>NW_028248015.1:0-399402 GCF_964263255.1 Lissotriton vulgaris
TTATTTATTTATTTTTATTATTTTTATATATATATATATATATATATATATAAAACATTCTTAAACTTTTTAGAAACACCTACAGTCACTGGATGATGTCATCAGTGATGTCATCAGTGATGTTATTTGAGATGTCATCAGTGATGTCACTGACCATGTCATGAGTGATGTAATATGAGACTCCATCAGCAGTGCATTGCGGGGATGCAAGTTATAATTAGCTCATCTAATTATAACTGCTGAATTTCACAGGTTTTCTATAAGTGAAATGTCAATCTAACTATAACGTTCCTGTAATCTGTTTTTTTTTTCAGTTAATGTCTAAGTTTTTTTAAATGCTAATTCCTAATTATAACATCCGTGAAATCTGTGCTTTTTGGTGAAAAAAAAATATATATAATTATAGAGAAAGAGAGAGAGAGATATTCACTGAAAAAAGACAGGTTTTTAAAACATTTTATTTCCTAATGATCAGGACCCTGTAACCTTTGGTATTTTGAGTGACTTTCTAAGGTTTTTTAAATTTCCTAACTATAACATCCCTGTAACCTTTCTTTCTTTCAATTCATGTCTATGTTTTTTAAATATTATTTCCTAACTGTAACCTGTAACCTTTTAGAGTGAGTGTGTGAGCGAGTGCATGAGTGTCTGAGTGAGTGCGTGAGTGGTTGTGTGAGTGTCTGAGTGGGTCTGTGAGTGGGTGTGTGAGTATCTGAGTGGGTGCATGAGTGTCTGAGAGAGTGTCTGAGTGGATATGTGAGTGGGTGTGAGAGTATCTATGTGGGTTTGCAAGTAGGTCCATCAATGTATCAGTCAGTCTGTGAGTGAGTGCAGGAGTGTCTGAGTAGGTCTGTGAGTGGGTGCATGAGTCTCGGAATGGGTCCGAGAGTGGGTGTGTGAGCCTGTGTGGGTCTCTGAGTCGGTGCATGAGTCTCTGAGTGGGTGAGAGAAAGTATGAGTGATTCTGTGAGTGGTTTTGCAAGAGTGTCTGACTGGGTCTCTGAGTTGGTGTACATGTCTACGTTTATCTGAGAGTAGGTGCATGCGTGTCTGAATAGTTCTGTGGCTGGCTGTGAGATTGTCTGAGTTTTTCTGTGATTAGGTGCATGAGTGCCTGAGTGGGTTCTGCTTCAGCTCATTTCTGACATCTATTTTGCCTCTTTCTGCTCATTCTGACCTTTATTAGGCCTCTTTCTGCTCATTTCTATCTCTATTTTGCCTCTTTCTGCTAATTTCTGACCTCTATTTTGCCTCTTTGTGCTCATTTCTGACTTTTATTTGGCCTCTTTCTGCTCATTTCTATTCTCTGTTTTGCCTCTTTCTGCTCATTTTTGACCTTTATTTTACCTCTTTCTGCTCACTGCTGACCTTTAGTTTGCCTCATTCTGCTCATTGCATACCTTTATTCTGCCTCTTTCTGCTCCATTCTGACCTCTATTCCGGCTATTTTTCTGCTTGTTTCTCACCTTCATTTTGCCTCATTCTACTTGCTGCCGCCCTTTATTCTGCATACCTGCTTGATACAAACCCTTATGTTGCCTCCTTCTGCTCGATGCTTAACTTTAATCTACCTCCTTCTAGTAATTTCTGACCTTTATTCTGCCTTTTTCTGCTTGTTTCTGACCTTTCTTCTGCCTCTTGCTGGTCATTTCTAACCTCTATTTTGCCTCTTTTTGCTTGTTTCTAACCTTTATTCACCCTTTTTCTTTTCGGTTCTCACCTCTTTTTTGCCTCTTTCTGCTCATTGCCGACCTTTATTTTGCCTCTTTCTGCTTGTTTCTGACCTTTATTCTGCCTCTTTATGCTCGTGTCTCACTCTTATTTTGCCTCTTTCTGCTTGTTGTGACCTTTATTCTGCCTCTTTCTGCTTGTTTCTGACCTTTACTTTAGCTCTTTTTGCTTATTTCCGACCTTTATTCTGTCTCTTTCTGCTCGTTTATCACCTTTATTTTGCCTCTTTCTGCTCATTGCTAACCTTTATTCTGTCTCTTTCTGCTCGTTTTTTACTTTTATTCTGCCTCTTTCTGCTAGTGCCTCACTTTTATTTTGCCTCTTTCTGCTTGTTGCTGACCTTTATTCTGTCTCTGTCTACTTGTTTCTGAACTTTATTTTGCCTCTTTCTGCTTATTTCTGACCTGTATTTTACTTCTTTCTGGCCACTGCTGACCTTTTTTTTGCCTCTTTCTGCTTGTTTCTGACCTTTATATTGCATCTTATTGCTCGTTTTTCACTTTTATTTTGCATCTGTCTGCTCGTTGCTGACCTTTATTCTACCTGTTTCAGCTAGTTTTTTTACTTTTATGCTGCCTCTTTCGGCTTATTTCTCACAATTATCTTGATTCTTTTTGTTCATTACTGAACCTTATTCTGCGTCTTTCTGCTCACATCTGACCTTTTTTATGCCTTTTCTGCTTGTTTCTCACCTTTATCTTGCCTCTTTCTGCTTGTTGCTGACCTTTATTCTGCCTCTTTCAGCTCATTTCTCACCTTTATTCTGCCTCTTGCTGCTCATTACTGACCTCTATTTTTGCCTCTTACTGCTTGTTTCTGACCTCTATTTTGGCTCTTTCTGCTCACTGCTGACCTGTATTTCGCCTCTTTCTGCTTATTTCTGACCTTTAGTCTGTCTCTTTCGGCTCATTTCTCACCATTATTTTGCCTCTTTCTGCTCATCGCTGACCTTTACTCTGTCTCTTTCTGATCTTTTTTTACCTTTATCCTGCCTCTTTCTGCTCGTGCCTCACTTTTATTTTGCCTCTTTCTGCGCGTTGCTGACCTTTACTCTGCCTCTCTCTGCTTGTTTCTGAACTTTATTTTGCCTCTTTCTGCTTATTTCTGATCTTTATTCTGCCTCTTTCTGCTCGTTTCATACCTTTATTCTGCCTCTTGCTCGTTGCTCACCGTTATTCTGCCTGTTTCTGCTCATTTTTAGGTCTCGCCTAGGCATCGCGCATTCGCTCCTCTAAGAGATGACCTTTTGAAACTGGTCTGCTCCTTTTCAATCACACTCGTGCTTGAACTGGCATCCACCTTACGGGAGCGAGCAGCGGCGCACATGCTAATTAAAAACATATGGCTCTTGTGCCGCCACTGCTCGCTCACGAAAGGCGGATGCCAGCACAAGCACGAGTACGCTGCTGCTTGTGCTCTTTTGAAATAATGGAAATTACAGGTTTTCAGAACATGCAGATTCAAGTCTTCACTATAATTGATTCTTTTATTTGTTCTGCATGTATTTATTTGCATATAATAATGTAGTATCCTCAGAGCATTTAAAAAAAAGCCACAAATGATTAAACTCTACAAACATGTACAGGTTTTATATTCGAACCATTGTCACAATGAAATTTGATTTTTAGAGTACTCACCCTAATAGCAAATGCCTTTCATTAATGGCTGACTCACTCTCACTGACTATCACACTCTCATTGACACTGACACAGACTCTCAGCCTCTCACACTCTCACTGACACTCTTACAGGCTCTCACTCTCTCACAAGTTTTTTTTTATTTTTTCTAGTTTCAAGTTTTGTTGTGAATGTATCTTGGACCCTAATTAATTATCCCTGATTCATGTCCTTATGCGGTTATGATAAATCATGTCCTAATGAAGACATACGAATCTTACCCATATTCAGCAATAGCCCACGCAGCCCAAATACGGCAAGGCTACTTCCTTAGATTCCTAGAGAGCACAACGAATTCTTTCGACACACCAAACCTTCAGTAACCTGGGGATTCCCCATGACTTTGTTTTGATTTGTCATTGAACTCCTGTGAGCACTAAAGGAACAGTAAGTTCTTAGTGACATCTTTATTGACGTCTTATGTCCAACCTTACGTCAAACACGGCACCTTCCAGGTATAAATATACCAACACTTGCCTTAAGCAAACACACAGTGGTGTGGAGCAGAGCGGCTATCTACTTATCCGAAGCCCAGCTGAAGCCAGAGCCGAAGGAAGCCGCCCCTCCCCTTTGACACGCTGGAGAAGCTGCCTTTTTTCACGCCGAGAAATCCAGCTCCGGTGTTTCCAGTTGCCCTTGCTGGGTGCTGGAAGATAGAGTCCTGAGAAACGAGATACAATACCTCCTTCATTCTATAACCAAGGTACAGAGCTGACTCAAACCTTAGAGAGAATTCTTGATTCAGATTCTTGGCAAAAAACCCAACTTAACTTAAAACTGCAACTTACTTACTCCTTCCCACGTATTAAGCTTAGGTCAGGTACACCGGGGTAGGCGTATCTTAGAAGCACCAGTTGAGTTTGTTTAGTCAATGTTTTTATGTATGTAAATATTTTATACATTTTAAAGTGACATATGGCTAAGAAACCATATCCATGCTTTTACAGTATTATTTTATAATACTCCTTTTACTGTACGCACTTTACTTCATGATAAGTATTGCAATTATAGCAATTCACTTCTCTTGCACGAGAAAAAAGACTGCTCCATAAAATAACACCTTTTTATTGAAAACGCCCATCTCTCTATTTCTCTGCACTCTGGTGGAACTAAGCATGCACGATTGACTGAGTGAAATAGCTGTCTATTTTCATACGACTCTGGAGATTCACTCCTTATTCTGGTGGAGCAAAGTTGTCATGTTATATGGTTGTCAGAAGCTAATCCCTTCTTGTCTAAATCAGGGAAGCTAACCCCTCCCTTTTCATTCGAGAAAGTTTCTAGTAACCTCTGAGCTAGCTGGCAAAACTAATTAAGTCTAACATAGTCAGTAGAGACCTCGAGACCTCAGTCCTACGTCTACACTGCTGTTTATGTTATTCCAATGCGCGGAGCCCATTGGGAACATAGGAACTACACTACAGTTTATTTATTTGATTTGGTACTCCACTGAGAACCACAAATATTTCAAGCATAATAATCCATTATTTACACCATTTTGTTAAAATTATCATTCTAATACAAAGTTAAAAATGATATTAAAAATTGATAAAAATTGTAACAAACAAATTTGTTAGGCAGAGATTTACATAAAATATTCAGTTCCTTTGCTGAGTTAATTCCACATTTGGAATAAACTGGTTGTAAAAACCTCTTTCTTGCTATTACCACTTTCGCATTTGGGCAAATAAATATCAAGTGCTTCAAATCCTGCTCCCCGCCTTCACACAAATTACTCATAGAGCTTTCTTTTAAGTGCCATTTAGATGTTACGGTTTTTACAGGTAGTATCCCTAATCGAAGCAGAACAATCGATCTCCTGACCCCATGATTTAGATTAAAAGTGATATGTTGCTGAGGTTTGTAGAAAACTATAGTTTCAGTGAAATTCCTGTATAAAGACTAGAGCTATACAAAGAGTCAAGGTCAAAACTAAGTCTTGGAGTGAAGTGCTTTGAAAAGAGTTTCAACTGGGCTGGTGTCCAAGCTAGTAACAAGTTGATGCTAGTCTCTGATAACTTAAAAGCAGCTAACGCATTTTTTGAGAGTACATATTTGGAGGAGTCGCAGTCATATGGCTGGGATACCCGTCACCCCCTCCCAACACAATCCCCAAGAATGGGAAGACGGAAACGGTTCTTGAACTTTTGGAAGGCGGGAGGGAGTTACCCTCCCGGCCGTATTTATTAAAATATGAAACAAAATGAAACATTAAAATAACAGTTTCATATCATGTGCAATTTCATTTATACATTACGATGTTTATTGGCTAACCTTAACATATCTCTAATACAAAGGTTCTCCTAGCCGATTCTAAAACATCCTGTAAATGCATTTCTCAAAATTCAAATTGTACATCCTAACATTACGGGCCAACGGCAAGGTCGTAACCGGTGTCAGATCCCTAATACCAGAACTCCCCCCCTTACTTGTGAGGGGCGGGCGCACAGAGGACTGTACCTCTGTGCCAACTTCCAATTTCCCTTGTCTTAACGGGGGCCCCATATTTACTCGACGCCATCTTGGTGGTCGTCCGAGGACTCGTGTGAGGTGTCTAGAAGGTAGCGTAGACCCCCCTCCCACCCCACACTGCTTACCACATCCGCCGTCGCGGATGTCCTGGCCCCGGGAAATTCCAAGGAGGGGCCCGTAGCCCCTCCTCCCCAGGGAGGGGCCTATGACCGCCTTCCCTTTCGGCGGTCCCATCCTTAGAAGGGTACCGCCTCCCCGTGTGAGGGGCCAATGGCCGCCTCCCCCCGGGCGCTCCCATCCATAATGGGTGGCGCCCCACCTCTAGGGATCTTCCAATTACTGCTCACCGATCATGACCTTACCGATACAGGCCGGATAGTTGACCGGCTATCCGGACCCCCCACAAAGCTCCTACTAAAGGTCATGGCTACATAAACTCTTTAACCAAGCTATGAAGTCTCCTATGAGTAAGACATTTCCCTCCCGGGACAAATGGACCCCATCCTCCAAATACATATGGTCCCCCGGATACATCCGTGTGGAATACAATGCAATTTACCTGTACGAAACAACCTACTCATTTTGTTATTAACCTTCTTTACCGACTGGTTCAAAGCTGACACAGAGAGGGCCCCCCGCCACACCTTCCGAGGAATCATGTGTGACCATGCAATTGTGCACCCCGGAACCCTTCTCGCCAACCAACTTACTGCGGATAAAATTAACTCGAGAAGTACTCGTCGACCAATGGTCACCAAATCATTGCCCCCAAGATGCACTATGATTACAGATGGCGGTGACCTCGTCCGCCCTAACAGTCCCTCCATGAAACTTTGAAACTGACTGGTCAATACAGAGCCCGCCCCTTCCGTGGAAGGTCACCATGTACCCGTATTCCCCAGCCATGTGAATCATGTCACCTGCTTTGAATACGTCTGCGGCGCGCCTCACGTATGAGTGGCCAACGACCCACACCACTCTTTCCTCAGCCGGTGATCTTTGACCGCTGGTCCCCAGGTGTCGGGTCAACTGCACAGTCCACCCCGCAAAGCGTGCTCGCGAAACTGTAAACCAAACAGAAAACAAGAAGCGTGAGTGCATGACAATAGCTTCAAAACATGTGCAACCGCACATACCTTTTATAACGGTTCGAGGACCAACGCCCCAACTGTTTCACCTTATCAACACTCAGACCCCTGGCTGTAGCCTCTGTAGCAGCCCCTATCCGGAAGGAATGGGTCCCAAAATCGCTCGGGTTCAAGCCCGCTGCCGCAATTGCCATTGTTAACACCCGCTGAAACTGAAACCTAGTCAGTGGGGTGGCGTCGGTGTGCCTCAGCAAGCTCCCCCCCCATGATGCCGCCCTCTGCGCTAAATACTCCTCCACGCATTTTACCGGGCACATGGGAGATCCCGGAATCCGCTGGACTACCACACTGTCCCCGATCGCTCCCTGATCGGTCTTGGACTTGGCTATTGAGACTACCATTGTCTCCCCCTTAATTTGAATGTGTTCTCGACACAGACCTCCCCCCGTATCCTGCTTGCTCCTTCATTACTGAACCTTATTCTGCGTCTTTCTGCTCACATCTGACCTTTTTTTATACCTTTTCTGCTTGTTTCTCACCTTTATCTTGCCTCTTTCTGCTTGTTGCTGACCTTTATTCTGCCTCTATCAGCTCATTTCTCACCTTTATTCTGCCTCTTGCTGCTCATTACTGACCTCTATTTTTGCCTCTTACTGCTTGTTTCTGACCTCTATTTTGGCTCTTTCTGCTCACTGCTGACCTGTATTTCGCCTCTTTCTGCTTATTTCTGACCTTTAGTCTGTCTCTTTCGGCTCATTTCACACCATTATTTTGCCTCTTTCTGCTCATCGCTGACCTTTACTCTGTCTCTTTCTGATCTTTTTTTACCTTTATCCTGCCTCTTTCTGCTCGTGCCTCACTTTTATTTTGCCTCTTTCTGCGCGTTGCTGACCTTTACTCTGCCTCTCTCTGCTTGTTTCTGAACTTTATTTTGCCTCTTTCTGCCTATTTCTGATCTTTATTCTGCCTCTTTCTGCTCGTTTCACACCTTTATTCTGCCTCTTGCTCGTTGCTGACCTTTATTCTGCCTGTTTCTGCTCATTTTTAGGTCTCGCCTAGGCATCGCGCATTCGCTCCTCTAAGAGATGACCTTTTGAAACTGGTCTGCTCCTTTTCAATCACACTCGTGCTTGAACTGGCATCCACCTTACGGGAGCGAGCAGCGGCGCACATGCTAATTAAAAACATATGGCTCTTGTGCCGCCACTGCTCGCTCACGAAAGGCGGATGCCAGCACAAGCACGAGTACGCTGCTGCTTGTGCTCTTTTGAAATAATGGAAATTACAGGTTTTCAGAACATGCAGATTCAAGTCTTCACTATAATTGTTTCTTTTATTTGTTCTGCATGTATTTATTTGCATATAATAATGTAGTATCCTCAGAGCATTTTAAAAAAAGCCACAAATGATTAAACTCTACAAACATGTACGGGTTTTATATTCGAACCATTGTCACAATGAAATTTGATTTTTAGAGTACTCACCCTAACAGCAAATGCCTTTCATTAATGGCTGACTCACTCTCACTGACTATCACACTCTCATTGACACTGACACAGACTCTCAGCCTCTCACACTCTCACTGACACTCTTACAGGCTCTCACTCTCTCACAAGTTTTTTTTTATTTTTTCTAGTTTCAAGTTTTGTTGTGAATGTATCTTGGACCCTAATTAATTATCCCTGATTCATGTCCTTATGCGGTTATGATAAATCATGTCCTAATGAAGACATACGAATCTTACCCATATTCAGCAATGGCCCACGCAGCCCAAATACGGCAAGGCTACTTCCTTAGATTCCTAGAGAGCACAACGAATTCTTTCGACACACCAAACCTTCAGTAACCTGGGGATTCCCCATGACTTTGTTTTGATTTGTCATTGAACTCCTGTGAGCACTAAAGGAACAGTAAGTTCTTAGTGACATCTTTATTGACATCTTATGTCCAACCTTACGTCAAACACGGCACCTTCCAGGTATAAATATACCAACACTTGCCTTAAGCAAACACACAGTGGTGTGGAGCAGAGCGGCTATCTACTTATCCGAAGCCCAGCTGAAGCCAGAGCCGAAGGAAGCCGCCCCTCCCCTTTGACACGCTGGAGAAGCTGCCTTTTTTCACGCCGAGAAATCCAGCTCCGGTGTTTCCAGTTGCCCTTGCTAGGTGCTGGAAGATCGAGTCCTGAGAAACGAGATACAATACCTCCTTCATTCTATAACCAAGGTACAGAGCTGACTCAAACCTTAGAGAGAATTCTTGATTCAGATTCTTGGCAAAAAACCCAACTTAACTTAAAACTGCAACTTACTTACTCCTTCCCACGTATTAAGCTTAGGTCAGGTACACCGGGGTAGGCGTATCTTAGAAGCACCAGTTGAGTTTGTTTAGTCAATGTTTTTATGTATGTAAATATTTTATACATTTTAAAGTGACATATGGCTAAGAAACCATATCCATGCTTTTACAGTATTATTTTATAATACTCCTTTTACTGTACGCACTTTACTTCATGATAAGTATTGCAATTATAGCAATTCACTTCTCTTGCACGAGAAAGAAGACTGCTCCATAAAATAACACCTTTTTATTGAAAACGCCCATCTCTCTATTTCTCTGCACTCTGGTGGAACTAAGCATGCACGATTGACTGAGTGAAATAGCTGTCTATTTTCATACGACTCTGGAGATTCACTCCTTATTCTGGTGGAGCAAAGTTGTCATGTTATATGGTTGTCAGAAGCTAATCCCTTCTTGTCTAAATCAGGGAAGCTAACCCCTCCCTTTTCATTCGAGAAAGTTTCTAGTGACCTCTGAGCTAGCTGGCAAAACTAATTAAGTCTAACATAGTCAGTAGAGACCTAGAGACCTCAGTCCTACGTCTACACTGCTGTTTATGTTATTCCAATGCGCAGAACCTATTGGGAACATAGGAACTACACTACAGTTTATTTATTTGATTTGGTACTCCACTGAGAACCACAAATATTTCAAGCATAATAATCCATTATTTACACCATTTTGTTAAAATTATCATTCTAATACAAAGTTAAAAATGATATTAAAAATTGATAAAAATTGTAACAAACAAATTCGTTAGGCAGAGATTTACATAAAATATTCAGTTCCTTTGCTGAGTTAATTCCACATTTGGAATAAACTGGTTGTAAAAACCTCTTTCTTGCTATTACCACTTTCGCATTTGTGCAAATAAATATCAAGTGCTTCAAATCCTGCTCCCCGCCTTCACACAAATTACTCATAGAGCTTTCTTTTAAGTGCCATTTAGATGTTACGGTTTTTACAGGTAGTATCCCTAATCGAAGCAGAACAATCGATCTCCTGACCCCATGATTTAGATTAAAAGTGATATGTTGCTGAGGTTTGTAGAAAACTATAATTTCAGTGAAATTCCTATATAAAGACTAGAGCTATACAAAGAGTCAAGGTCAAAACTAAGTCTTGGAGTGAAGTGCTTTGAAAAGAGTTTCAACTGGGCTGGTGTCCAAGCTAGTAACAAGTTGATGCTAGTCTCTGATAACTTAAAAGCAGCTAACGCATTTTTTGAGAGTACATATTTGGAGGAGTCGCAGTCATATGGCCGGGATACCCGTCACCCCCTCCCAACACAATCCCCAAGAATGGGAAGACGGAAACGGTTCTTGAACTTTTGGAAGGCGGGAGGGAGTTACCCTCCCGGCCGTATTTATTAAAATATGAAACAAAATGAAAACATTAAAATAACAGTTTCATATCATGTACAATTTCATTTATACATTACGATGTTTATTGGCTAACCTTAACATATCTCTAATACAAAGGTTCTCCTAGCCGATTCTAAAACATCCTGTAAATGCATTTCTCAAAATTCAAATTGTACATCCTAACATTACGGGCCAACGGCAAGGTCGTAACCGGTGTCAGATCCCTAATACCAGAACTCCCCCCCTTACTTGTGAGGGGCGGGCGCACAGAGGACTGTACCTCTGTGCCAACTTCCAATTTCCCTTGTCTTAACGGGGGCCCCATATTTACTCGACGCCATCTTGGTGGTCGTCCGAGGACTCGTGTGAGGTGTCTAGAAGGTAGCGTAGACCCCCCTCCCACCCCACACTGCTTACCACATCCGCCGTCGCGGATGTCCTGGCCCCGGGAAATTCCAAGGAGGGGCCCGTAGCCCCTCCTCCCCAGGGAGGGGCCTATGACCGCCTTCCCTTTCGGCGGTCCCATCCTTAGAAGGGTACCGCCTCCCCGTGTGAGGGGCCAATGGCCGCCTCCCCCGGCGCTCCCATCCATAATGGGTGGCGCCCCACCTCTAGGGATCTTCCAATTACTGCTCACCGATCATGACCTTACCGCCACAGGCCGGATAGTTGACCGGCTATCCGGACCCCCCACAAAGCTTCTACTAAAGGTCATGGCTACATAAACTCTTTAACCAAGCTATGAAGTCTCCTATGAGTAAGACATTTCCCTCCCGGGACAAATGGACCCCATCCTCCAAATACATATGGTCCCCCCGGATACATCCGTGTGGAATACAATGCAATTTACCTGTACGAAACAACCTACTCATTTTGTTATTAACCTTCTTTACCGACTGGTTCAAAGCTGACACAGAGAGGGCCCCCCGCCACACCTTCCGAGGAATCATGTGTGACCATGCAATTGTGCACCCCGGAACCCTTCTCGCCAACCAACTTACTGCGGATAAAATTAACTCGAGAAGTACTCGTCGACCAATGGTCACCAAATCATTGCCCCCAAGATGCACTATGATTACAGATGGCGGTGACCTCGTCCGCCCTAACAGTCCCTCCATGAAACTTTGAAACTGGTCAATACAGAGCCCGCCCCTTGTAAATGTAAATGTATTGGCATTTATATAGCGCACTACTTACCCGTAGGGTCCCAAGGCGCTTCGACCGCTGCGAAACCCTTCCTGGCTTCCCTGAGAGATGGTCCCTTAATGGGTATCTCCAGGGTGAGACCAGGCATCCCCGGCGGTCTGGTGGGGCCGTTAGTGAAGATGAGGCAAGCTAATGCCCAGAGTTGCCGAGTGTGATCGCTGATCAGAGTGGGCACCGAGGCGAGAGAATTATCGAGTCCGCTGACCCTGGTCCAGAAACCTGCCGCGCCGGGAATCGAACCCTGGTCCCGGGCCATCCTCTGCTCTCGGGTCTGCTGCCTCTAACCAGTGAGCCACACTACTTCACTCCGTGGAAGGTCACCCTGTACCCGTATTCCCCAGCCATGTGAATCATGTCACCTGCTTTGAATACGTCTGCGGCGCGCCTCGCGTATGAGTGGCCAACGACCCACACCACTCTTTCCTCAGCCGGTGATCTTTGACCGCTGGTCCCCAGGTGTCGGGTCAACTGCACAGTCCGCCCCGCAAAGCGTGCTCGCGAAACTGTAAACCAAACAGAAAACAAGAAGCGTGAGTGCATGACAATAGCTTCACAACATGTGCAACCGCACATACCTTTTATAACAGTTCGAGGACCAACGCCCCAACTGTTTCACCTTATCAACACTCAGACCCCTGGCTGTAGCCTCTGTAGCAGCCCCTATCCGGAAGGAATGGGTCCCAAAATCGCTCGGGTTCAAGCCCGCTGCCGCGATTGCCATTGTTAACACCCGCTGAAACTGAAACCTAGTCAGTGGGGTGGCGTCGGTGTGCCTCAGCAAGCTCCCCCCCCATGATACCGCCCTCTGCACTAAATACTCCTCCACGCATTTTACCGGGCACATGGGAGATCCCGGAATCCGCTGGACTACCACACTGTCCCCGATAGCTCCCTGATCGGTCTTGGACTTGGCTAGCGAGACTACCATTGTCTCCCCCTTAATTTGAATGTGTTCTCGACACAGACCTCCCCCCGTATCCTGCTTGCTCCTTGCTACCAGTTCGCTTACCCGCATAGCCCCATGGAATGCTAATGCAAAAGCGGCCCGGAACAGCACCGTCTCTGATTGAGATGCACATGTCGCAGGGAGTACGGACATTAACAGGGACAACCTTGCTAGACCTATCGGGTGCCTCTCATCCACTCTCCGACCCTCAAGGCGTTGCCACCCACGCAGTGCCTTCTGTACGAGGAAGGACGATGTGGGGTCCTGGATGCCATGAGCCCGCGCCATGAAGGAAATGGAGGCCCGGTGCCTATTGGCTGTAGCCACTGATCTGCCTGCCTGATGTAATGATACCAGAAATTTCAGGACATACTCCTCCTGCCCCCAATGCTCCCCCCTAGCTGAACCCAAAAATGACCAATAGGAACGGAACGCTCCTTCATATGCCTTCCTTGTCCTGGGTGCTAGACTCTCTCCCACGAGGTTTTGTAATCCGGGGCACCGAGAGACCAGAGAGCTTCGGGAAATGGTGCCGCCACCAAGTCCGCTGAGGGCAGAAATCCCGGAAGGCCTGCATATGGGAACGAGAGAGTGCATCAGCTGCCTGGTTCAGTACCCCTGGCACGTGTCTTGCCCTAAAGTGGACGTTTAGTCTCATACATAACAGGACAATTTCCTTCAGCAATCTCAAAATCCATTTGCAGCGTGCTGCCTGATTATTGATACATTCAACAACAGTCATATTATCAGACCAGAACACCACAGAGCGATCACGAAACCCCTCTGGCCATGTTTTCAAGGCCACCAGAATGGGGAACAGCTCAAGAAACCCAATTTTACCTGTGAGCCCATCATCGTGCCACCACACCGGCCAGGTTCGTGCCGACCATTGATTACCAAATATGGCGCCAAAACCTACACTCCCTGCCGAGTCGGTCCACAGCCCCAGCTCCTCGGAGGAAACTGGCGGTTTGTTCCACACGACGCGACCGTTGAAATCCGCCAGAAATGCCAGCCATATGCGCATATCCTGGCGAACCTCTGCTGACAGTCTTGTGCGGTGGTGCCCTTCCTTGAGGCCAACCATGGCTTGTGCAATAGAGCGGGAAAAGGGGCGAGCCATCGGTATCACTCTAAGGGCAAAGTTAAGCTGACCCACAGCTTGTTGCAACTGATGGAGAGTTACTTTTCTCTCGCCGAGGCACATTTCGAGCGAGGCCTTAAATTTCATTACCTTCTCTTTGGGCAAGCGGAAGCACCCCTCTACAGAATCGAGCTCAATTCCCAGAAGCTCGAGTGTAGTGGATGGCCCCGCTGTCTTGCCTGGTGCCAGTGGCACGCCAAATTGTTTCATGAGATTACAGAATTCCCTCAAAGCCTGTGCACATTCCGTGTCCCCGGCTGCCCCCAGAAACAGAAAATCATCAAGGTAATGCATGACCAGTGTAAAACCCGTGGCTCTGGTGAAAGCCCATTGCAAAAAAGTACTGAACTTCTCAAAATACGCACAAGAGATGGAGCAACCCATCGGCATACATTTATCCATGTAGTAGCGTCCTTGAAACACAAAACCCAAGAGACGCTGATCCTGAGGGTGTACCGGTAGCAACCGGAACGCTGACTCGATATCTGATTTAGCCATCAGCGCTCCGGGCCCCAGGCGATTCAAAATGGAGACGGCCTCATCAAAGGATGCATATCGCACCAAACAAACTCCCGGGTCAATCGCATCGTTCACCGAAAGACCCCTAGGAGCGGACAAGTTGTGGATTAACCTAAACTCACCTGGGTCCTTCTTGGGGACTACTCCCAACGGTGAACAAACAAAGTTGACAACTGGCGGGTTGCCATATGGTCCCGCAACCCGACCTCGGGCCACCTCCTTTGCAATCTTTGCCTGTACCACCGCCGTATTTTGTTGAACCGATAGTTGGTTCTTACACTGTGCTTCCCCCGAAAATCCCCCGCCGGGATGCGGAAACCATATGAGAAACCGCCTCGCAACACCCCGGCGGAGACATGATCAGGGTATTCGTTCAGCCAAGGGATCATTGCCATGATGTCAACGGGAGTAGGTAACGGTGCCCCTCGGTCGATTTTAGACCTGTTTGGCCCCTCCTCTACCTCCTGTATCACCATTCTTGGCTCTGCACGAACTCTCGGGGTGTGAGGACTGTCCGCACCCTGCACACTCATGCCTGAATTTGCATGTCCCATGTGGCCTAGTGCACTTGCCTCTGTTAAAGCTCCAACAGACCCCTTTTTTACCTGAGTTCCCATTACTCTTTGCGTTCTGATCACTGTTGGCGCCCGCCCGAAAGGGCGCCACCAAAGAATGGCGGGAAGGCTCAGCCCCATTCCCGCCCAAAGAAGGCGACTTCGCTGTGTTCGGCATAACCTGTTTCTGCCAGGAAATGGAGTCGAAACAATCCCACGTCAGGGATGGGTCGTGCTCCTTGGCCTTACGAAATTTGTTATCATAACCAAACCATTGATTGCCTTCGTACGATTCATAGAATTCCATAATACGTGTCTGGTAACAAGCTAATTCCGACAATACTTCAGGCCTACGTTCCCCCATAATTGCAGTGAACATTCCAAACGCCCTGGCCCAATTAGCGATCGTTTCGTCTACTCTGAAACCCGCCATCTTTGCACGCCATACACTCGGATGCAACAACTCCTTCTGATTTTTAACGTGCTCTATCTCATAGTGGTCGGTCAACAATGAAAACATGTTCACATATTTATCTGCCCAAATCCTTTCTTTCACATCCATTGGGATATGTTGAACCACCTTTTCCCTCCTTGAGGGTAACGATCCCTCCCCCGCCATTGGCAACGGCTGCTTACCTGAACAAGTAGCTGGGACTGTTGTCGCTGCTGTTCCAACGCTCGATACCGGTTGTTCCTAGGGAACCTGCGGGGAAACAAGTGGACAAGGTGCCTTCACAGCATCTTTCGATTGCCGCAACCGCTTCATTATCGACCTGGCCTCCTCGGCCGTGGCACCCTCGTTGTCCCTGCCCAACCATGCCGCCAACTGGGCGGCCAGTTCAGGAGGCATATCCCCCTCGTTAACAGGTGTGACTACTACGGGAATCGGTTGTCCCGCATTCGGGACCGGAACTGGGGCCTCGACCGGACTGACCGGGCTCACTGGAGGTGAATCGGGAACCGGAGCCTCCCCTCCTGCCGCCCTATTCCTGGCCCTTTTACCTCTCCCGGCAGGGACTACTCCCGGCAATGCTGGTCCGATGACTTTTTTCGGTCTACCCGTAGCATTCATTGCCGCCATCTGCTTCTTCATGTTCGCCATGTCCTTCACCAGCATGCGAAGCATCTGTTCGGTCCCAACCTTCTTTCCGACCTTCTTGCCAGGCATCGTTCACGGATATTCGACTCGAGGTCCTGGATCAAAGCTTCGAAATCACTGAAAGAAGAAACACAAAATTACAAGTTCTCAAAATTGGCTCTTTGTTCCGTCTCGGGCTCACGTGCAACGAAGAGGTGCAGCTTCCAAGCACAGGAACAAGAGGATGCTTCCTTGGATTGTAGCTCCTTTTATTCTTCTTTGGGAGGGCGTGGACTCTCCTCCGACCGCCTACAGGGCGTGGCCGACGGTGTAGGTGTCTAGGACAACCCCTCTTGGGCGGGAAAAGGCCCGCCCCGGCTACGCCGCTTCGGGCATACCAGCCGTGACACGCCTCCCGCCCAAAATGGTTTCCCGGGGGGATCGGGGCACCCGACCATACGTTCGGGGGGACCGAGTGGTCGCCCCTTTCCAAATGTTTCTTTTTTGAGCAAAGATCGAAGCGTTCCTTCTTCCGCGTGAAGGAGATTATACACCCACCTGATGATATTGGCAATTCCTCTGGAATACGAACTGATTAGTGAATATTCAAGGCGGAGAGCTTGTACTGGTACAGCCAGAGACACCTTCGTTAACTTACGTAGGATTTTTCCTTCTTTTAAATCCCAGAAGCTCCATTGGTTTATTGAATATATTCCAGAGCATATGACAGTACTGGCGGGATCTTGACGCTATATACCGTGAGCAAAGAAGAGAAATGCCTTTGTCCTGATGCTGCATATAACCTTGAAAGAGCTCCCGCATGTACATCAGATTTCCAGGTCAGATTCAAAGTGTGTGACCGATTTTGAAGAGACTTAGTAGAAATTCTGCCTAGATAGGTATATTCGTTTACCTCTTTCACCTTTTTTCCCCCTAGAGTCCAGCTGAATTTTGTGCTCTTTTTCCTTCCTGAAAGTGAAATTATTTTTGTTTTTGTGATGTTAGGCATTAGGTAATTTTCCTCCGTGTAGTTATGCAGTGCATGAAGGCTTCTTTGTAGACCGAATGGAGTTAGATCTAATATAATTATATCATCTGCATATAACATAGTATGTATATTGTGGAAGGCTATTTTTGGTGGAAAATTGGATACTTGCTGAAGACATTGAGGCATATCACTGAGGTAATGGGAAAACAATAGGGGAGCAAGAAGGCATCCTTGTCTAAGGCCATTTGTGGTCAGGATGGGACTAGTTAATTACTTTTCTCTTCCCATTTGGACCTGGCACCAGGTATCTGTATGGAGTGAGATTATTATACGTAATAGCTGATCCGGGATGCCCATTTTGCTAAGTGTTTCCAGAGTGTTCCTCTGTCCACTCTATCGAACGTGGTGGAAAAGTCGATGAAAACAGCATATACTGGCTGGGATTTAATTGTCACGTATTTGTCTAGTATGGTTTGCAGCACTGCAATATTATCAGTGACCGAATGCTTTGGTCTAAATCCGGCCTGGTATAGAGGAATTAGTCCAGAGGAAAAGACCCAGTTTTTAAGATGATTTAAAACCGCTGCCGTAAAGATCTTTCCTGTAGCGTCCAGAAGGGCTATCTGTCTGTAATTACCAGGTTGCAGCCTTGATCCTTTTTATATATAGGTATAATGAACTCCCTTTCCAAGATTTAGGGTTTTCCCCCGTTTTAAAGATGTAGTTAAAGAGGGGGGATAGCATCTTGCTCCATTCTTTGGGGTTGGACTGGAGGACCTTGATTGGAATTTGGTCAGGACCAGTTTCTCCTGTTGTTCTCGCCTTTCTTATATGTGTCTCAATAGAAAAGGGGCTAGTTGTTACGTTGTTTGAGGATTATATTTCTGAGTTCCTATCGAAATTATGGTCCATTTTTGAGTTGGTATATATTTTATGTAAATTAGCAAGGTAGACTTCCCATTCTTTTGGGGGCACCAGAGTATTTTGTAAAGGTTTTTTCGTGCCAGATTCTATGGCAATTATACTCCAATATGCGTGTTGATTGTTTTGTTTCGCTGCCATCTGCAGGTCCACCCAGTTTTTATCTTGGGTTATTCTCTTGTGTTTTTCTTTTTCTCTCCTGCGTTGGTTCTTCAATTTATTAATTTCTACCTGTTTGGACGATGAATTTTCTAGGAACTGTGTTCTCATCAGTTTATTTAGTAGTTTTGTATTGAAAGCTATCTTTGGCTCTTTGTTTTTGATCTTTGATGATCTTGTTTGCATCAATTTTCCCTGGGAATTTTGTGTTAATTTTCTTATAACCAATTCAAAATTTATTATTGGGTTTGTGGAGTGCGTTACTTGAAGAAGTTGTGTTGAGTCGATTATGGTAGTTATCTTATTAAGCGTAGCTGAATTCCAATGGATCCGCCTTTGTTTTGGGTTTACCATAACCGTGCTATACCTGTACATAATCTGAGTATACGGACATAGTTGTGTTTTCTATTCAATATGTAGTTGTAGAATAGCATGATCGCTACCATGGACAAAGTTAATTTTAAGTTGTGAGATGGACCCAAACAAGTCAAGGCTGCAAATCATATAGTCCAGCAATGAGGAACTACTATTTCCCTGTCTCATGTTTGAGGCAGGAATGTCTCCTTCCACATTGACATTTAATATGATTTAATTTAACATCGGGAGCTATTAGGATTTTCCTCTTTTACCCACCTTATTTCCTTTAGGAAATAGTGGTACAGGAATATCCAGCACCTCTTCTTTATACCAATTTGCCCATTTTTGTAATTCCTCGTTAGATAATTTCCCATTAAAGTCACCCATAATGAGAAACGATGGATAGCCTTCATTTTCAATTATTTGTTCGATGTCCTCTAGTATTTCTATTGCAAGTGCATCCATTTTCACTCCAGGTGGGATATAAACATTAAAAATTAGTAGATTTTCTAAGGATTCTGAAAAATGTGTCCCACACTTGATCTTAATACATTGATAGTTATTAGATTTAGTTGGTATTATTTTTTGGGCACAGTTGAATTCTTCATTTAATAAAATCGCTATCCCACCTTTCGCATGACCCCATTTGACCCGTGCTGCAGAAATATCATATACAAAATAATTATCTTGGTTAAAATTTTGAGTAGTCCATGTTTCCTGTAGGGCCACTATAGCTGGAGATTCTTTTACTAGTTCCTCCATTTTTTCTTTAGTTTTTCCTGCTATATTCCAGGAGGAGATCATTAAACCTGTGCTAAACAGGAGGTTTGGAATCCTTAATTTGTTTGTTACTATTCAAAGTCTCAGAAATCCAATTCCATGACTGGTCTCTCTTTGTTATTTCCTTGTTGAGGGTGTTTTTACTCCAAATTTCTCTTTCACCGTTCTTTATGGAGATAAATATATTATCTGTAGCACGGTCTAAGGAATGCATCTTTGTGTTTGTCAGGTGGTGCATTTTTTTAGATCCTTTTGTTGTATATCTCACGTCTTGAACTTCGTGGTGTAATACTGGGATCAAATCATAGCCATGTTTGTGGAGAGTCTCACTCTCCATCAGTATAATTCCTGGTAAAACTGGAGACCAGAATTCTACAATGGCAGTCTTTATTTTTGCTATGTCCGGGAACATAACTAATTTCATTTCATTTCGCGCTAGTGATTGTAGCGGCTGAATCTTTTGGAGTAGACTGATTATTCGGTCGCGGTTGAGTGGAAATTCATGGGTAGGGAATAATTCTGGGAATTGTAGAAAATTAGATCTAATATCGTCTGCTCGTAGTTCTTTTTTCTGGGTATTTAAAAATCTTTTGGGGATCCCACTTAGTGCCGGACTTGCATGGCCGTGTATAAAATTTGTTGCCATTGGATTTAGTATACTCTGTTGATTAGGGTTTTTGCCGGCGACTACTGATCCTTTATCTACGGGATCTGGGGCAGATCTACTCTTCCTTCATTACCTGGTAAACTACTTAGTTGAGGAGTATTGTTCTGAAATTTAATTTTGTTAGCCTTCTTCTTCTTAAATCTTCTTATCTTCACTCTCTCACAATCTCACTGACACTGACACTCTTACTCACACTTTCACTCACACTGTCTCTCTCACTCACACTGACTCTCACTCACACTGACTCACTCTCACTGACTGTCACTCACACTGACTCACTCTCACTGAAAGACTCTCCTACTCTCATTCTCTCACTGACTGACTCTCCCACTCTCACTCTCTCGCTGACTGACTTTCCCACCCTCTCACTGACAGACTTACTGATGGACTCTCACTCACTCACTCTCACTGACTGACTCTCCCACTCTCTCACTTACTGACTCTCCCCTTCTCTCTCACTGACTAACTGACTCACTCACTCTCACTGACAGACTCACACTAATAAACTCTCACTGACAGACTCCCCCACACTCTCTCTCACTTACTGACTGACTCTCCCAATCTCTCTCACTGACTGACTGGCTGACTCACTCACACTCATTGACTAACTCACTCACTCACACTGACTGGCACCAGGTATCTGTAGGGAGTGAGATTAATATACGTAATAGCTGATCCGGGATGCCCATTTTGCTAAGTGTTTCCAGAGTGTTCCTCTATCCACTCTATCGAACGTGGTGGAAAAGTCGATGAAAGCAGCATATACTGGCTGGGATTTTATTGTCACGTATTTGTCTAGTATGGTTTGCAGCACTGCAATATTATCAGTGACCGAATGCTTTGGTCTAAATCCGGCCTGGTATAGAGGAATTAGTCCAGATGAAAAGACCCAGTTTTTAAGATGATTTAAAACCGCTGCCGTAAAGATCTTTCCTGTAGCGTCCAGAAGGGCTATCTGTCTGTAATTACCAGGTTGCAGCCTTGATCCCTTTTTATATATAGGTATAATGAACTCCCTTTCCAAGATTTAGGGATTTCCCCAGTTTTAAATATGTAGTTAAAGAGGGGGGATAGCATCTTGCTCCATTCTTTGGGGTTGGACTGGAGGACCTTGATTGGAATTTGGTCAGGACCAGTTTCTCCTGTTGTTCTCGCCTTTCTTATATGTGTCTCAATAGAAAAGGGGCTAGTTGTTACGTTGTTTGAGGATTATATTTCTGAGTTCCTATCGAAATTATGGTCCATTTTTGAGTTGGTATTTATTTTATGTAAATTAGCAAGGTAGACTTCCCATTCTTTTGGGGGCACCGGAGTATTTTGTAAAGGTTTTTTCGTGCCAGATTCTTTGGCAATTATACTCCAATATGCGCGTTGATTGTTTTGTTTCGCTGCCATCTGCAGGTCCACCCAGTTTTTATCTTGGGTTATTCTCATGTGTTTTTCTTTTTCTCTCCTGTGTTGGTTCTTCAATTTATTAATTTCTACCTGTTTGGACGATGAATTTTCTAGGAACTGTGTTCTCATCAGTTTATTTAGTAGTTACTGACTGACTCTCCCAATCTCTCTCACTGACTGACTGACTGACTCACTCACACTCATTGACTAACTCACTCACTCACACTGACTGACTCTCCCACTCTCTCTCACTGAATGACTTTCCTACTCTCTCTCACTCACTCACTGACTGACTCTCCCACTCACTCTCACTCACTGACTAACTCTCCCACTCACTCTTCCTCATTGACTGACTCCCTCACTCTCACTGACTGACTGACTCACTCAGTCTCACTGACTAAATGACTCACTCGCACTGACTCACTCTCACTAATAGACTCACTGACAGACTCTCACTGACACTCTCTCACTGACTGACTCTCTCACTGAGTGACTGACTCACTCTCACTGACAGACACACTCACTCTCACTGACAGACTCTCACTGCCTGAATCACTCTTACTAACAGACTCTCTCACTGCCTGACTGACTCACTCTCACTGGCAGAATCTCACTGACTGACTCACTCTCACTGACAGACTCTAACTGACTGACAGACTCTCACTGACTGACACTTTCACTGACTGACAAACTCTCCTACTCTCTTTCACTGACTCACTCACTCACTCACTCACTCACTCACTCTCACTACCTGACAGACTCTCTCTCACTCACTGACTGACTCACTCTCACTGACTCACTCTCACTGACTCTCCCACTCTCTCACTGACTGACTCACTCACTCACTCTCACTGACAGACTCTCCCACTCTCACTGACTGACTGACTCTCTCACTCACTTTCACTCACTGACTGACTCTCCCACTCACTCACTCTCACTTCATGACTGACTCACTCAATCTCACTGACTGACTGACTCACTCAGTCTCACTGACTGACTCACTCACTCACTCTCACTGACTGACTGACTCACTCTCACTGACTGACTTACTGACAGACTCTCATTGACTCTCCCCCTCTCACTGACTGACTCTCCCACTCTCTCACTGACTGACTCTCCCATTCTCTCTCACTCACTCACTGACTGACTCTCCCACTCACTCTCACTCACTCACTGACTCTCCCACTCACTCTCACTCATTGACTGACTCCCTCACTCTCACTCACTGACTGGCTTGCTCAGTCTCACTGACTAACTGACTCACTCGCTCTCACTGACAGACTCACACTGACTCACTCTCACTGACTCACTCTCACTGATAGACTCACTGACAGACTCTCACTGACACTCTCTCACTCTCTCACTGACTGACTCTCTCACTGAGTGACTGACTCACTCTCACTGACTGACACTCACTCTCACTGACAGACTCCCACTGCCTGCCTCACTCTCACTAACAGACTCTCTCACTGACTGACTCATTCACTCTCACTGGCAGACTCTCACTGACTGACTCACTCTCACTGACTGACAGACTCTCACTGATTGACAGACTCTCCCGCTCTCTCTCACTGACTGACTGACTCAATCACTCTCACTGACTGACAGACTCTCTCTCACTAACTGACAGAATCTCTCTCACTGACTGACTCACTCTCACTGACTCACTCTCAGTGACTGACAGACTCTCACTGACAGACTCTCCCACGCTCTCTCACTGACTGACTGACTCACTCAGTCTCACTGACTTACTCTCTCTGACTCACTCTCACTGACTCACTCTTGCTGACTCATTCTCACTGACAGACTCTCACTGACAGACTCTCTCTCATTCACTGACTCTCCCACTCTCTCACTGACTGACTGACTGACTCACTCACTCTCACTGACTGACTCACTCACTCTCACTGACAGACTCTCACTGACTGACTCACTCTCACTGACAGACTCTCTCACTGACTGACCCTCCCACTCTCTCATTGACTGACTGACTCACTCTCACTGACAGACTCACTGATTGACTCAGTCACTCTCACTGACAGACTCTCCCACTCTCACTCACTGACTGACCCTCTCACTCACTTTCACTCACTGACTGACTCTCCCACTCACTCACTCTCAATCAATGACTGACTCACTCACTGTCACTGACTGACTGACTGACTCAGTCTCACTGACTGACTGACTCACTCACTCTCACTGGCTCCCACTCACTGACTCACTCTCACTGGCTCACTCTCACTGACAGGCTCTCACTGAAAGATTCTCTCTCAATCATTGATTCTCCCACTCTCTCACTGACTGACTGACTGACTCATTCTCACTGACTGACTGACTCACTCTCACTGACAGACTCTCACTGACTGACTCACTCTCACTGAACAGACTCTCCCACTCTCTCACTGACTGACTCGCTCACTCTCACTGACAGACTCACTGACTGACTCACTCTCACTGACAGACTCTCACTGACTGGCAGACTCTCACTGACAGACTCTCACACTCTCTCTTACTCAATGACTGACTCATTCTCACTGACAGACTCTCACTGACAGACTATCTCCCTCACTCTCTCTCACTGACTGATAGACTCACTCTCACTGACAGACTCTCCCATTCTCTCCCACTGACATGATCACTGTCTCTCACTGACTGACAGACTCTCTCTCACAGACTGACAGACTCTCTCTCACTGACTGACTCACTCTCACTGACTGACAGACTCACTCTCACTGACAAACTCTCCCAGTCTCTCTCACATCCTCTCACTGACTGACAGACTCACTCTCTCTGACAGAATATCCCACTTTCTCACTGACTAACTCTCTCTCACTGACCCACTCACATTCACTGACTCACTCTCACTAACTGACTCACTCACACTCACTGACTGACTCACTCTCACTGACTCACTGACTCACTCTCACTGACTGACAGGCTCACTCTGACCGACTGACAGACTCTCATTGACAGACCCTCCCACTATTTCTCACTGACTAACTGACAGACTCACTCTCACTGACTGACTGACAAACTCTTGCTGACTGACTCATTCACTCACTCTCACTGACTGACAGACTCACTCTCACTGACTGACAAATTCTCATTGACAGACTCTACCACTCACTCTCACTGACTGACTGACTCATTCTCTCTAACTAACTGACTGACTCACTCTCATTGACTGACTGACTCACTCTTGCTGACTGACTCATTCACTCTCACTGACTGCCAGTCTCACTCTCACTGACAGATTCACTCTCACACTCTCACTGACAGAAACTCTCACTGACAGACTCACTCACTCTCACTGACTGATAGACTCACTGACGGACTCTCCCACTCACTCCCACTGACTGACTGGCTAATGCTCACAGACTGTCTGACTCACTCTCACTGACTGACTCACTCACTCTAACTGACTGACTGACTCATTCTCTCTCACTAACTGACTCACTCACTCTCACTGACTGACTCACTCTCACTGACAGACTCTCACTGGCAGACTCTCATTGACAGGCCCCCACTACACTCTCTCTGACTCACTCTCACTGACTCACTCTCACTGACTCACATTCACTGACTCACTCTCAGTGACAGACTCTCACTGACAGACTAGCACTAACAGACTCTCACTGTCTGACTCTCCCACTCTCTCTCACTGACTGACTTTCTCTCTCTCTCAATGACAGACTCACTCTCACTGACAGACTCACTGACTCACTATCACTGACTCACTCTCTCTGACTCACTCTCACTGACAGACTCTCATCGACAGACTCTCACTGATAAACTCTCACTCTCACTGAATGGCTCACTCGCTCTCTCTCACTGACTGACTGACTATTCCACTCTCTTTCACTGACTGACTCTCCCACTCTCTCTCACTGACTCACTCTCTCTGACTCACTCTTACTGACAGACTCTCATCAACAGACTCTCACTGATAGACTCTCACTATCACTGACTGACTCACTCACTATCTCTCACTGACTGACTGACTCTTCCACTATCTCTCACTGACTGACTCTGCCACTCTTTCTCACTGACTGACTAACTCACTCTCACTGACTTACTCTCCCGCTCTCTCTCACTGACTAACTGACTCACTCACTCTCACTGAGAGACTCTCACTGAGAGAATCTCACTAAGAGACTCTCACTGACATACTCCATCTTTCTCACTGACTGACTGACCATCTCACTCTGTCTCATTGACTAATTCACTCACTCTCACTGACTGACTGACTCACTCTCACTGGCAGACTCTCACTGACAGACTCTCTCACTCTCTCACTGACTGATGCTCCCACTCTCTCTCACTGACCGACTCACTCTCATTGACAGACTCTCACTGACAGACTCTCACAGACTCACTCTCACTGACTGACTGACTCTCCCACTCTCGCTCAGTGACTGACTCACTCCATCTTACTGACTTACTTTCCCACTCTCTCTCATTGACTGGCTGACTGACTCACTCTCATTGACAGATTCTTACTGTCAGACTCTCACTGACAGACTCTCGCACTCAGTGGAGAAGTGTGGCTCAGTGGTTAGAGGCGGCAGACCCAGAAGCTGAGATCGGCCGTGGACCAGGGTTCGATTCTCGCCACGGCGGGTCTCGGGCTCAAAAAATTCCACGGAGTCGAAAATTCTCGCTCTGGTGCCTACTCGACTCACGGGGTCACACTCTGCGACTCTGGGCAATAGCTTGCTTAATCTCCACTACGGCCCCTCGCGGCGGGATGCCTGGCTTTCACCTTGTGGATACCTGGCCGTGGTATCTCACAGGGGAATACCAGGACGGGTTCCCTAAGCAAGCGCCTTGAGGCCCCTGGGTTAAAGCGCGCTATATAAATCGAAACACATTTACATTTACATTTACTCAGTGACTGACTCACTCTCACTGACAGACTCACATCCTCTCACTGATAGAATCTCACTGACAGACTCTCTCCCTCACTCTCTCTCACTGACTGACAGTCTCACTCTCACTGACAGACTCTCCCATTCTCTCTCACTGACTGACTCACTGTCTCTCACTGACCGACAGACTCTCTCTCACAGACTGACAGACTCTCTCTCACTGACTCACTCACTCTCACTGATGACAGACTCACTTTCCCTGACAAACTCTCCCACTCTCTCTCACACTCTCTCACTGACAGACTCACTCTCTCAGACAGAATATCCCACTTTCTCACTGACTCTCTCACTGACTCACTCACTCTCACTGACTCAATCTCACTGACTGGCTCACTCACTCTCACTGACTGACAGGCTCACTCTCACTGATTGACAGACTCTCATTGACAAACTCTCCCACTCTTTCCCACTGACTAACTGACAGACTCACTCTCACTGACTGACTCACTCACTCTCTCTCACTAACTGACTCAGTCACTCTCACTGACTGACTCACTCACTCTCGCTGACTGACTCATTCACTCACTTTCACTGACTGACAGTCTCACTATCACTGACTGACAAATTCTTATTGACAGACTCTCCCACTCTTTCCCACTGACTAACTGACAGGCTCACTCTCACTGACTGACTGACTCTTTCTCTCTCACTAACTGACACACTCACTCTCATTGACTGACTGACTCACTCTTGCTGACTGACTCATTCACTCTCACTGACGGCCAGACTCACTCTCACTGACAGATTCACTCTCACTGACAGAAACTCTCATTGACAGACTCACTCACTCTCACTGACTGATAGACTCCATGACAGACTCTCCCACTCACACTCACTGACTGACTGGCTCACGCTAACAGACTGATTCACTCACTCTCACTGACTGACTAACTCACTCTTACTGACTGACTGACTTGTTCTCTCTCACTACCTGACTCACTCACTCTAGCTGTCAGAGTCTCACTGGCAGGCTCTCACTACACTCTCACTGACTCACTCTCCCTGACTTACTCTCTCTGACTCACTCTCACTGACTCACTCTCCCTGACTCACTTTCACTGACTGACTCTGCCACTCTCTCTCACTCAGACTCACTGACTGACTGGCTCACGGTCACAGACTGACTGACTCACTCTCACTGACTCACTGACTCACTCTTACTGACTGACTGACTCATTCTCTCTCACTAACTGACTCACTCACTCTGACAGACTCTCACTGGCAGGCTCTCACTACACTCTAACTGACTCACTCTCCCTGACTTACTCTCTCTGACTCACTATCACTGACTCACTCTCACTGACACACTCTCACAGTCTGACTCTCCCACTCTCTCTCACTGACCTACTCTCACTCTCTCTCACTGACTGACTGACTCACTCTCACTGACAGACTCACTGACTCACTCTCACTGACACACTCTCTCTGACTCACTCTCACTGACAGACTCTCCTCGACAGACTCTCACTGATAGACTCTCACTGTCAATGACTGACTCACTCACTCTCTCTCACTGACTGACTGACTCTTCCACTCTCTTTTACTGATGGACTCTCCCACTCTCTCTCACTGACTGACTAACTCTTCCACTCTCTCTCACCGACTCACTCTCGCTGACTCACTCTCACTGACAGACTCTCATCAACAGACTCTCACTTATAGACTCTCCCTGACTGACTCACTCACTCTCTCTCACTGACTGACTGACCCTCTCACTCTCTCTCACTGACTAACGCACTCACTCTCACTGACTGACTGACACACTCTCACTGACAGACTCTCATACTCTCTCACTGACTAATGCTCACACTCTCTCTCACTGACTGACTCACTCTCATTGACAGACTCTCACTGACAGACTCTCTCACTGACTGAATAACCCTCCCACTCTCTCTCACAGACTGACTCCTCCACTCTGTCTCACTGACTGACTCTCCCACTCTCTCTCACTGATTGATGGACTCACTCACTCTCACTGACAGACTATCACTGACAGACTCTCACTGACTCACTCTCACTGACTGACTTTCCCACTCTCTCTCACTGACTGACTCTCCCACTCTCTCTCAGTGACTGACTCACTCCATCTCACTGACTGACTTTCCCACTCTCTCTCACTGACTGACTGACTGACTCACTCACTCTCACTGACAGACTCTTACTGACAGACTTTCACTGACAGACTCTCTCACTCTCACTAACTCACTCAATCTCTCTCACTGACTGACTATCTCTCCCACTCTGTCTTACTGACTGACTAACTCACTCTCACTGACTGACTCTCCCTCTCTCTCACTGACTGACTGACTCACTCACTCTCCCTGACAGACTCTCACTGACATACTCCGACTGACAGACTCTCACTGACTCACTTTTACTGACTCACTCTCACTGACAGACTCTCTCACTCACTCACTCTCTCACTGACTGACTCACTCTCTCTCACTGACTCACTCTCTCTGACTCACTCTCACTGACAGACTCTCTCACTCTCTCTCTGACTGATGCTCCTACTCTCTCTAACTGACTGACGGACTCACTCACTCTCACTGACAGACTATCACTGACAGACTCTCACTGTCTCACTCTCCCTGAGAGAACCAGAGACCACAAGGGGTAATGTGGTAGACTCTGCCAAGGGTGGGCAGGGTCTCTAGCAGAATAATAAGGCGGGGGCAAGGGTAAACAGAGGGAGTTCTCTAAAGGGCCCCAATCTAGTTTCTAGGGTATCGATTCCCACACCCCAGGTGAAAGGAAGCCATGGATCTCTACAGGGAAACCTGCAGAGAGGGGTCCCACCGGTGTTATGCATGTGATTCCTCTGTTTTGATATTGGACGATTTCAACTACTGGCCTAGCGACCTCCTGGATGACCATACATCTAAAGATTTCACTGAAACTCTTCAATGTCTCAATTTCACCTCCCAAATTCACCTTCCTACTCATACTCACGGTCACACCCTGGACCAGATCTGGACAGCCAACCTGCCCATTCTTTCCCCCACAGTCCTTCCTTGCACTTGGTCTGATCACTCCCTGATCTCCTTTTCCATTGATCTTGGGGCCGTCAATAAGCCCTCCTCCCCAAGAACGTCTGGGCCCGCAACTGGAACCGTGTGGATTCTGCTGCACTCTGCTCCTCCCTTGCGGCCTCCCCTCCCTGCTTGGCTGATCTTTCTTCTGATTCCAAGGCAGCTGTCATTAATAGCTGGCTCTCTGCCTCCTGTGACTCAGTCGCTCCACTCAAGCTGGTTAGGACGTGCCGCTCTCATGAGGCCAATAGATGTTTCACCAACGATCTTAAAGCTCTCAAACTGGCACTAGACAGGCCGAACGCCTCTGGAGGCGTGGGTACTGCCCCATCCTAAAGACACAATACTCGGCTCTTTTCCGTGGTTACAAAAAAGCCATTCTTTTAGCAAAAACGGAATACTTTTCCTTGAAGATTCTCCTTGCGGCAAATAAACCCAAGGAGATCTTCACCATTGTCCACAGCCTAGCAGCTGCCGACAGAGTCAACCCCAAACCCGCTCCCTCTCAATCCCTCTGCAATTCCCTCAACAAGTGTTTATTGAGAAGATCGCCAGTATTAATTGTAACATTCCCTTGCCATCTGCCCCACCCCATTAACCCTCCTCAATACTTCTATCACTCAGGGAATTGTCCCAGTTTCTCTTAAATCAGCTACAGTTATCCCCATCCTAAAAAAACCTGGGGCCGACCCTACCTCTCTTTCTAATTTTCGACCCATCTCCCTGCTCCCATTCCTGGGAAAGATCCTGGAGAGTTACATCACTGGTTGTCTCTCTCGGCCTTCATCGAGGAGAACCGCTTTCTGGCCTCTCACCAGGCCGGCTTTCGCCCAGCTCACTCGACAGAATCTGTTGTCATCTCTGTCCTAGACGAGCTCAGGAGAAGTGCTGATATCAACGCTCCCCAGGCCCTGATCCTCCTCGATTTGTCTGCACAGGGAAAGGCATTACACGGTCGAGAAGGATCGAATGATCGACCGTGTCGGGGGTGCCAGCATTCGGGGGACCGCTCTGGCCTGGCTCGCTTCCTTTTTACAGGGTCGGACCCAAGCCGTCCAGTTGGAGGGCGTTTCTGCCCCACCCGCTCTGTCCCCTGTGGGGTTCCCCAGGGCTCTTCTCTCTCTCCCCTTCTTTTCAACCTCTATATTCAACCTCTCATAGCTGCTCTGCAAGACATGGAGGTCTCGGTATTCAACTATGCCGATGACCTTCAGCTCATCTTCAATCTCTCCTCCTCCCCTGACTCTATTCTCAAGCTCCAAACACTGATCTTCATCTATGACTGGATGAACCACAATCATCTAAAACTCAATAAGACGGAGCTGGTCCTTACTGGTGGCTCTTTTAGCCCCTGGACCCCTGCCTTTTGGCCCTCTGCCCTCGGCCCCTCTCCCCTGCCCTCTGCTTTTCTGTGAAGACTAAGCATGGGCGAATTTTGCGAATTCACAATCCGTGAATTTGCGGATTTCCGAATTCGCAATCCGCAAAATTCGCAAATTTGCAGATTTTTTTTATTTTTGAGAGTTTGCGGGTGTTCGCGGGGCACTTTACGTGTTCGCGGGTGTTCGCGAGGCGCTTTGCGTTTTCGCGGGGGGGGTTTTGTGCTGGTTAATCACTGCCACCCTCTCGTTTTTTATGCCCATCTGCCCTCTGTACCACTCGTTTCTGTGCCCTTCTGCCCTCTGCCCTCTGCCCCACTCATTTTTTGTCCCCTTCTGCCCTCTGTCCCACTTTTGTGCCCTTCTGCCCTCAGCCCCACTTAGAATGGCGCTGGCAAGCTGCCAGCGCCATTCTAAAATAGCTGCAAATAGCTTCAACAGGAAGCACTAATAGATAAAGTAAAGCAGGTGCTGGAGCTGAAGGTCAAATTAAGTTACACAATCATTAATCACCCCAAGTTTGGGGTGATTAATGATTGTGTAAATGAATTTAAGCAGCACCTGCTTTACTTTATCTATTAGAGCTTCCTGTTGAAGCTGACTTTTGTAACTATTTTAGAATGGCTCTGGCACCTTAAAGAGTTACAAAAGTCAGCTTGAACTTTTGACCCAATCAGTTCCGCTCGCGGATTTTGCGGGAAATTCGCGAATATCGCGGATTGCGAATTTACCGAAAATCCGCAAAATCCGAGAGCGGAACAGATTTTCCGCCCATGCTTAGTGAAGACCCTGGGCATCAAAATCATCCTAGACCTCACCATGTGTACTCAGATTAGCATTGCTGTTTCCGCCTACTTTTTGTCCCTCAGGATTATATGTAAGATTTCCCGTTTCTTTTCCACTGAAGCTCTTAAACTTATCATTCTGGCCATGATCATATCCCGCCTCGATTATGGCAATGGGCTGTATGTAGGCATTCCTGTGTACGAACTTCGGCGCCTACAATCAATCCAAAACCAAGCAGCGCACCTTATTTACAGGCTCCCAAAATTTCACTGCATCACCCCTCTGCTGAAGTCTCTTCACTGGCTGCCCATCTTACAGCGATCTTTATTCAAAATGGGCTGCCTGATCTTTATGGCTCTGGCTGACACTGCCCCAGTTTTCATCAATTCTAAGATCTGTCCTTAAGTCCCCAGCAGAAGCCTCCGTTCCTCTACTCAGGTTCTCCTGAACGTCCCTCGCTTCCGGAGGAACAAATTTGGTGGCATGAGGCTTTCCACCCTTGCTCCCCGCTTTTGGAATGCTTTTCCCTTTGCCATCAGGTCCATCTCTGCCTATCTGGACTTTCGTAAGGCTTTAAAAACTCATCTTTTTTCCCAAGCTTACCCTCTGCAGTAATCCCCTGGCATCCCCTCAGTGCTGTCAAGCCTTAGCGCCAAGAAACCGCCTGGTGTTAAAGCGCTCTATAAAACCTTTCAACTTCAACTTCATCAGGAGGGTCTCATGAAGGGGGACCCCGATTGTCCCAGGTCAGCACTGCCACCCATTGGTGGGTAGTCACAGGGGATAGCCAGTGTAGTATTTGGGGATGAGTTGGTCCCAGGTGAAGGGTGGAAGCCAGCTAAGATGACCCTTTCTCACTAGTGGACAGTGGGATGGTCAAGAGGACCCTCATGCCTGAAAACACTAAAAAGTACAGGCAGTGGGTGACCATCAATGGACAATGGAGGGGGGCTCTGAGAGACACTGGAGCCAGTGTGACTACCGTAAGGTGTCACCTGGTGTTTGAGGAGCAGGTAATCCCCAATGTGTGCCACCAATTAGTTGCAATGGACAACTCTGAGTGCCAGTACAAGGTTGTGCAGGTTCCCTTTGAGTGGGGGGGGGGGGGGGGGTTCTCAGGTTTGCTGAGGGTAGTTGTGAGCCCATAAATGCCTGTTGATTAGCTGCTGGTTAATGACCTGGAGGATTCCCCTTGTGGTGAGGTGGAACACTGGTCACTCTTGTAGATGGTAGGGTTGCCTGAGCGGGCATGCATGACCACTCGGTCTATGGCAGCCAAGAGATGTTAACAGGAGGGCCTGAAGCCTGGTAGAGTGGCCCAGGTCCCTGCAAAGAAGAGGAGGGACAGGGAGCACATGAAACCCATCCCAGTCATTCCCATGGTCTGGGAGGAGGCTGACCCTGAGGGCAATGCCCCGCAACCTACTGGGGAGCAAGTGTCTGAACTGGGAGACTGGCCTAATTTGACCCATTGGCAGGAAGGAGATCCTACCAGGGAGGAATTCTCCAGGGAGCAGAAACGATGCCCTTCCCTTGAGTATCTGTGGCAGATGGCTGCAGATCAGGCAGTTGTCAATGAGTCTGGATCACACTGGATTTACTGGGAGAATGGTCTCCTATACAGTGAGCCTACGTTTGCTGACCTATGGTAGCCCATTTGCTGGTGGGAATCCAGCATTCAGAGCCTTCCTACTGGGGATAGTCCATGATGTGACTTTGGCAGGATAATAGGGCAGACCTTTTGAAAGGCTTGTCATCCACTTCTTTTGGCCCGAAATGTGCAAGAGTTCTGATACTCATTGTAATACTTCCCAGATTGAAGTCAAGTATGGAAATTGCCCAATTTGCAGAGCCGTAGCAGAACAGACTCCAGGGCACCATTGGTAAATGACCTCTACCACTACGATTAGGGCCAGTAGTCTTTATATGATCTGTGCCCCCATACTGGATATGACATCTTTCCACCTCTTCCTCTTTCCGAGGGCCTGCTTTTTTCATGCTCCAGATGCAAATTGCTACTTCGCTAATCATCTCAATGTTTGTACTAATTGCACATAAAATGGGACCAATTGGATTTGCCAATGCTTGTTTATCATAGGTATGGTGTGGCCGCAATTTCACACACAAGGGCACACATTCTGTAGAAATTGCATATCTCCACTCCCTTGAGGCAATTGTCTTCCTGCAGTTTCAATGATAAACAGCCTCTTGTTTTCTTCCAAATCATATTTCCTAGAATTATTGACAGAATAGGAGTAAGAGGTGTGATGCAGGTTAGTATCTCAAGTACAGTCATCCAAGCTGGCAGGTCCAAACATGAAAGCAATTTTGTAGTTCTATGGATCATAACAATGTATTTGTTAGCACCTCTTGCAATTAGATGTTAAACGGCAACCTTCAGCAATGTGTGTCGGGAGTTGGCCACAGGGCCTGCAGCCAGGAACTGTGGTTAACCCCCGCAGGCAGCCACCACCATGCCACGCCACCCACATCCTTTTGCCATTCACAATGTGGGTTTTGCTTCAGTGCCTGTTCTGCAGCCACACCCTTTGTACAACCTCCCACAGGCAGCCACCCAACACAGGCTGTGCCCCCATCCCTTATTACTGGCATTCAGCCTCGTGGGAAGTGGCTCCCAGGGCCCATCAAGCCTCAGGGAGGAGTGTGCATGTGCTTCCTCCGCTCATTTTCAATGACAACATGGGGCATGGGGTCCCTGAGCCCTCTCAAGGCTCGAGGAGGGGGTCCAAGTGCCCCTCTTCACTAAAGTAATCTTTTGCAGTGTCTCTGGGCCTACCCCAGAGGGTTATTTGTTAAAAGCATGGAAGCCCGTGCTTTTTTAAAAAAAATGGTTGCTGCAGATTCACCACGGACACTCAGCAAATTTGTGGCAAAAAAAAAAAAAAAAAATTGGCCCCACGTCTGGTCCCTCTAGGACCATACCATCATGCCTAGGGGGTCAGGGTTTCCCTACCCTGCTCCTTATATCTTTTTTTAATCTCTTTGTTAGGACTCGGGCCTGAGTCCTAAGCCCTAAGATGGTTGCGGCCACATCCTTGTTGATATGGTTGCAGCCAATAAAGTCTCACCATGAAATCTGTTGGCTCTCCGAACCTCTGCAGTGTGAGCATTAATTGCTCAAAAACGAATGAATGGATTTTACATCAAACCACAAAAAGCTGTCTTTCTGGACCAAGGTTTATCGACTCAGTTAACCTGTGAGCAAGGTCTCCATAGAGACCGAAACGCGTAAGGTGTTGCTGGTTGCTGAATAAACAAACTTACAATCGACCTAAACCCGGTGTGGTTTTGAACTTTAATTGTCACACGGGAGTGCATGAGGAACAAACTTCCCCATTAAGGAGAAAATCTGAATATATATATATATATATATATATATATATATATATATATATATATATATATATATATATATATATATATATATATATATATTCCAACATCGTATTCCACAGAAGACAAAAAGCCGCCACTCCAGCCCCTCGAGTTTGTTGAGACACCCCTAATTTATTCTTTAATCCATTGACAGCCGATTCCCAGCACAAACCAACGCGTTTCGGTAGCTCCCTACTACCTTGATCACGGTTGCACAAACACTGTTTGCTGATTGTGATTTAAAACCGGGAGTTCCCGCCCACACTCAACACATGATCACATCAAAGTGTTACTACACTTTTGGAATTCTGGGATATGTATTTCCATTACAATTCATGTAACTACTCCCCATTTTTATGTGTAGTTTGCCCGTCCTTCCCATTTTCCTCCCAATAATTAATTTATTAGTCTTTGATACCCGTAATTTTTGATTCCCTTGGGTATTTCAACCATGGTATCGTGGTGCAATAAACCACATTTTGCCTATTTATAACATTATAGCAAACTTAAATAGTACTATTGTAATTCAATATACATTTTCATGTACACATATAAAAGACCCAAATATGAACTTCTCCCCAAATCTCCAAAAGGAACCTAAACAAAACTTGTATAATTTACCCCTTTCCCCCCCAAAACTGGACGCATTCTAAATCACTCGAACAGTAAATTATTGAAACTGTTACAAGTAATCAATATTCTCATGACTGAAATGTATATTGAATTACAATAGTACTATTTAAGTTTGCCTTAATGTTATAAATAGGCAAAATGTGATTTATTGCATCACGATATCATGGTTGAAATACCCAAGGGAATCAAAAATTACGGGTATCAAAGACTAATAAATTAATTATTGGGAGGAAAATGGGAAGGACGGGCAAACTACACATAAAAATGGGGAATAGTTGCATGAATTGTAATTGAACTACATATCCCAGAATTCCAAAAGTGTAGTAACACTTTGATGTGATCATGTGTCGAGTGTGGGCGGGAACTCCCGGTTTTAAATCACAATCAGCAAACAGTGTTTGAGCAACCGTGATAAAGGTAGTAGGGAACTACCGAAACGCGTTGGTTTGTGCTGTGAATCGGCTGTCAATGGATTAAAGAATAAATTAAGTGTGTCTCAACAAACTCGAGTGGCTGGATTGGCGGCTTTTTTGTCTTCTGTGGAATACTCTGTCTTCTGTGGAATACGATGTTGGAATAAAGAGCGGTGAGGTTCAATCGCAAAAAGCTACGCACCTACAAGTAGCGTCATACGGAAGGGGACTGTGAACCAGAATTGTTGAATATATATATATATATATATATATATATATATATATATATATATATATATATATATATATATATATATATATATATATGTGTATATATATATATATATATATATATATATCACTCACTCATACAGTCAGTCATGCACCTACTAAATCCTTCATCCATATACTTATACATCCACTCATTCCTCAATATGTAAGACATATTTTAACTTTACAGAAACATGCAGTCACTGGATGTTGTCATCAGTGATGTCATCAGTGATGTCATTTGAGATGTCATCAGTGATGTCATCAGTGATGTCACTGACCATGTCATGAATGATGTAATATGTGACACCATCAGCAGTGGATTGCAGGTGCGCGATATATAGTTATTGCAACTAACTATATATGCGAATTTCAATGGTTTTGTGCGAGTAAAATAAGGTTTTGTAAATGCTAATCCCTATCTATATATGGTCTATAACCTATGGTTTTTTCAGTGAATTTCAATGGTTTTTTAATAGCAAATACGAAAAGCTTTAAAATGTCAAGTACGTGGTAGATAAAAACCTTTTCGTGTCTATGCACGCTGATGTGCTTTGAACGCTGCCCCCCCCCCCTTTTTTTCTTTTAGGAGTATTCTCTCTTTGCAGATAGTGAAGGGTAGGTAACGCAGGCCTTTGCCCCCGTTGTAATCCGTCGTGCCTGCTTCTCTCTCCATTTGATTGATTGTTATCCAAGCATTTACTGTTTTAGAATTGGATCTCTTTGCTTCATTCTCTAATAACAAACAAGCACAGAGTCGCAATACTCAGTTTAGTCTTTGCAGATAGTGAAAAATCGTTTTAAAAACAAAAGGAATTGAGCAAAATCAGTAGGCCACTAATGGGATCTCTTTTTGACCTCGCTAAAATAGAAAAATTAGGAACAACCCCTCATGAGAAATACGAAACTAGTGAGATGAACTGAGCTCGACGCCATGATGACTGCAAGACAGCTCGGCTCCGCCACCCACCCCGCCCAAATTCTATAAGTTCCGGTGGAGCCCCAACATGAACAGGTAGAGAAGAACTTGCCCTCCCCTCTTTGACTGAAGGTTCTTGTAGCCTGTCCCTTCTGTTTTCATTTAACAGAACTTTTTGAACTACTGAAAGGGGTTGTGTTCCGACCGCTGGTTGGTGGAGACATTTTGACTATATTCTGGACATGCGTTGTCGCATAATGCGTCATATGATGCACCGCGTTAGCGCACCCGGAAGTACTCCGGTGCGCAAGGCGCAGCTTCCCGGAAGCGATCCAGAGCACGGCGCGCAGCGCGTAACATAAGCATAACAGGTCATGTGACTTGTTAATAAAACTTTTCATTGGTTCATTTTACTTTTGTTATTCTAATGATGAAAGGCTTGGTCATAATAACGCTTTTCATTGCTTTCGAACATTTTTTTTTCTTAAACATATATGTTATAATGTTCCAGGCTAATGTATTTTCCCGGGAAATTTACAATTGTCCTGCAAGTAAAATATTCCTATTTCGAGAAAAAGGGCGTTTCTTCGTCCCATGAGGGAGCTGTTGAGCAAAAGAGGCTTGGCCTGCTGTTTTAGTCGCCGATAGGCCTGAATATCAGATTCTTATCGATCACTTTATGTTGCAGGAGTACAAAACACAACAGCCCTTGACCATTTATCTTTACTGCGTTCCTGCGTATTATACCTTTTAACCGTCATGTAATTGGATTGCTTTACTTCACTTGTCTTTTACTGATTCGAAAACAGTGGCTATTATTCAAAACTTTTCCAATGTAAGTACTACTACCATGTTTTGTTTTAAAAACCTTTATTGTGAAAATGTCAGTATACAAATACGGGCCTATAACCACGTGGGCCGGCCACGGAGCAAACTGGAATCGTATATGATATGGGGACATTTACACTGAAGAACAACGTAACGGGCAACCCATTAGGTTGCAAGAACTAAGGTGTCTAACATTTGCGGAATCGGTGGACGTACATTTTATAATTAAAGTACGACAGGGCCAGTTACAATAAAATTATCTAGATATACATTTGCGGGCAAGCGAGTTGTGCTGCCTTTGGCCTACTGTAGCAGCAAGTGCGGGCGCAACTCGGCAGGACGGCGAGTGAAACGATAAGGGGCGCCGCACTGCACATGAGGTGCCTCCACCTGGGGAGGCGGAAGAAGGCCGTTCACGCCGCCTCCCCCCGGGCACCCCACGCCGTCTTTCGGTGCAGCATTGTAGGATGGCCACACCAGTGCAACTTGCTGGACACCACCTTGGTGCCATCCGGATCTCGGCGCGTTGTGCTGCCTTCGGCCTATTCGCACATCGGTCCGCTACTGACGCCGCCTCATGGGCCAACGGGTTTTGTATGCTTTTTATAACCCAAAGCCGCATAACAGGTCATGTGACTTGTTTATAAAACTTTTCATTGGTTCATTTTACTTTTGAATTCCTAATGATGGAAGGCTTGATCATATGACCTAAAAATAACAATTTTCATTGGATTAAAACATTTTTTTTTCCCAAACGATGAAAGACCCACCTTTTTTTTTCTCACTCGGCAATCAAAAAAGGTTCCGTTAGATGACAACAGAGGGGACAGGCAACAAGAACCATCACTCAAAAAAGGGGAGGGCAAGTTCTTCCCTACCGGGTCACGTTGGGGCTCCACCGGAACTCATCGAATTGATAGTCTACAGTGTTTCTGGATGTTTCAGACTGAAGCTAGCGTCAGCATGAGAGCACCACCATCTCATAGCTCCGTCGTGGCCATTCCGCAAGCAATCATGGCAGCCGCTCCCCACCGGAAGCCTGCGGGAGTCGGGGGCCCCCAAGACTTTTGTAGAATCTTCAAGGCTGAGGGGACGCTTTCAAGAATGGAGCCCAAGCCCTACCAGACAAGCGTCCGAGTTCCAAGGTGTCCCAGGGCCATTTTAGTGGACCAGGCCCAAATCCGAAGAGCCGGCCGCCATTTTAAGAGTCCTGTGGCAGCCGCCTATCGCTGCACCGCAAGAGTGGGAGCAACTCAACTACATGGTGAGCGAGACGCTGTAGCAGCAAGAGCGGGCGGTAAACAGCTGAATGGCGGATGAGGCACAGTGTAGCAAAAGCGGGCGGAATGGCAACTGAAACGCTAAAGGGGCGCCCCACTACAACAAACGAGCCTCCACCTGGGGAGGCCCGTTCACGCCTAATCCCCCCCCACCCCCCCCCCCGGGGTGGCCCACGCCGTTTTTCGGAGCAGCATTGTAGGATACCAAAACCAGTGCGGCACCCAGGTGACATCACCTGGGTGCCGTCCAGAACTCAGCAGGTTGTGCTGCCTTGGGACTATTCGCACAACAGACCGCTACTCACGAGGCACAGTGCAGCAAAAGCGGGCGGAAAACAGCTGAACGGCAAGTGAAGCGCTAAAGGGGCGCCCCACTACAACAGACAAGCCTCCACCTGGGGAGGCCCATTCACGCCGCCTCCCCCCACCCCCCCGGGGCGCCCCACGCCGTTTTTCGGAGCAGCATTGTAGGATACCAAAACCAGTGCGGCACCCAGGTGACATCACCTGGGTGCTGTCCAGAACTCAGCACGTTGTGCTGCCTTGGGACTATTCGCACAACAGACCGCTACTGACCATTGTTGCTTCTGTTTTAATAAAAAAAATGTTAAGGTGTTTACTGTTTTTGTTGCGATGTATATATTTAAAAGTTATTAAAGTGTTATAATCCTACTACTTTGTTGGAGTGCTATATATTTTTAATGTGACACATAATTGTGAAGACTTTGATGTACAAAAAGGCATCCCTGAAATCTTCCGCTTCAGGCTCGGTCCCACACACCCTCACAGTGAGAATCCCCTCCCCAATCACAATACAGGATGGTTATCAGATAGTAGGAACGCGTGTGGTGTGACAGATCTCATCGGGTGGGGGCCTTGATCTACTGTAACTCCTTTGAAGAGGGGTGATTCTTTACAGTTGAGGCCATTAACTACATCTGAAGGGCTAGGTGATAGCCTGGGACCGGCCTGGACTATCAAACACAAAGGAAGACGAATGTCAGAGGGTGCGGTAGTGAATAGGGTGAAAGGGTGGTGTCGGGCGGGCACAGGGTGTGATTCTCAGGGAAGAGCAGCGCAGATGGGGGGAGGTTTATGGCCCATGCATAAGACAGAGAGCGGGGGTGACCAGTGCGTGGGGGAGATGCTTGCGAGGGTGGGGAGCCATGCTGAGGTTCGGCGGCGTGCAGAGAGTGGGTCTGGTCAAGGCATCTAAAATGGCTGCCGTGCACGACAAAAGTGTGGCATTGGAAAAAAAGCAAGGTGGCGCAGACAATGTTTATCAATACGAATTAATTTATAACAATTATTTTTAACAATATATTTACTCGCAGTGACAAAATGGCGGTCAACACTTCCTGATTTCCTTCGAATCGAACGTTAACAGACGTCACGATCGGCGGCGTGCAGAGAGTGGGTCTGGTCAAGGCATCTAAAATGGCTGCCGTGCACGACAAAAGTGTGGCATTGGAAAAAAAGCAAGATGGCGCAGACAATGTTTATCAATACGGATTAATTTATAACAATTATTTTTAACAATATATTTACTCGCAGTGTCAAAATGGCGGTCAACACTTCCTGATTTCCTTCGAATCGAACGTTAACAGACGTCACGCAGCAAAAAAAAAAAAAAAAAAAACGCTCACGCGCAGCCGCTGGAAGACAAGTATCAACATATATGAGCATCCTCAGCCACCCTCAGAAAACATAGGGGATCAGGATATGTCTCCCATACCCCCTTATACCCATTTCTCCATCTTGTAATTTAATTAAAACGAAACACAAAATGGCGAATTCCCGTTTCGCCTCCCGATTCGCTACCCGGTTCGCGAACCGGAAAGCGCTTCTACCGCAAAAATCAATTTTTTTTATTTGCCCCACGGGACCCTTTAATAACCCCAACATCATTCCTAGGGGGTCAAGAAGGGTCTACCTTGCCCCCTTTCATTACATTCCCCCTTCGTTTTTCTCCTCTTCTTGTCTCTCAATCCTACCGAGAGACAAGATGGCGGCCGCTCCGGACTGTTTAGAATGTTGACAGACACCGGAGAGCCAATCAGCTTCGCATCGCAAAGCTCTGTTTCGCGAAAAGTTCGCGAACCGGAGCGCTACCCGGGACGCTGTCACAGATATATCTGTTTTTTAAAACGTTAATTTCTCAAAATCCACTGGAGCACATATATTGACCGGGGCGCTAACCGGGACGCTGTCACAGATATATCTGTTTTTTAAAATGTTAATTTCTCAAAATCCACTGGAGCACATATATTGAGACCTAGCAAAGGCACATCGGGCTAACAGTCCCTACAATTTTGCCAAGTTTCGTGCAAATCCATTCAGCCGTTCGAGCTAAAAGTGAGGCCAAACGCCCTATGGAAAAATGAATGGGAAAAACGCGTTTTGGGACCCCCCGTTTTTCTCGGTCCCCCCTTGACGAAACACCCCACATAGAATTTTCAAAAGTTCCATAGAGAAAAAATCCTAACTATATATACCTACTGGCGACCGCCAGTAGGTAATTACCTACTGGCGGTCGCCAGTAGGTATATATAGTTAGGATTTTTTCTCTATGGGACTTTTGAAAATTCTATGTCTAATAACTTTGGCGTTTGTGGACGGAATCGGCTGAAATTTTCAGGAAAATGGCACATTTTGTTTCTGAGCAGCCCCTGAAAATTTGGGGGGGTTCGTCAAGGGGGGCCGAGAAAAAAGGGGGGTCCCAAAACGCATTTTTCCCATTCATTTTTCCATAGGGCGTTTGGCCTCACTTTTAGCTCGAACGGCTGAATGGATTTGCACGAAACTTGGCAAAATTGTAGGGACTGTTAGCTCGATGTGCCTTTGCTAGGTCTCAATATATGTGCTCCAGTGGATTTTGAAAAATTAACGTTTTAAAAAACAGATATATCTGTGACAGCGTCCCGGTCAGAGCCCCAGTACGCGTACTTTTCGCGTAACGGAACTTTGCGAAGCGAAGCTGATTGGCTCTCCGGTGTCTGTCAACATTCTAAACAGTCCGGAACGGCCGCCATCTTGTCTCTCGGTAGGATCGAGAGACAAGAGGAGGAGAAAAACGAAGGGGGAATTTAATGAAAGGGGGCAAGGTAGACCCCTCTTGACCCCCTAGGAATGATGTTGGGGTTATTAAAGGGTCCCGTGGGGCAAATAAAAAAAATTCGATTTTTCGCGGTAGAAGCGCTTCCCGCTTCGCAAACCGGGTCGCGAAACGGGAATTCGACATTTTGTGTTTCGTTTTAATTAAATTACAAGATGGAGGAAAAACAATGTGAGAAATGGGTATAAGGGGGTACGAGAGACGTATCCTGACCCCCTATGTTTTCTGAGGGTGGCTGAGGATGCTCATATATGTTGATACATGTCTTCCAGCGGCTGCGCGTGAGCGGATTTTTTTTTTGCTTTTTGCTGCGTGATGTCTGTTAACGTTCGATTAGAAGGAAAGCAGGAAGTGTTGACCGCCATTTTGTCACTGCGAGTAAATATATTGTTAAAAATGATTGTTATAAATTAATCCGTATTGATAAACATTGTCTGCGCCATCTTGCCTTTTTTCCAATGCCACACTTTTGTCTTGCACAGCAGCCATTTTATATGCCTTGACCAGACCCACTCTCTGCACGCCGCCGATCCTCAGCATGGCTCCCCACCCTCGCAAGCATCTCCCCCACGCACTGGTCACCCCTGCTCTCTCTCTCATGCATGGGCCATAAACCTCCCCCCATCTGCGCTGCTCTTCCCAGAGAATCACACCCTGTGCCCGCCCGACACCTCCCTTTCACCCTATTCACTACCGCACCCTCTGACACTCCTCTTCCTCTGTGTCTGATTGTCCAGGCCGGTCCCAGGCTATCACCTAGCCCTCCGGATGTAGTTTATGGCCCCAACTGTAAAGAATTACCCCTCTTCAAAGGAGTTACAGTAGATCAAGGCCCCCACCCCATGAGATCCGTCACACCACACGCGTTCCTACGATCCTGTATTGTGATTGGGGAGGGGATTCTCACTGTAAGGGTGTGTGGGACCGAGCCACTTTAATAACTTATAAATATATACAACGCTCCAACAAAGTAAACACGTTAAAAAAAAAATTTTAAACAACTATTTACATGGCAGCCTGCTGCAACATCCATCTCAAAGCAACAATGGGCTGCTTTGGTCTGTCTTTTAGTCTGCAAAATCCGTCGACCTGTGAGGTGGCGTCAGTAGCGGTCTGTTGTGCGAATAGGCCGAAGGCAGCACAACGCGCCGAGATCCGGACGGCACCCAGATGGTGTCCAGTAAGTTGCCACACTGGTCTGGCCATTCTACAATGCTGCGCCGAAAAACGGCGTGGAGCGCCCCGGGGGGGGGGGAAGGCGGCGCGAACGGGCCTCCCGCGCCTCCCCAGGTGGAGGCTCCTCTGCTGCAGTGGGGCACCCTTTAGCGTTTCAGTCGCCATTCAGCTGTTTAGCGCCCGCTTTTGCGGCACTGTGCCTCATCCGCCATTCAGCTGAGTTGCGCTACAGTGTCTCGCCCACCATTTAGTTGAATTGCACCCACTCTTGCGGTGCAGCGATAGGCGGCTGCCACAGGACTCTTAAAATGGCGGCCGGCTCTTCGGATTTGGGCCTGGTCCACTAAAATGGCCCTGGGACACATTTGAACTCGGATATTTGCCTGCTAGGGCTTGGGCCCCATTCCCGAAAGCGTCCCCTCAGCCTTGTAGATTCTACAAAAGTCATCGGGGCCCCCGACTCCCGCAGGCTTCCGGTGGGGAGCGGATGCCATGATTGCTTGCGGAATGGCCACGACGGAGCTATGAGATGGTGGTGCTCTCATGCTGACGCCAGCTTCAGTCTGAAACATCCAGAAACACTGTAGACTACCAATTCGATGACTTCCGGTGGAGCCCCAACGCGACCCGGTAGGGAAGAACTTGCCCTCCCCTCTTTTGACTGATGGTTCTTGTTGCCTGTCCCCTCTGTTGTCATCTAACGGAACCTTTTTGGACTGCCGAGTGAGAAAAAAAAAGGTGGGGCTTTCATCATTTGGGAAAAAAAAATGTTTCAATCCAATGAAAAGTGTTATTTTTAGGTCATATGATCAAGCCTTCCATCATTAGGAAACCAAAAGTAAAATGAACCAATGAAAAGTTTTATAAACAAGTCACATGACCTGTTATGCGGCTTTGGGCTATAAAAAGCCTACAAAATCCGTTGGCCTGTGAGGCGGCGTTAGTAGCGGACCGATGTGCGAATAGGGCGAAGGCAGCACAACGCGCCGAGATCCGGATGGCACCGAGGTGGTGTCCAGCAAGTTGCCGCACTGGTGTGGCCATCCTACAATGCTGTGCCGAAAGACGGCGTGGGGTGCCCGGGGGGGGGGAGGCGGCGCAAACGGGCCTCTCCCGCCTCCCCAGGTGGAGGCACCTCATCTGCAGTGGGGCGCCTCTTAGCGATTCAGTCGCCGACCAGCTGAGTTGCGCCCGCACTTGCTGCTACAGTAGGCCGAAGGCAGCACAACGCGCCGAGATCCGGATGGCACCGAGGTGGTGTCCATGGTGTCCAGCAAGTTCCCGCACTGGTGTGGCCATCCTACAATGCTGCGCCGAAAGACGGTGTGGGGTGCCCCGGGGGGGGGGGGGGGAGGCGGCGCGAACGGGCTTCTCCCACCTCCCCAGGTGGAGGCTCCTCAGCTGCAGTGGGGCGCCCCTTGGCGTTTCACTCGCTATCCAGTTGAGTTCCGCCCGCTCTTGCGGCACAGTGCCTCACCTGCCATCCAGCTGAGTTCCGCCCGCTCTTGCGGCACAGTGCCTCACCCGCCATCCAGCTGAGTTGCGCCCGCTCTTGCGGCTACAGCGTCTCGCCCACCATCCAGCTGAATTGGGCCCACTCTTGCTGTGCAGCGATAGGCAAGGACTCTCAAAATGGCGGGCGGCTCTTTGGATTTGGGCCTGGTCCACTAAAATGGCCCTGGGACACCTTGGAACTCGGACGCTTGCCTGCTAGGGCATGGGCCCTATTCCCGAAAGCGTCCCCTCTTTTGACTGATTGTTCTTGTTGCCTATCTCTTCTGTTGTCATTTAACGGAACCTTTTTGGACTGCCGAAATGGGTTCTGGTCCGACCGCTGGTTGGTGGAGACATTTTGACTATATCCTGGACCTGCCCGGCCTCGCCCAAAATGGCGCCGGTATAATTGGGACTCGTAACTCCTTGTTGTGTACTGGTTGCCCAACCTTGATATCACGAGATACGTATGCAGTTTTGAAGCATATGGCGGGCGGGGACGAGTACTGATTGAACATTTGGACATCCCTATTGATATTAAGTTCTGATGTGTTATTGATTACTGTACTATTGAAAGTTCGAATTAACCTCACCCATGGTACTTGCCCACAAATGTATATCTAGATAATTTTATTGTAACTGGCCCTGTCGTACTTGAATTATAAAATGTACGTCCACCGATTCCGCAACTGTTAGACACCTTAGTTCTTGCAACCTAATGGCCCGCCCGTTACGTTCTTCTACAGTGTAAATGTCCCCTCATCATATACGATTACAGTTTGCTCCGTGGCCGGCCCACGTGGTTATAGGCCCGTATTTGTATACTGACATTTTCACAATAAAGGTTTTTAAAACAAAACATGGTAGTAGTACCTAGATTGGTAAAGTTTTGAATAATAGCCACTGTTTTCGAATCAGTAAAAGGCAAGTGAAATAAAGCAGCCCGATTACATGACGGTTAAAAGGTATAATACGCAGGAACGCAGTAAAGATAAATGGTCAAGGGCTGTTGTGTTTTCCACTCCTGCAACATAAAGTGATCGATAAGAATCCGATATTCATGCCTATCAGCGACTAAGACAGCAGGTCGAGCCTCTTTTGTTCTACGGCTCCCTCATGGGACGAAGAAACGCCCTTTTTCTCGAAATAGGAATATTTTACTTGCAGGACAGTTGTAAATTTCCCGGGAAAATACATTAGCCTGGAACATTGTTAGTGATAAACTGTAAATGCATCTGGGTCCTTTGCTTTACAAGTCAGAGTGAGAAAAAAAAGGTGGGGCTTTCATCATTTGGGAAAAAAAAATGTTTGAAAGCAATGAAAAGTGTTATTTTTAGGTCATATGACCTAGCCTTCCATCATTAGAAAAACAAAAGTAAAATGAACCAATGAAAAGTTTTATTAACAAGTCACATGACCTGTTATGCTTACGTTACGCGCTGCGCGCCACGCCCTGGATCGCTTCCGGGAAGCTGCGCCTCGCGCACCGGAGCACTTCCGGGTGCGCTAACGCGGCGCGTCATATGACGCATTACGCGACAACGCAGGTCCAGAATATAGTCAAAATGTCTCCACCAACCAGAGGTCGGAACACAACCCCTTTCAGCAGTCCAAAAAGTTCTGTTAAATGACAACAGAAGGGACAGGCAACAAGAACCATCAGTCAAAGAGGGGAGGGCAAGTTCTTCTCTACTGGGTCACGTTGGGGCTCCACCGGAACTGATCGAATTGGTAGTCTACAGTGTTTCTGGATGTTTCAGACTGAAGCTGGCGTCAGCATGAGAGCACCACCCTCTCGTGGCTACGTTGTGGCCATTCCGCGAGCAATCATGGCAGTCGCTCCCCACCGGAAGCCTACGGCAGTCGGGGGTCCCGGTGACTGTTGTAGAATCTTCAAGGCTGAGGGGACTCTTTTGGGAATGGGGCCCATGCCCTAGCAGTCAAGCGTCCGAGTTCCACGGTTGCCCAGAGCCATCTTTGCAGGCCAGGCCCAAGTCTGTGGAGCCGACCGCCATTTTGTGAGCTCCGTAGCAGCCGCCTGTTGCTGTACCGCAAGATTGGGTGCAATTCCGTTGGATGGCGGGTGAGACATTGTAATAGCAAGAGCAGGCACAATTCAGCTGGCCGAGTGAGGCACTGTGTCGCAAGAGCGGGCGCAAGTCAGCTGGTCGAGTGAAGCGCTGGGGTGTAGCTGAGAAACCTCCACCTGGGGAGGTGGGGGAGGCTCGTTCGCGCCGCCTCTCCCTTCTAGTGCACCCCACGCCGTCTCCTGGCGCAGGTATATGTGATGGTCGGACCAGGGCACCGCAGGACGTGTCTTCCGGTCAAACGGATTGTGGGACAAGGTGTGGAGCAGGCGCAATTATCTTGGGGGCCTCCGTCAAGCGGTTCAGGGAGGCACCGCATCACATTGTTTTCCAATGCAGTCAGGTCCACAAAGAGCCCCCACTTACTTTGAGAGTAGTGAAGCTGCAGCAGGTGCAAATAAGCTTCAGACAGTGTTACAAGCGCTGCTCGGAACCCTCAACTATGGCACCCAACATCCAGGACTTACGCCATTTGTGCAAGGCAGTGACATCGAAGCATCTCAGGGACCAAGCAACATACTATATCCAGAGTCCTTCCCACAACCTCTGCCTTCCTTCTTACCTAGTTATTGTTCTTTCACTCCCACTCCAGGCTTTTAGTCTGTGGATGGAAAACCATGAACCTACACTCACTTATTGAAAATCTTACTATTGATGGTTGATTTTGAGCCACAAACACAAAGGCTTGTTTGGATCGATGTTGCAGCAGGCTGCCATGTAAATAGATTTTTAATAAAACGTTTTACCCTGTTACTTGTTGATTTTGAGCCCCAAATACAAAGGCTTGTAAATAGAGAATGAACCAAAGAGAACCAATCCCAAAACAATAAATGCTAGGATAACAATCAATCAAATGGAGAGGGAAGCAGGCACAACGGATTACAAAGGGGGCAAAGGCCTGCGTTACCTACCCTTCACTGTCTGCAAAGAGAGAATACTCCTAAAAGAAAAGAGGAGGGGGGGTGGCGTTCAAAGCACATCAGCGTGCATAAACACGAAAATGTTTTTACCTACCACGTACTTGACATTTTAAAGCTTTTGATATTTGCTATTAAAAAACCATTAAAATTCACTGAAAAAACCATAGGTTATAGACCATATATAGTTAGGAATTAGCATTTACAAAACCTTGAAAATTCACTGAAAAAAACATGGGTTATAGACCATATATAGTTAGGAATTAGCATTTACAAAACCTTATTTTACTCACACAAAACCATTGAAATTTCATATATAGTTAGTTGCACTAACTATATGTCGCGCACCCGCAATCCACTGCTGATCATGTCACATATTACATCATTCATGACATGATCAGTGACATCACTGATGACATCACTGATGACATGAAATTTCAATGGTTTTGTGTGAGTAAAATAAGGTTTTGTAAATGCTAATTCCTAACTATATATGGTCTATAACCCATGGTTTTTTCAGTGAATTTTCAAGGTTTTGTAAATGCTAATTCCTAACTATATATGGTCTATAACCTATGGTTTTTTCAGTGAATATATATATATATCGGCTACAAAACTTCCTCGTACCCAAGAAAGACGCCACACTCACGGGTGAAATTATCGTTTGTTGGTTTATTAACAGAAATCGAGACGCGTTTCGGCGTGAGCCTTCTTCGACCGCTATAAAGATTAAAGTGAGGCTTCGCCATTTTAATCTAATGTTGAGCCGCGCGTCATGACAATCCATCAAAACAAACATAGGACAGTAAGTTCTCCTCAAATCAAGTGTCAGCGCCATTATTAAAGTGCAGTGCAAAATGTCGAAATATTTACACAATTTACAGTTTTCACGAAGTTTTGTTGAAAAAACAGTTATTATGCCCTAGATGGGCAAATTAATTAATAGCACATCAATATATTATTGCTTTTATAATCAAGTTAAATTTCATCATGACCGTTATATAGCCTTGTCAACTTCAAAACATTGTTTTACACAATTTAAATGATATAAAGGCAAAGGGAAAGGAAGAGAGATAATGAGAGAAAATATTAAGCCTGGATGGGCAAACTTAGGTGAAATGATTTTTTTGATAAGCAAACAGTTTTATATATATATATATATATATATATCTCTCTTCTAATCGCTTCCTTCATATATTGAAAGTAAATAAGAAAATATTCAAACCTGGTATTAACCACAAATTAATATGTTTGAACATCACATCGTGTGAGACAGGGACAATATTATATATTCTATATTTACAATAAATGGATCACTAGCTCTTCTTCTGTGTTCAAACCCCCCGGATTTTTTGTTTGGAGATCAAATATGTACCTTGATTCAAGCTTTCTTAACCGAAGTTCTCGATTCCCTCCTCTCTCTCTGCGTGGTATATGATCGATGCAAAATAATTTTAACAAATTCCTATTGCTAGAGTGATGTTCGGCAAAATGCCTTGCAATAGGATATGTTGGATCTTTCTTTTCAATTGCTCTGGCATGTTCGAGAATACTTTTTTTTGGTGGGATTGATCGTGCTACCTGTATACCTTAAGTTATATGGCAAATCAGCGCCTATACACAAAATGGCGTGTTACAGGTATGGAATTTGGTGATGTTCCTTTCTATTTTTGAACCTGGCAATGGATACGTTAATCTCTTGTTGCTATGTTTACACGCCTTACATTTGGTGCAAGGAAAAAATCCTATTAGATTGCTGACTCGTGGGTTTTTTTTTTGTTTGTTTCAAGTGACTTTGGGTTAGACTGTCTTTTAATGATCTAAACCTCCTATAGGTTATCTTAGGGTAATTGGATAAATCTTGTCCTATCACTGGGTCAGTTTGCAAAATATGCCAATTGTGTTTGACAATTTTGGCGATGTTATGTACCTCACTGGTATATATATGTATATAGGTATATGCATGTATGTATACATGTATCTATATAGATAGATAGATAGATAGATAGATAGATAGATAGATAGATAGATAGATAGATAGATAGATAGATAGATAGATAGATAGATAGATAGATAGATAGATAGATAGATAGATAGATAGATAGATAGATAGATAGATCAGAAGACACTTCTGTCTTTTCAGCTCCTGGCCACACCTCATTCCTCACCTACCTGTCTCCTTCCTGTCCCCTGCTGCACCTTCTGTTGGGATCGGGAGACTCTTGCACAATCAATGCGCATCTGCTCCTACCCCGAGTGCCTGCCTGCAAGTGAATTTGGCATCCTGACTGTTAATTTGACTCTAAAGTCACACTAATATAGCTTGTGCACGTAGGCATCTTCATGTCCCTGACAATATGAGGATCAGCTACTGTAATATAACCTGGATATGCACTCCAAGTATGCTCTCATGTTGGACAGAGGATTGCTGTCTCTGTCCTGGGTGTGGAACATAAAGTAGTGGTAGTAGCATATTTTGCTTTAAAGTATGACCAGACCTATTTATCAATGTCAGGGATGATGTGGCCTACTGACTCTTTCTTGGTAAAGTTACAATGTTATGTGTATTCCAGAACCTTGTACTGACGTCCTATTTGTATGTCAAGTGCTTGTGAAAGTGGAGTATGTATATCACTACATGTGGTATTGGGACTCTAGGTCTGTGTGTGTGAGTCTGTGTAAATAACCCAACGGGATACATGTAGAATGTCCCTGGTGTAGAACAACACAATATATATACTGAGGACTGCTTCCTCATACTGTGAAAGTGACTTGCCTGCATTTAAGTGGCAGGAGGCTGGAAATCCAGACAGTGAAGTTAAGAGGATGGACACAGGGCTCCCTTAACCAATTCGATGAAGGATTTGCTGGCGAGTGGGTGCTGATTAGTTCTACAGGAGTACTGCCATTTAGTAGATGGTAGAGGTGAGGGGTTGGACTGCAATTTCTATTGCTCAAGGTGTGGGGATTTCTAGGTCAGGCCTGACGAGTTCTTTGTCCTTCAGTATTTTTTTTAAAAGGCTATTGAGAGCAAGTCCAGAAACCTCAAATTTTAATGGGGCCATATGTTGGGTGTTTCTGCTTGGAGACAGCCTAGTGCTACCTGCAGTGTGAAGCATCACTTTACACATAACCTGTGTTTAAAAAGCAGCCTGAAAAGGAAGCTTGAAAAGAGAACTTGTTCTGAGGTTTGAGACAGTCAGTGGAGCCACATCCTCAGCCTGGAAAATGTGTATTAAAGTGGGATCTAAAACACCACACTTTGCTAAGGGTTCGAGTTATTCCTAAACATAGAAGGGAGTGCCATACAGGACTGGTGTCGGCCAGACAGCCAGTCTGCCACAAGTGAAGGGCGATCATCTGGAATATGCACTTTTTGCTGGAGAAGGTGAGGGTCTGTCTGGTGCCTAGATACCTGTTCGGAGAGGAACAGAGTGTGCCTGGCTCAGCAGAAGGAGAGAATATCAAGGAGTAGGAACCCAGTGTCGTCCCTGTGTATTGAGCTCCAGAGGATGTGGATGGTATTGGAATGTGAAGAAAGGTACCGCACCTGAAAACGGTTGTATGACACTACAACGTGGGCTATTACCACGCATGCCATTACAACACTGTTTTTAAAACGCAAGTTGTTACAATGACTTGCGCTGTAAGCACTGGATAGTGGAATAGTTTAATTTTCAATTCCAACTCCTGCCCTCGTTACAGTAGGGAAGGTGTTAGAATAGAAAATTAAACTATTCCCTATCCAACAGCGCCCTCCAGCGCAAGACTTTGTAACGACTTGCGTTGTAAAAGGAGGGTCGTAATGGCAGTGCGTGGTAATGCCCGCGTTGTAAAGGCTGCTCACCCCAGAAAACTGCCTCAAAGACTGACCAAATTCAGTTGTGATCATGCCCACTGTCAGCCACTGCAGCTGTGAACTAGTGCTAGTGCTGCCAGAAAAGCAAGATTATGCATTGCCAATGTATGAGTTTGATCTGCCTGGGAGTCTGTGTCAGCATGTTTCTGCTGTAATCCTGCTCAGTCTAGGATGCCACAACTGGACTTTGCCTTAATTAGATGTATTGTCCTGGAAGACCGCAACTGTGCAACGTCTATGTTAACCTGGTTTGTCTGGGAGACTGCAAATGGATGTTGTTGATGTGAGCCTGATTGTCCTGGGAGGCAATCCCAGTAAATCACACCTCTGAACCTAATCAGGTTGTTAGGTGGCAACTGCTGGAGAGGCTGTGCTGTGATATCTGGACCTATGGTGTTGCACTCAGCAAGACCTTGTCAGCACCAAAGGAGACTGCCGCATAGATAAAAAGTGCAGGCTTTAGTTATTTTTTTATCCTACTTGCAAGAATTGGCATGCAGGCGTCTCAAGGTTCTTCTTGCGAATAGCCCAAAAAGACAGAAATATACTGCAAGGAAGTAAAGCACCAGGAGCTGAGACTTTCTGCCTAAACAAAACCAGGTTTAAGAGCGAGTGACTGAGTTGCACTGGTAAGCCCCACCAGGTAACAGTGATGTAATCTCCATATGTGCCTAATTCAGACCTCTGCCACCAGATACTAGGTACTGTACTTCTTAGTATTACCTGAGTGGGGAAAAATACTGGAGCAGGAGGGTGTAGTGCCTTCTGAAGAATGCAACTAGGGATACAACCCTGTATTTCAATACTACAATCTAATTGTGTAGCTTTTAATTCTGTTGTGTGATTAAAGTACTTGCTTTTACTTAAAGATAAACACTGGGTTGGACATTAAGCAGTGGGCTGGACATTAAGTTAGTAATATGTCGGTTGATTATTGAGTTCTGAGTTCTTGCCCCCCCCCCCCCCCACCACCTCCTTGAAAAACCTGTGACTTCTCTCCCGCAATACCCTGAAAGTCAAGTCTGGAAAGTGCCCAATTTGCAGAGCCATAGCAGAACAGACTCCAGGGCACCATTGGCAAACGACGTCTACCACCACAATTAGGGCCCAGTAGTCTTTAGATGCTCTGTGTACCTCCCTCCTCAAACTGGGTGTAACATCTTTCCATGCCTTCCTCTTTCTGAGGCACTGTTTTTTCGTGCTCCAGCCCACATTGCTACCGTGCTCATCATCTCATTGTGTGTTCTTATTGCGCATAAAGTGAGACCAATTGGCTTTGCCAATGCTTGTTTATCTCTGGCATGTTGTGGCTTAACTTCCATAAACAAGGGCACACATGGTGTAGAAATTGCATACGCCCACTTCCTTGAGACATTTGTGTTCCTGCAGTTTTAGTGATAAAAAAGCCTCACTTTCTTCTAAATCCTATTTCCTAGAATTATTGACTGAATAGGAGCAAGACCTGTGATGCAGGTTAGTCTCTCATGGCCATGAAAAGTACAGTCATCCTAGCAGGCAGGTCCAAACATGAAGGCAATTTAGCAGTCCCATGGATCATAACAATGTATTTGTTAGCACCTCATGAGCAAATGCGCCCACGCTGGCTCAAAGTGACCCCGTTAAGTCAGCCTCAGGCAAGGGTGGCAGTGGATGTCAGTGCAACAAATGAGGCTGAGCTAGTAAACATTGCGTTTGAGAACTGTACCAGGAATATTTAGGAAACATAATGCTGTCAGACAACGTGTCCCAACTATGTCACGTGTCCTGCTGGTTTAAGTTGGTTGTAGCTACAGAAACCCTTGCATGGAAGCTCTATCATAGGATCATGGTTTGTCTGGCAAAAGTAACGTGCTTTCAGGAATACCTGTTAAGGTCACCTCCATGCTGCATTTCTCTGTAATGTGGTGAGAGGCTGCTACAATGTAGCTTAGGCAGACTTCCGTAAATATATCCAAAGGTCTCCTGATAGGTGTGGATCTCCCTGCATAGCAGGGGAGCAGTGCTTAATTTGTAAAAAAAAAAAAAGAGAAGAAGAAAAACAATTAAATATAATATTGATGATAAGTGTAGGGGCCCAACGGTTTTATTTGGTTCTTGCTGTCACACTGGCGAACGTCGAGGTTGCCAAACAACGAGGTTGCCCAGTCTTAATTCCACCTCACCCATCACCCAAAATTTCTTTTTTTCCATCTAATTCTTTACAGGTTCTTTTTAATCTGTTTTCTCCCTTTCTTTCTGTTTTCCTAGATTTTGCTTTCATGCTTTTTCGTCCTCCTCAATTCTCTCTTTTCTGCCTTTCCCTCTCACTCTGGGTGAAAGTCTGATGATGAAAAAATAGAAGCCCGGGACCCAAAATAGGAGTGCTGCTGCCTGCCACCAGCACTAATTACGAACTTGTGCCTGGGCCAATATTAGGCGCTTGAATCTCCTGTGCCTTGAGAGTTGCCTCATGGCTTAGGTCAGGGAGAAAGGCTTTGACAGCACTCTCAAACCCTAAGGCCTGCTGCTACAGAAAGTAAATAACGACCAGTCTATTTTATAGTGTTATTTTTAGATTAAAGCATGGAAATAACTCAAATCCGCTCTTTGCCCATGATGGATATTGAATTTTATTGTCCCTTTTATTTAATTTTATATTCAACAGATGCTTACAATATTGAATGGAAACTGCAAGTTTTGACGCAACTATCTACACTGAATCTTGGAAACATTAATAAAACCTCCAGAAATATGGGAGTATGGTCTAACTTTCCACTGTGAAGGATCAGCTTCAAAGGAACTGTCTCCAAAAGTCGTCATTTGAGAATTGCAGCAGGGTTTCTTAGGTAAATGTTCACAGATTTATCGTTCATAAGCGATATCTTATGCTATAAGGCATAGCAACAGAAATTGTATGTTCTTCCCTTCATTGGTCCTAATATTCTGCAAATGGAATAGCATGCATTGACTTTCTTCATATTAAAAACTTTGGGCATGTCACGAAAACAATTGTTTTTGTTGATATTTCATCTGTTGGCGGTATTGCATATATCACATTATTATAGTTGTGCCATTGTTGGGTAGGAACAGCCATCGGAGGTGCTTTCAATGAGCAGGTACTTTAATTCGAAGCTAAGGCCCTCATTAGGATGGCGGGTGGATTTTGGCCGCCCGCCATCCTCCCGGGGATTGGGACCACCCGCCATAAGGGTGGGGGTCCCGTGGGAGGTATTAGGATGTGCCCGCCACAGTGGCGGGCGCATCATGCATTTTTAACATTGTGGCGGGCGGTGCTCTCAGCAGGCGGGTGGTGCACTCAGCACCACCCGCCACAATGCTAAAAATGCATGTATGCATTTGCATATACAAAGCGGCAGGCACCGCGCGGTGCCTGTTGCTTTGTGTATGCAAATGTTGGGGGGTACCACAGGTACCCCCATGTGCACCCCCCACCTCGCCTTCACTCCAGGGGCCCATAGGGGGCCCCCGAAGAGAAGACCGCCTGCCTTTCCGTGGCAGCATTGCCGCCACGGAAAGGCGTCAGATTGAGCCCATACTAATACGGCTGGCGGTGTCAAACAGACACCGCTACCATATTAATCCTTTTCCACCCAGGTCGCAAGGCGACCGGAGCGGAAAAGCGGCGGATGGTCTTTCCGTCCGCCGCGGACCCCCCAGCCATCCTCATGTGGCGGGGGTCATTTCAGTGAGTATGGTGGGCAGATAGCCCCCGCCAGGCCTGCGGTGGCTGCCGCCAGCCTGGCAGGGGGATATCCGGGGGGATATCCGCCCACAATCCAAACTCAAAATAGGCAGTACCAGCACTTTCACATTTGCATTTAAAGCATTGGTCATCGGTAGCGTTTTCATGTGTCATCAGTACATTGAACATTTTCTGATGTGACCAACCTATAGCACCTTATTTAGTAAGGTTGGCCGTGCTATCTGAATACAAATCGTCTTTTTCAGAAATACAGTCCATAAGTCTTACATCATTATGGTGCAGAAGATAGGGCAAAATCTAGAATTTAATCAGGTCTAGTCTTTTAGCTGACACTATCTACTTAACCTCTTTGATATATTTCACAACAAACAAAAGTAGACTAAAGGGCAGACTTTAGCGTTATGCAACATGAAGACCCTGCCTAGACACCTAATCAAGAATAGCCTTATGCATTCAGAGATCTTCACTGACATGACAGAGATCGTTGGCACTGAAAGTACATCTGGCAGCACAGCGGACGCACTTCTGGGTAAAACGCAAGTAAAATGGCCATCGCGGTCCATTCAGCAGGTTGGCAGGTTATCTTTGTGTTTTTCAGAAAACAAATGTATATTTGTTTCTAAAAAACGATGAACAAATGTCACTAATGTACATGGAGTGTTGTTCTCACTGTACGCCTTGGCTGGATTGTCATGGATGAAGGACCGGGGCAGAGAATTCTTGCATCAGAAGGCACATGTTGAACTGGACAGGTCTCCAGGCACCTCTGTAGCTAGTGGTGGGAAACATCCTCTACCACACAGTCATTTCCACACATGCCTTTACCACCCGTGCTTTTCTCACACATGGTAAGTATAGGTAAGGTAAATCTATCTATCTATCTATCTATCTATCTATCTATCTATCTATCTATCTATCTATCTATCTATCTATCTATCTATCTATCTATCTATCTATCAAAGTTATAGTTAGGCTCAGATTTCACATGTAAAAAACAATAGAAATTCAGCAGTTATAGTTACCTGAGCTAAATATAACTTACACCTTTGCAATGCATGCTTATCCTCTCACATATTACATCCCTCATGACATGGTCAGTGACATTACTGATGACATCACTGATGACATCTCAAATAACATCACTGATGACATCAGTGATGATATCATCCAGTGAATGCTAATGTTTCATAAAAGCTTTAAAGATATATCTTAAGCTACTGCATAAATTAAATTGCTATTGTATCCGTACAAGTAATTAGTTATACTATTTCCAATATGTTTCATCTGAGTGGCTGTGTGGCTGTGTCTATCAGGTTATGCGTGGGTGTGTTAGTGTTTGTGTGGGTTTGTGAGTGGCTATATGGTTGAGTGAGTGGGTGTGTGAGTGGCTGTGTGCATGTGTTAGTGGCTTTGCGAGTGACTGTATAGATGTGTGAGTGGCTTTATGGGTCACTGAGTGATTGTGTGTGTGGCTGTATGGGTGAGGGAGTGGGCATGTTAGAGGATGTAGGGTAGTGAGAATCTCTTTGTGTGTATAGATAAATGAGTGGGTATGTGAGTAGCTCTTTGAGTGAGTGAGTGAGTGAGTGAGTGGGTATGTGAGTGGCTGTCTGAGTGAGTGAGTGAGTGGGTGTGTGAGTGGCTGTATGGGTGAGGGAGTGGCTGTGTGAGGGACTGTATTGGAGAGTGAGTGTCTGTGTGAGCTCCTGGAGTGAGTGAGAGGGCATCTCAGTGGTTCCATGGATGAGTGAATGGGTATGTAAGTGGCTTTGTGGGTGTGAGAGGGGGTGTGTGAGTGGTTGTATGGGTGAGTGAGTGGCTATATGGGTAAATAAGTGGGTGTGTGAGTAGCTGTATGGGTGAGTGTGTGGGAGTATGAGTACCTGTATTGGTGTGTGAGTGGCTGTAAGGGTGAGTGAGTCAGTGTGTGAGTGGTTGTATGGGTACGTGAGTGGGTGTATGAGAGGCTTTATGGGTGTGTGAGTGGTTTTGTGGATGATGTCATCAGTGATGTCATTGGTGATGTTATTGGAGATATCATCAGTGATGTCACTGACCATGTCATGAGTGATGTATTATGTGAGGTCATAAGCAGTGCATTGTGGGTTTTAAGTCATACTTACCTCAGGTAACTATAACTGCTGACTTTTTATGGTTTTGTAAGTGTGAAATCTGAGACCAGCTTTAACATATCTGTAACCATTAGGTTTTTCAGTGAATTTGTAAGTTGAAAACAAATTGTATATCCTAACTATAATGTCCCTCTAACCTTTGTTTTTTTCAGTGAATTTCTATGTTTTTTTTTATTTAAATGTAAGTTAAGTTTAAAAACTATAATTTCCCCCTAAACATTTGTCTCTCTCTAGATATAGCTATACTTACCTTAACACACTCTCTCTCTCTCTCTCTCTCTCTCTCTCTCTCTATATATATATATATATATATATATATATATATATATAAATATATATATATATATCTATACTACTATAATAAAGGAAGTACTTTCAGCCTTTGAGGCGGGTAAACTCGGGAACCACAGCGCCAATCCACACACCCGATACATCGTTGGAATCGTCAGGGTGTGTAGATGGTTATAGGCTATATAAATTTAAAAAAAAAACGTTATTTAAAAAACTTTACAGTAAAAAAAAAGTAGTCCCTCCGAAGTAGCGCCGGCCGCGACGTGCGTGCTCACGTCAGGAGCGCAAGGAGGAGCGGCATCCAGGAGCGCGACGAGGAGCAGCGGACATGGCGCGGGGGAGGAGCGGTGACGTGAGGAGCAGCGGACAGGCCAGCGGCAGTGCGAGCAGCGGACAGGCTGGAGGAGCGGTGGCTGAGGTAAGGGAGCGGCGGACATGGTATGGGGGAGGAGCGGTGACGTGAGGAACAGCAGACAGGCCAGTGGCGGTGCGAGCAGCGGACAGGCGGGAGGAGCGGCGGCTGAGGTAAGGGGACCCATGTCGGGGCAGGCAGGGGGACGGGCTGGGCGGGGGCCCGGGCTGCAGGAGAAAAGAGAATGATCCTGTGTTTTTATGGTGAAACAGCAATCATTAACACACCTCTAGGCCAAAAAGATTAGCTCTGATGTAAGCTTTCCCAGCCAATGTACACTCTGTAGAACGGATTGGTCAGCTGTACACCTCTGCAAAGAAGAACAGACATATTTAAAGCAGTATATCAGCAGCGGACAGGCGGGAGGAGCGGCGGCTGAGGTAAGGGGACCCATGTCGGGGCAGGCGGGGGTCAGGGCAGGCGGGGGTCGGGGCAGGCGGGGGACGGGCCGGGTGGGGGCCCGGGCTGCTGGACAATGTTGGATTGGGCGGGGGTCGGGGATGCCTGTTGCTCCCGGACAAAGTCGGGACGGGCTGCTAGTATGTATATATTTTTAAAAAAAAATGTTTTTACCTACTGGTCAGTAGGTAGTTATAGTTAGGAACTATTTTCCATAGGAAATCCACAACATTCTATTTGGAATAACTTTGGTGTCGGTTGACGAATCTTCGTGAAATTTTCAAAACCTATGGCCCGCTCGGGTCCACTTTTATCCTGAAAGTCTTGGGGGGTTCGTCAAGCAGGGGCAGAGAAAAAAGGGGGTCCTTGCAGTTTCCCATAGGAACCTTTAGTCGCATCTACAGCCCGACCTGCTGAACGGAATCACACCAAATATGGCAGAGAGAAAGACCGTGGTTCATAGTCATGCCTTTTGCTTAAATGGTGTAAATCCGTTCAGCAGTTCCTGAGAAAATCAAAAGTAAAATCACATATATATCTATGGCCGCGGAGGATCCGTGCACCCAAGCGCACCCTGACTAGGCGTGGGCGGAAAATCCGTTCCGCTCGCGGATTTTGCGGATTTTCGGGAAATCCGCAATCCGCGAGATTTGCGAATTTCCCGCAAAATCCGCAAATCCGCGAGCAGCGGATTTTGCTCGCACTGCTCGCACTGTTCGCGTGAGTTCGCGCCCCGCGAATAAGTGCAAAATTGCAGAAATACGATTTTAGCAAAACTGAAAGTAACTACTTACCAGGTTCAAAAGTTCAGGCTCATCATTAGTAGCCATTTCCTGGAGTGCTTCCTGAGGGGCCCCTCCAGAGTTCAGTTGCCAGTTGAAACTAGTATGTGACCCTGCTCTGAACCTCAGAATAGTTACACATATGCCACAAAGGTCCTGAATTACAGCTAAGGGAGACAAGCAGGAGCCAGGCTGGAAGTTAAAATCCATTAATCAGCCCCTAATTCATTATTGTCAGTTGGGGCAGGGCAGGTGTTGTAACTAATTTTGCAACAATGAAAGCACTTAGCAAGTGCAAAAGATCACTAATCAGGGCGCACTAAGGAAGCAGGTGCCAGCTAAAAAAATATTCTGTGACACATGAATCAGCCCCAAATTAATTCAGGTCACTTGAGGCAGGGAAGGTGTGCTTTGCTTTGCCGAAAATAATGTACACTGGACAACCAGAGGGTGTGGTGATGAAACAGAGGGTGGCATGGGTGGGCCAGAGGGTGGCATGAGTAGTCAGAGAGTGGCAGTGGTGACAGAGAGTGGCAGTGATGAAGAAGAGTGTCCCAAACAGGCTGGACACGTAGAAACAACAAGTTCGCGAAACTTGCGACCCGACAGGTAAGTTCGCAATTTGCGAAAGTGTACAAAACCCTCGCGAACTGGCAGAAACACGGGCGAACACAAAAAAAAAAAAAATCCGCAAATTCGCGGGAATTCGCGGATTTTGCGGATTGCGAATCCGCAAATCCGCAAAATTCGCGAACGCGAGATCCGCAAAATTCGCTCATGCTTAACCCTGACGAGCTGTATTCTATTTGGCTTTCAACACTCCAAATCAGGAAGTGTTGGCAGCCATCTTGGGCCTCGGTAGAACCGAGGCACAAGAAACCTAAGAAAAAAACGTGAAAAACGCAAAAAAGAGGCAGGGTAGAAACACCCTGACCCCCTAGGCCTGCTCAGGGAGTCCCATAAGCACCCCCAGGGCCGTGCTTTGATGCTAATTAGACCCTGGGGTGCCAAATCCTTGGGACATGTTAAAAATAAAGTGTGGGGGGGCCCAATCCCCCCCAAACTGCCCCTTGGACTGCCACCCCTGGGGCAAAAGTGTGTATAATTGTAGGGGGGCACATGGTCTCCCGCAGCCCCGGGGACCACCACCCCCGAGGCTTAATACTATAATGTTGGGGGGCCTCTAAGGCCCCGAGCCCCAGGGACCGCCACCCCGAGGGCTCAATGTAATTGAGATTGTGGGAGGCACACTACCCCCCCTGCAGCTCCGGGGAAAGCCACCCCCCAGGGCTTCTTTTTCATAAAAAAACCATGTGTGCGGGGGCATGAACCCCCCACAGACCCCGGGGACCGCCACCTCCCCAGGGCTCTAAATAATAAAATGTGGCGGTCCGTGACGGACCCCCAAACCCTGAGGACCACCACCTCCCCAGGGCTTTGAAGATGTTGGGAGGGGGGCTGCACGGCCCCCCTCCTGGAGCCTTGTCATGGCCCTGGGGCCTGTCACACCCCAGGGCCGGCTCCTGCAGTGTCCAAGGGTGCCCACCTCGGGACACTGCTGTTTGCAATGACAAGGCGGGAGCCACGCGGCTCCCACTCTGTCATTGCAAACTGCTCTGATTCATTGAAGCGAGAGCAGGGAAACCTGCTCTCGCTTCAATGAAGCAAAGCAGATTGCTTTTCCACATGGGGAGCAGCATGTTAGCTGCTCCCCATGTGGAAAAGCAATGCCGGCTCCCACAGGAGGCGAAAGCCAGCTGGGACAGTGCGGGGATTGGGGATCCCCCCACGGTCCCAAACAAAGAGGGCCAGTCCCAGGGGATGGGGTCCCCGGGCCGATTATGGCCTCGGGAGGGGGGGCCACGTGGCCCCTTCACGAATTTGAGATCCAAAAACATTAATTAGGGGGCAGACCCTGTGGATAGGGTCCCCAGGGCCAACAAATGAGAAAAAGAAGGGGGGGCTTCACAGCCCTTTCTTAAAAAAAGAAAAAAAGACCCGCATCGCGCTAGAGGCCACACCCCCTTCTTGCAGCTCTTTGCAAACGCGCCCCCTGGCGCATTTGCAGAGGGGGAATGAATTCCCCTTGAATAATGGGGGTCCCTGGGGGCCAACTAGCTCACCAGGAACCTCCAGGATGTGCCAGGGGGCTGCATTGCAGAGAGGTGTTCTAGGGCCACGCCCCTTTTTACACCTCTCTGCAACGCAGCTCTGTGGCGCTTACTGGAGGTAGGGGACGGGGCCTGAGGGGTTGTGTGCAAACACGCCCCGTGGCGCGTTTTAAGTTCGGGAAAAAAATCCCCTTCAATCCTGAGGGACCATGGGGGCCAAGTAGCCCATCAGGTGCTTCCAGGAAGTGCCACTGCGCTGCATTGCAGAGAGGTGGTGCAGGCGGTGCTCCTTTTTGCATCTCTCTGCTACGCAGCTCTGTGGTGCTTACTAGATGTACCTAGTGGGCTAGTTGGACTCTAGGGACGCTCAGGATTGAAGGATATTTTTTTCCCCAACTTAAAACGCGCCACAGGGCGTGTTTGCACAGTGGTGAAGGGAGGAGATGATATAGGAAAGTGCTCTCTATATACTGGACCGAAGTAAAATCAGCCGAACTACGAATTCCGTTTTACTCACCTGTTATCAGGAGAGACCTCAGTGCTGCATCTTTGAGCCCAGTACAGATCCTGAAAAGTAATTCTAACCGTACTTACCAGTAACTTGAATTTCCTTCCTTAGGATATCATTGCCTGCTTTTTGCTCTTCCCATTGGCTGGAAGGTAAAATTCCAGCCAATGGGAAGAGGAGAGAAAGAAAACAGAAAGAAAGTAAAAAACACACCCCGAATCCCGTCTTCAATGGAGTGATGCCCCTCTCCTCCAATGGCTGGCCTCCGTTTAGGAAGCCAGCCAATGGAGAAGAGGGGCGGGTTCAAGCTCCCATACTGTAGACATAAAGTCTTGGAGCCAGACTGCGCAAGCGCAGCCTTCGAGTCCGAGACCTAAAAAGGGGCAATAGACAGGGTCTATGTGTGGCAAGATTGTCTCTGGAGGACACGTCGCATTTGCTCTTCTAGTTTGGCGATGCAGCGCTTTAAGTTGCAGCCACAGTAGGGGGGGCACCAGAGATGGTAAGGCAGCCACCGCTAGACGGTGGCGCTGTACCACTGGAGAGTGGTGGCTGGGGCCCGGGGCTCTCGAGGAGGCTTTAAGAGCTGCAGTCTCCTCCTCCTCTTCCAAGACCACCGGCCGCTGATATTCACGCTGGATTGCCTCCAGCTTGCGGCGCCGTTCCTTGGCGGCCAACTCCTTCCGATCAGGTTTGGAACTGGAAGGAGTAGCTGTATATCAAAAAAAAAAAAACAAGACAATTGTTAAATATACTCTTGGAAAACAGTAAGACAAATTAATTATACACATAGTGTGGCATGGTAGCACTATAAAGCACAGTACATAACATTTGTGGTATGTATCTATCCTCCCACTTGCTTGGGCTTTAACATTTGCAGGATTTTTTTTAGGCATTCAACCAACCATGCATCAGATTCTTTACTATCAGCCACCTTTGCAATTTGCATGCTTGTATCACACGTATCCTTCTCTCTGTTAGTCATAAATATTAAATCTTGCCCGTCCTTCTTCCTTCCACCCGTCTTTCACTTTTTTTTAGATCAACACCAGGTGATCTGATCTGACTTTCAGTTTTCTCCATAAAACTTTCAAAGCGGAGTTGAAATCACAGATAGATGAGGCCATTGGTTACTCAATACTCCCGCCCCTAATGCCTTTACTAATGCCAAATAAAGGGTGTCTTCACTCTTCAAACGTTCACAACAACTCTTACTTACATAGGGCATCATTAGGATGGCGGGCGGACTTTGTCCGCCCGCCAATCTCACGCTAAAAGAGACCGCCCGCCATAAGGGCGGGGGTCCGGTGGGGGAAATTAGGATTCGCCTGCCACAGTGGTGGGCGCATCCTGTATTTTTAACATTGTGGGGGCGGTGCAGAAAGCAACGCCCGCTGCAATGCTAAAAATACAAGTTGTGCTTTTACAAGCACAACGTGACAGGCCCCGCACGGAGCCTGCCATGTTGTGCTTTGAATGTCAGGGGGGGTACCATAGGTAGTAGATAGGCTCCATGGGGGCCAGCAACAGGCACCCCAAGCATACTCCGCATGCCTTTCCATGGCGGCAGTGCCACCACAGAAAGGAATTCCAAAATGCAGATTATATGGCTGGCGGTGTGTTTCAGACACCGCCACCATATTGAACCCTTTCCGCCCGGTGGACATGTCGAGTGTGCGGAAAATCGGCAGACGGTTTCTATCCGTCGTGGACCCCCCAGCCATTGTAATAAGGCGGGGGGTCTTTTCTACAGGGATGGCGGGAGGTTTGCCCCTGCCGGGCCGGCGGTGACTACCGCCGGCCCGGCGGGGCAATCCCCCTCCATCCTAATGGGGCCCTAAGTCTCAACAGTACAGTATACATACATACAGTACACCCTTGCAGTGAGTGTAATGTCAATAGTTAAGGATTATGAATCTAACTTACCGCCGGCCGCCACTGGTGCTGTCACTCCCCCTACCGCTCCATCGGTATCGGCAACTGCCGCATCCTCCCCCTCCGCGTTGCCTTCACCGCCGCTGGCCCCAGCAATGGTGGTCGGTAGTGCGCCTAGAAAACATTACAGATTTTGTAGGCGTCATATACACCTCCCCCTATTGGTCAGTAGTAAGATTGAAAAATGAGTTAATAGTTTACAACATACACCACTAGTAAAAATCAGGAAGTAGTAGAGTAGACACTAGTAGTTATATATGGTCCCTAGGGTCTTTCTAGCCTTTGCTTAGTTAGCCGGAGCCATGCAACCATTTTACCTTTGTGTCTTTTATTTTTGCACATGTGACGTTACCTTGTAGCTTGTTGTATAAGACACCTTTGAGCCCACATGACCTCATACTGCTACTGTCTAAGCGCTGCGTACAAGCAGTCAACCAAAACATTAACAAGCCACTTTTTTATGACGGTCTGGTGTACTGTTAGTCCATATTGCTTATCTATAAATGCTACACTTTTTGGCACAGCTGAGAAATGCTTGCAATATACTAACGCGCACCATTTCATTTTTCGCGTTACAGACTGAAAATTCCCCTTCTACGAACTAGAGCTTTGCAGAGCTTATGATGCAACAACTACCAGTACTAGGTTATTCTAAGGTGAGGGGTCCCCAGAAATGACTCAAAGATCTTCATTTATAAATTTATATAAACTAAATTCCTACCTAGGGGATGGTGGTGCTTCCACCATTGTTCAGTTATCATGATTAATTTCCCAACTCTAAGTAAGTGTAACAATGTTTATTGTTCTAATGTTATTGATTTTCCTGTTGGTGTAACATTATGTATGTATGTATGTATGTATTTTAATTTGTATAGCGCATAGGTCACCCTTAGGTCTCATAGCGCTGTGACAGATTACCCTATTTGTGAAAGAACTTTTTAGATAGAGATAATTAAAATAACCAAGTTTTCAAATTTCTTCTGAATGATTTGTGATTATTGTTGCTTCTTAAAGTAAGAGGGAGAGAGTTCCAGTTAACCGGGCCGATTTTTGAGAAACTTCTGTCACCATTTCTAACCGTACGCACTTTCGGGATCTTTAGGAGGCGTTTGTTACAGGATCTCAAGGTTCTTGTGGGGCAGTATTGTGTAAGTTTTTCCATTAAGTACTTTGGTCCTTGGCCCTGTAAGGATTTGTGCACAAGACAGCAAACTTTAAATTTTATACGCTGTCTAACTGGCAGCCAGTGGAGTTTTTTCAGGCAAGGAAGAGAGGGGGTACGGGGAGGTAGATCCAGGATCATCCTGGCTGCCGTATTTTGCAGGGTCTGGAGTTTTGTCAGGCATCCTTCGTTAATATCTGCCAGTAGTGAATTGCCATAATCTATGCGGCTGATTTTGAGCCCCTGGACTAGCGGTTTGCGCGAAGCGAGAGGTATCCATTTGAATACCTTTTTCAGGCTGCGCATTAGGCCTATACTGGTTTGCACGGTTTTATTGACATGGGGGATCATTGACAGGTTGTCATCAAGAGTTATACCCAAGTTTCTTACTACACTCTTAGGTTTTGGACAAGGCCCTAAAGTAGTTGGCCACCATTCCTCTGTCCATGTCTTCTTAGCTGAGCCGAATAAAATAATTTCAGTCTTACCCTCATTCAACATGAGGTAGTTATTTGACATCCATTCTTTCACCGATATCATGCACTGCTGGAACCTGTGGCTTGTGTCGGTGATATCTGGGCCCATGGTGACTAGGATTTGGGTGTCATCGGCATAAGATACCATATCAAATCCATAGTCCGTAATTATTTTGGCAAGGGGCGACAGATATATATTGAATAGCGTTGGGCTTAATATAGATCCCTGAGGGACACCTTTGTCATTGTTAGTTAATCCAGATGAAAAGGGTCCAATTTTAACTCTGGATTTCCTCCCCGAAAGATAGCTTTGAATCCATCTAAGGGCCGTGCCCTCGACACCAATCCCACGCAGTCGTTCCAGTAGGATACTGTGTGAGATGGTGTCGAAGGCCGCCGACAAGTCCAGTAAAATCAGAATTGCTGTTTTCTTGGAGTCAAGTGCAGAGCGGATGCTGTCAACTACCTCCAAGACGGCAGTCTCCGTACTATGACGGGCTCTGAACCCAGACTGTGATGGATCCAGCAATTTGTGCTTTTCCAGATGGTTAGTCAGCTGTTTATTTATACTAGACTCCAATAGTTTGCCGAACAAAGGTAAGAGGGATATAGGGCGGTAATTGATTGGTAATTTGTGTCTGCGTTGCTTTTCAGTATGGGTCTAACGGTAGCTTCCTTCCAGAGTTCCGGAAATATTGCTTGGGACAGTGAAATATTGAAGATGGTACACAATTGGGGTACTAAAGCCGAGGTTATTTTGGTTAGGATTTGGGCTGAAGCTGCATCACTGGGAGATCCAGATTTGGCTTTCTTCATTGTGTTTCCGATCTCTGCCTCCGATATTTTATTGAATTTACTTAGAGTAAAGTGAAGTGGTGGAGGCTCAGAATTTGTAAGACTATCGTTGTTTACAGGGTTTGGAACCAGATTTGGTTTTGGAAAAGAATCGTGGATGATGTTAATTTTGTCACAGAAATATGATGAAAGAGTATCTACCCATTCCTGGGACTCCACTGCGGGGGCTGGCATGCCGCGGGGTTTGTAAAATCTTTTACTATATTATATAGTTCCTTATGGGAATTACCAGCTTGAGTGATCTTTAGGCCTAGGTAGGTATTTTTCGCTGTAGTTATCTGGCTCATGTATTCTTTGTGAAGGGTCTTGTATAAGATTCTGTCTTCTATTCTTTTTGTTTTCCGCCACTTACGTTCAGCGACTCTTGAAGCCAGCTTGGCCGGTTTTAGCTCTGTGGTGAACCAGGGGGATCTTTTATTTGGACACTTCCTAGCTTGCTTGGGTGCTATAGTATCCAAGGAGGCCATTATGGCTGAGTCGAGGCCAATTACTACTTGATTCAGGTCTGAATCGGGATTGATGGTAGGGGGTGTAAAGGAAAGCATAAAGGAGTCTACATTTATTTTGTTCCAAGCACGTGTCATTTTTATCTCCTTCTGCTGGGCCAATTTAGGGGAGCTTAGGTTGATATTAAATTTAATGATTGAATGGTCGGACCATAGAACTGGGAAGAGTTCTGTGATGTGGACTTTGTTAGAGTTTGTACACACTAAGTCGAGAGTGTGGCCCGCCACATGGGTAGCCTCTGTTTCTAATAATTGTAAGTCCAGAGTCTGTAAACAGTTGATTAATTCAATTGTGTTGGGATCCTGTCGAAGCTCTGCATGGTAATTAAAATCACCCAGTAGAAGAAAGTTCTTGCTTGCTAATACGTGAGGAGCTAATACTTCCAGCAGATGTGCGGGCAAGTTAGTCTTGCTTTCTGGTGGTCTGTAGACAAGGGATCCTTTCCAAGTTTCTTTATCACTTAAAGCCAGGGAGAAAGATAGAATTTCTCCCCAACTGGCCAGGTTGGAATCAATTTATCTGACTTGTAAATGGGGTTTGTATACAATGGCTGTTCCCCCCCCTCGCTTTGAAACTCTGTCCAATCTTAAGATGTTATACCCTGCAGGTAAGGCCATACATACAGAGATTGTTAATTCAAAATAAAAATGTTGAACTTACATAGACTGGTGGTATTTGGTGTGGACTTACACAAGTGAGCGAGCGAAAGGAAGGGTGTGCATGTGCATTGCTTCAACGACTGAGAGGTTGGGTGTGTTCTGTTCTGGCTTGTCTACTTGTTGGGTATCTTGGGGGGAGGGTTCGGAGAGCTAATAGTTATGACAAGACACTACTATAACTAGTCGGGCAGGGGATTGTGGTGGGTTCTGAACTTCTGATTGAGGTGTGTGAGGAAGGTCCAACCTCCCATCACCAACATCCTATTTTCTTGTGCAAAGTTCTGTATGTGCAAAATCCATACAACAGTAGTAGCATGCCCTATCATATCAAAATAGTAATAAATCTGGTTGGGCATTTGTTATTGTGAATTGTCAAAGCCTCAAGATTAACAAAGACTCAAGATCAATAAGATTAGAAGTAGTACAAGAGGATGACCCAAAGGACTGGACTCAATGGCTAGAGCTACTGGTGAATCTGAGTTTTATTTAAAACCTTTTAAATAAAGAGTGGCCTACTGGGCAAGCTTAGCTACTACAGTACAAACAGACTAATAGTAGTAGTAGTAGTAGTACAGAGAGTCATTATAGCAGAGGCAGGGATAACAAGATTTTCGAAACAATACAGATCAAAGGATAATTGTTGGTAAAAAATAGCATTAGGAAATGGAAACAATAGTTCGGGAAAAATATGGTGCAGTAAAAGTTATGGAATAAGAATTATTACTAAAAACAAGAAGACTTACTAGGGCCAGCAGAAGAGCCCACATTGATGTCCTCCTCCTGTTGATGGTGTTCTCCCGCCAACTGCGCCACTGTCTGCTTCCCCTGGGTGCTGAACAGGAAAGATATAAGAAAGAGACAAACATTGATGAATGGTGTCAAACAAATAAAATATTTTTAAAGAACGGTCGAAACTTATGTAATCAACAATTGCAATAACTAAATTGACGGATCTCATCTGGTCAACAAGTAGTATAGGGGGATTCGCGGATCGACTACTTGCTATTTATCAACACTAATCCACTCTTCCATTCTGATTCCAGAATACTAACTAAGCCTAAGTAAGACGTACCACCTGAACTAGCCCACCTATTCCAGGCATGCCAATTGTACATTAAAGTATGTATTTCCACTTCTTTTAGTCCTCAACAATGCATATGGTCTAATGAGGACACATGACTACATTTTTGTATACACCAAATTTTTGGTTGATTGATTGATGCTGATGTTCTGCTAGTGCTGCTCAGCCTATTACCACTCATTGAACAAACTAGAAAAGGTTTTAATAAAGACTGGGGTACTAGCAGCACGTGACGTAACATAGGGGCATCACGCATACCACTAAAAAATTATAAACTCATACAAAGTAACTAAACCTAAGTATCAATCCGCCCCTATCTCTTAGTGACAGGACAAAGTAAGGACTAGAGTCACTATAGCATTACGTTATTTAAATTCTCTAAAATAAACTCTTACATAATCACGCTAAGCAAACGCAAACACAAAGTTGCAAACAAGTAAGATTAGTAGCGCAGAAGAGCACCTGTGTCATAACATTCACAGAAGACTTGTAAACGTATTTACCTGTAATGTAAGCAGCAGCATTCTAGCTGGTTGGAAAAAAAAGATATTCGCAATATATAACACAGAGCAGAAGAACAGACACAAAGTAGTAAAAATTAAATATTTACTCACCAAGACCCGGGACCTCCACTCCTAGCAGGTCCAGCAGGTCCTGCTCCCGGTCCAGGATGTCAGACCACCGGTGCGTCAGCTGGGCCTGGGTGCAAGAGAATCCCAGAGCAGCGGAATTCTGCCCGGCGCACCTTCCCCCACCGCTGCCTTTGCTCCCGGAGCCCGCACCCGGACCCAGGCCTGCCACCTGCTGCCAGGGTTGAGGGGAGGTGGCGCTGCTGAAGAACCGGGTTTTAGAACCCAGCGGCGTCAGCGACACGCCCGATGTCTTCGAGTTCCCCTGTCTTAGCTTACAGAGACACAGGATACTTCTGAGTGATGTCAAGGATCAAATTTATTGGCTGCAACCAGGAACAGAAATCTACGAAGTAGGACACAAGTAGGTTCGTCAGAGACTGCTCAATTTTACAAAACAGGTCGTCCCTTTTTATGCCAAAAATTATGCTTCTGGCAAACATTCCTTATTTTCAGTTGACCAATCCCATGTGTACGCGATAAAAGCATTGCGCAATGACAAACCCACATTTCATTTGCCCAGCTCATAATAAATTATACAGGAAAGCCCAACATTCTTGCTCGGACAGGCCGGACAAACCCACAATAAAGGACCACAACCCAAACCATAAATAGGCCATAAAAAAGGAACAGAAACAGATGTGAAACAAGATAGAAGGGTGTGTGTGTATCGTAAACTCAACAATGTCCTGCTCTTTGATCTCTATCTCGACCAGCTACTGGACAAGGAACTGGCTCAGCAAGGTTAGCTTCGGGCGATAGGGTCCGTTCGCTCAGGTCACCTAGAAATCAGCTAAAGATGTACGTGTCCTAAAGACTCGTTCGGCCGCAGTCATCGGCCTATGTGAGGGCAACCATAAAATGGCTGCCGTACACAAAATGGAACCTGAAGGTTCAGAACGAAATCCCTAAATACATAGTGAATCCATTGATCGATCATGACAAAAACACTTGTACATGCCGAACTCACTATTTGCGGTTCAGTACTATCGAAATCGTAACGAAACCATGACCATTATAATACAGGTTCAGAATTCACGGAACCTCAGACCCTCCTTTTGCCCTTACATAGGCAATAACCTAAACTCACGTCAATCTGAATCCAGGTCTATATTCATCAGATCATCAAGATGTCGCTGGAGCATAATCCTAGTACTTAGTACCTCTCTTGGACAGGTCTCCTTGTTCATGTAGTAGCACAAAGGCCACATCTGGCAGGGGCACACTGTACACAAAGACAGAACAGTAAAAGGATAGCTGAAACCATCCCAATGATCATCAGAATCTTCCATCCCCAAGTGGATAACAATTCCCAAAACCATCCTATCAACGACCAATCTCGTTCGTCCATATGTACAGACTCGGAGATCTTATGTAACTTGGAAATAGCCTGGTACACTGTAGGAGCGTTGTCTGGAAAGACAACGCAGCAGCTCGATTGAATCAATTTACATACCCCTCCTCTATCAGCAAGTATGATGTCTAATGCAACTCTATTCTGCAGCGTCATAAGGCAATCCGACTGGAGCTCGGCAGTCAAATTACTAAGGGCACCAGCAGTCTCAACTATGGTGGACTCAACCACTCTCGTCAATTGCCGTATCTTCCTGCTACTGACCATAGGTCCCCAAAACGGCGGAAAACCCTTCATAAAATCTCCAAATTCTTGTTCAGCAGTATCTTCCTTACTGAAGACACCTCTAGCAACTCTCGTTTTATAGTAATCGGCTGCAGTAGTATACGTAGGGGGCAACAAGAACGAGACATAACATGTTCCTGAAAAATCAGGGGGCAACCATGTATATGCTCTATCATAGCAGACAAAATACGTACCCTTAGCTGCTAAAAACGGTGGGGAAGTCTGAGACGCAAAAACATACGTCTCAGTGCAAACACTCTTCCCTAACTGAGCTCTTGGATTCTTGCCATTACCTTGCAGACAGAAATGACCACGATGGGGTATGGTCCAAATCGGAGAAAATCTTTTTGCTCGCTGGTTTCCACTCAGACCAACACCGTATCCAGTCACGTTCCATCCAATATATGCTAGTGTCTCATCTTCGGGAATAGTCTCATAAGAACTAATTCCTCTAATCATATCGACTATTCCCTTAACTAAAGCACTATTCTTTGGATTATCTTTCACAGAACGCAGGTGGTAAAATTCACGGGCATAGATGAAGATCGTTCCGTACGCCCACACAGAACCATTGTAGCTGAATGGCAGGACCAGGTAAGGAATACCTTTATCAGTAGTATGAGGCATAAGACCACACACCCAGCAATTAGTGGTGTTCACTACTAACTGATGTTGATGCAGGAGTTGAACAAAAGAGTTATTAACAAATTCCAATCTTTCAGTGGACTCATGTTCAGGCAAAGGATGAAAAGAATGCGAAGAAATAGTAGGAGGAAAGGACATAGGTTGTGTGGTGGGTGCAAACGTCACCTTGAAAGAGGAAACCAAATATCACATTAAAAACATCATCGTACTAAGTAGCATTAAAAGGCACATTATCAAAAAACATTTCCTATGCATCACTTTACACAGTTTTCTCTTAAAGTTAATTTCTTCAACAGCTCTCTCCATCTCAAAAAACACCATCCTCTAACGTGCTGTTCGCGGCGGTTGGTTCCTTTCGCTCAAGAGTGCTTCTGAATGTCCCAGGGAACGCCCTAGAACAAACCAGAACCATCGACCTTGTGTCTACCGGCTGCACACTCAAGTCTTTACACCACGACCCTACAGCTGACCCCGGATGGCGGTTCGAAAAACAAAAATAGATCAAAACAGTTTTTCAGATGAGAGAGAGTAGTTTCAAATAACAAGAAATCATCTCTTTATTAGTCCATTAACTCTTGGTCGCAAATTATAACGGCCTTTACCAGGAAATGTCTGTTCACAAAACAACAACTCAGGCTCAGTCGTGTCTAGTCGAACTGATGGAGGCACGGCTTCTTGCAGGATATTGTCGTTCTCGCGCTCAGAGCTTGTCCCAACTAAACACGCATCACTGAATGGGATAAAGCATGGCACAGTCTCAGTCTCTGAATCACCAACACCCTCCTGGACCCACTGGTCGTACGGCAGAGGCAGAGAAACCCTCTAACAATGTACGCCGTGGAACCAGTTCTTCTTCCTGTGGACTCTCACTGCAGTACGCGTCGCCAATAAGACTTGGTGGAGTCCGGTCCAGCGGGGCTGATCATTCTTTGCCCGCTGAAAGTTCCGGACTAGAACCCACGAACCAGGGTCAATAGCGTGTCCTGGATCTTCAGATGCTTGTGGCAATGTGTCGTGAACCTGTTGGTGTAAAACACGCAATTTAGCCGCCAAATCATACAGATAGTCAATCAGTACAGGATGTTCGATTTCGCTGAATTCGGTCGGCCTCGGCACTCCCCATATGTTTGCCGGGCGACCAAAAACAATCTCGTAGGGGCTAAGGCCCACTCGAGAATGTACTGTAGTTCTAGTTGACAAAAGTGCCAATGGCAACGCATCAGGCCATTGGAGACCAGAGCTCGCCTGAATCTTGGCTAGTTTTAATTTCAAGGTGCCATTATAGCACTCGACTAATCCAGCTGACTGGGGGTGATTTGCAGCGTGAAACTTCTGACGAATTCTTAAACCCTCGCATACTCTCTTCATGACTTAACCCACAAATTCACTTCCATTATCACTCCACACCATTCTTGGCAAACCAAACCTAGGGAAGAATTCTTTAAGTATGATTTTGGTTGTGGACAGGGCAGTATTATCTTTCAGGGGATATGCTTCTACCCATCTTGAAAAGGCACAAACAACCACAAGGACATATTTCAAGTTGTTACACCTCTCCATGTGGATGAAATCCAATTGCAAAACCTCGAACGGGTACGTGGGAGGCGCAAAGTGACCTGCTGGAGTTGGAGTTCCTTTACCAGGATTATACATCAAACAAACCATACAATTCTTGACCAGATTCTCTGCACACTTAGGAATTCTAACATTCTGCCATACTGGAGCCAACAACTTACAAATCCCTTTCGCACTAATGTGAGCCATTCCATGCGCTATAGTAACCACTGCAAGCACATACGCATCAGGTAACAACCATCGCTGATGTTCTGACAACTCAATCCAACAACCATTCAAATCCAATTTTCCCGCACTCTCTTTCCATACATTCAATTCTTTCTATTTCTATTTCTATTTAAAATTATTTGTACAGCGCACGTACACCAGCGGCTTCTTGGCGCTAATAACTGAAAGAGGTCAGGGAAGAAGTCCCGGGGTAGGCGAAAAAAGAGAGACTAAGGAATTAATTAAAGGATTTGGCAAAAAGGTATGCCTTGAGTTGTTTTCGAAATAACAGATATGAGGTTGAAGCTCTAAGTTCTGCAGGCAGAGAGTTCCAGAAAGTCGGGGCGAGGGTCGCAAACTTCGAGCCTCCCCATTTCTTTCTTCGAAACCGTGGGACAGTAAGAAAGGATTGGGAAGATGACCTTAGTTCCCTAGATGGAACGTAGGGGATGATCTCTGAAGAGATGAAAGCTGGCGCCGTGCCCAGTCGTGCTTGGAAGGTGATAGATGCAAGCTTAAACTGGACACGGGCCCAGACGGGAAGCCAATGTAAAGCTTTCAAAAGGGGAGTGGTATGGGAGGATTTAGGGAGTTTGAACACCAGGCGTGCTGCCTGGTTCTGGATCTGCTGCAAACGCCGAAGGCTATATGCAGGGATACCTGCATATAGGGCGTTGCCATAATCCAGGCGGGATACGACCATGGCAAGGGTGATAAGTTTTAGTGCATCAAAAGAAAAGAAACGGGACACCTTGCGAATGGTGCGAAGAGCCAGGAAGGAGGAAGAAACCACAGAACTCACCTGGGAGTGAAGGGTAAGTTGTGAGTTGAGCTTGATGCCAAGGGTTTTAACCGAGGTGGAGGGAACAGGTGGGGCACCAAGGGAAGGGGGCCAGAAGATGGGGGACCAGGGGCTGGATGAACCACCCGTCAACACCAGCTCGGTCTTATCTGGGTTGAGCTTAAGATGGTTGTGGTTCATCCAGTCTCGGATATGCATCATGATAGTTTGAAAGTTGGAGACAGAATCGGGGGAAGAGGAGAGATTGAACACAAGCTGGAGGTCATCCGCATAATTAAATACGGAGACCTCCATTTGTTGCAATGAAAAGATAAGAGGGGAGATGTAGAGATTGAATAAGAGGGGGGAAAGGGAGGAACCTTGGGGAACCCCGCACTGAACGTCACGGAAGTCTGCAGTGAAGTCACCCAGGCGAACAGCCTGGGTGCGGTCCCTCAGGAAGGAGGATAACCAAACCAACGCGGTACCCCCGATCCCCGCCGCCCTGACACGGGAAAGTAAGATGGAGTGGTCCACCGTGTCAAAGGCGGCTGAGAGGTCAAGGAGAACCAGGGCCTGAGGTTTGGTTGGTATCCATTCCCTCCCTGAGGTTGTCAAGGACCGAAAGCACTACAGACTCCGTGGAATGAGCGGGGCGAAACCCGGCCTGGCGGGGGGCAAGGGCCCCGTTCTTCTCCACGAAAGAACTCAGGGCGTAGGTGACGTGACGCTCGAGTACTTTCGCCAGGAAAGGTAGGAGAGAGATGGGGCGGAAATTGGCTGGGATAGAGGGATCGGCACCAGGCTTTTTCAGGATAGGGACTATTACAGCAGATTTAAGTGAGTTGGGTACCACACCCTGGGATAAGGAACTGTTGAGAAGGTGGAGGGGGGGATTTGGGCAATTAGAGAAGATATGACGGAGGATATGAGCCGGGCAGGGATCTAGCAGGGACCCTGATTTAACAAGTGGGATTATGGCATTTATTGATTCCTTAGTTAGAGGTGGGAGGGGGGTGAGATGGTCCTTGGGAGGAGGACACTGAGGGTCCACAAAGGTAGGGGAAGGAGAGGGAATATTGGATTTAATAGTTTCGATTTTTTGAATGAAGAAATTATTTAGGGAGTGACAAAGTTCCAGAGAAGGGGTGGGTTTGAGAGAGGTTCGGTCCGAGAACGCTAGATTGTGAACAATCGAAAAGATTTCCTTCGATTTGCTTTCGGCTGCGAGGATTTTGGAGGAAAAGTAGATGGTTTTTGCCTCAAGGATGTTTTTCTTATATAGGGTCAGGATGTTTATAAACTCTAAGCGTAAGGAGGGGCAGTAGTTTTTCCTCCAGGCCCGCTCAGCACGCCGCACCGCCAGTTTAGTGGCTTTGAGATCTTGATTAAACCACTGGTTGGCGTCTTTCTCTCGTTTGGTTGAGACCCGCTTCAGAGGAGCAATGGTATCACAGCCTGCAGAGAGCCATTGATCAATGGCCGTGACCTGAGAGCAGGTAGATAGATCTTGGAGGAGGGGAGCGGAGGAAGTGAGTATGGAGGATAGACTGTCGAGGTCTACTCGGCCCCATGCTCGGACCCAGGTGTTTTTGGGGAGCGGGGGCTTGATCGGGGGGTGAATGGGAAGAGAAAAGGAAATCAGGTGATGATCGGACCAGGTGCAGGGTGAGATTGAAAGGGAATCAACGGGGCAATTGGAGGACCAAATCTGGTCGAGAGTATGACCTTTGACGTGGGTGGGAGAGTGAATGTGGGAAGTAAAGTTAAGAGAGGAAAGGGTATCTGAGAACTCCTTGGAAGATGGGCATTCGGCTTGGTCAGAAGGCCAAAAATTAAAATCACCCAAAAGTAAAATGGAAGAGTTGTTAACTGTGATAGTAGCCAGAACATCCAAGAAATCCGGAAGGAACAATAAGGGAGATTGGGGGGGACGATAGATGAGAATACAGGTAAGAGGGGGTGTGGTGGAGGTGGTACGGATGGCTAGAAACTCAGTAGTAGCGATATCAGGAAGGGACAGGGGCTGAAAGGGGAGGTCGGTTCGAGCGATGACCGCCACCCCACCTCCAGCTTTACCATTAGGCCGGTCGGCACGGATAGCGTAGTATGGTGCAGGTAGAGTAGCCAATAAGGTGGGGAGGGAGTCGTCACGGAACCAAGTTTCTGTTAAAAAAAGAAGGTCGGGGGCATGGAGATCCAGCAAGACCGACAGTTCATGGGCGTGGGCAACTGCAGACCTAGTGTTTAGATAGAAAGCTGTAAGAGATCTAGGAGCCGCTGGAGAAGTGCTACCGCTGGAGGGAGTCGGGGGCACAGGTTGAGGCCAAGGTATTATCAAAGGGGCAGGAGGAGCTAAGCCAAGAGACGAAATGTGGGAGCAGGTGGAGGCAGATAGCGGCCATGGGCCCCGAAGGCAGCGCAGTTGGGCAGGAGAGTAGGTGGTAACGCGAGCAGAGTGACATGCCCCTTGCCCCGTACGGTCGCGGACGAGCGCAGACGAGCTTGCCTTAAGCGCGCCTTCGGCGCGCAATCGTCGCGCCCGCTGCGCTTCCTGCCAAGGCACATAATTTATGTTGATTGGTCGAGGCGTTGGAGGGGGTGTGGCCAACCGAGGTGGGCGTGTCTCGTGGCTCGCCTCGCCGTCAGGAATGGCGACCAAGATGTAAATAAGCGTTGCAGCGCGAGGCGCGCTGTTCAGGAGAAGCAAGGGTCAAGCAGTAATTAAAAGGTACATGGTATTACAATAATTTTAAAAAGATGTCTTTCGCTCTCCCGGCTTCCGCCTCAGGAGTCTCTGTCAGTGTCGCGCTTAGAGAGCTGCGCGCACTTTTATAGGTTTGGTGAGGGGGCGTGGCCAACCGAGGTGGGCGTGTCTCGTGGCTCGCCTCGCCGTCAGGAATGGCGACCAAGATGTAAATAAGCGTTGCAGCGCGAGGCGCGCTGTTCAGGAGAAGCAAGGGTCAAGCAGTAATTAAAAGGTACATGGTATTACAATAATTTTAAAAAGATGTCTTTCGCTCTCCCGGCTTCCGCCTCAGGAGTCTCTGTCAGTGTCGCGCTTAGAGAGCTGCGCGCACTTTTATAGGTTTGGTGAGGGGGCGTGGCCAACCGAGGTGGGCGTGTCTCGTGGCTCGCCTCGCCGTCAGGAATGGCGACCAAGATGTAAATAAGCGTTGCAGCGCGAGGCGCGCTGTTCAGGAGAAGCAAGGGTCAAGCAGTAATTAAAAGGTACATGGTATTACAATAATTTTAAAAAGATGTCTTTCGCTCTCCCGGCTTCCGCCTCAGGAGTCTCTGTCAGTGTCGCGCTTAGAGAGCTGCGCGCACTTTTATAGGTTTGGTGAGGGGGCGTGGCCAACCGAGGTGGGCGTGTCTCGTGGCTCGCCTCGCCGTCAGGAATGGCGACCAAGATGTAAATAAGCGTTGCAGCGCGAGGCGCGCTGTTCAGGAGAAGCAAGGGTCAAGCAGTAATTAAAAGGTACATGGTATTACAATAATTTTAAAAAGATGTCTTTCGCTCTCCCGGCTTCCGCCTCAGGAGTCTCTGTCAGTGTCGCGCTTAGAGAGCTGCGCGCACTTTTATAGGTTTGGTGAGGGGGCGTGGCCAACCGAGGTGGGCGTGTCTCGTGGCTCGCCTCGCCGTCAGGAATGGCGACCAAGATGTAAATAAGCGTTGCAGCGCGAGGCGCGCTGTTCAGGAGAAGCAAGGGTCAAGCAGTAATTAAAAGGTACATGGTATTACAATAATTTTAAAAAGATGTCTTTCGCTCTCCCGGCTTCCGCCTCAGGAGTCTCTGTCAGCTGTAGCTTCAGCCTGAATTGACTTCACACTCTCTATCGTGTCTTCACACATTCCTCTATCCGGAACCCATCTTGCTGGACCCACAACACACATTCGACTCATCACATTTCTCGCCGTCTCTTTCGCAACTTCATCCGCAAAAGCATTACCACGACCAACGTCATCAGTAACTTTCTTATGTGCACTGCATTTCACGATCGCAACTTGCATCGGTAACGAAAGTGACTCAAGAAGCTCATTCACCAACTGACCATGCTGTATCTTTGTTCCATGAGACGTGAGGAACCCACGTTCCTTCCACAAGCACCCAAAACTATGAGCAACACCAAACACATACTGACTATCAGTATACACAGTCACTCTCTTGTCTTTTGACAATACACACGCTCTCATTAGTGCAATCAACTCTGCTGCTCGAGCTGAACTTTGTGGGATACGTGCAGCTTCAATGATCATATTCAAAGTCGTAACAGCATATGCCGCAGTCGTATCACCATTCGGAAGCTTGAAACACGACCCATCCACCCATAGGGTACCATCACACTTCGCAAGAGGAGTGTCCTTAAGGTCTATTCTACCCTTCGTTTCTTCCTCTGTCCTAAGGAAGCAATCATGCTGTTCCTGAACATCTGTCTCACCAGAAATCGGCAACAACGTAGCTGGATTCAACGTGTTGCATCTCTTTATATGTACATGACCAGCCAAAAGAGTCAACTCGTAACCTGACAATCGAGCACTAGTTAAGTGCTGTGTCTTAGTCCTGTTTAACAAAGTATCCACTACATGTGGAACCATCACAACCAACCTATTATCCATCACTAATCCAGCAGACTGTCGAATAGAAACAGCCGCTGCCGCTGTAGCTCTCAAACAACTCGGCAACGCTTTAGCTACCGGATCTAAAATCGACGAAAAATATGTACATGGACACTGTTTATCACCAAACTGTTGAGTCAAAACTGACAATGCACAACCCTCTCTCTCGTGGACATAGAGTGTAAAAGGCTTACTGTAGTCGGGAGTACCCAACACGGGAGCCGAACACAATGCGTCACCCAATTCAGAAAAACGTTTCTGACATTCGTCAGTCCAAGGAAGAGGATTTGGAGTATCCTTAACTGTAAGTGCTAACAAAGGCTTTGCAAGCAACGAAAAATTCGGAATCCACTGTCTACAATACGAAGTAATACCCAAGAAAGCAGGTACTTCTCTCTGTGTAGTTGGCACATTCATTTTCGCAATCGCTTGAATTAGTTCTGGGGTCAACCTTCTTCCCTCCTTCGATAAGAGATGACCTAAGTAGGTCACTTCTTGTCAACAATACTGCAGCTTCGAAAGTGACACTTTATGATGAAGGTCAGACAAATGTCGTAACAAAGAAAGAGTAGCTGCTTTACAAATTTCCTCATCATCAGCAGCAACCAACAAATTGTCGACATACTGAATAAGAGCAGCACCATCAGGCAAGACAATCATATCAAGCTGTGTTTTCAAAGCCTGACTATAAATGGACGGACTTTCACAATAGCCTTGAGGAGCGTGCTTGAACCGGAAACTTCAGCCTCCTAAAGAGAAGCCAAAAATATCTCTACTCTCCTCAGCAATCGGGATGCTGAAGAAAGCATTCTTCAAATCAACCACCGGAAATCATGCAGCAGAAGCAGGAATCATAGTCAACAAAGCAGTAATATCCGGAACGACAGGAAACTGTGGCACGACAATCTTATTCACCTCACGGAGATCGATGACAAACCTGTATACAGGCAGCTGAGAAGAATCAGTACGTTTCAGAACAGGCAAAATCGGACTGTTGCACACATTACCTCTCGTTTCTTCAATCACATCTTTCTCAATCAAATCATAGATGGTCGCTAAAAGTGCCCTTTCACCATCACTCGAAATTCGATATTGAGGAATACATGGCAGTCTAGCATTCGCTTTCAACGTCACAACATAAGGTGGAATCTCCAAGAGACCCACATCATTAGGACCAGTAGCCCAAAGAGTACTAGGGAGAGAGCGCAATTCCAATGGAAGCTGATCTTTAGACAAATACATCGGAGAGATCACTCTCTTACCTAATGTAAGCTGCACTCCTGAAGTAGAACAATACAGTGTCGCATACAATCTTTTTCACAAATCCAATCCCAGCAAATTTTCACCACAACCTGTCGTCAGAATAAGAGGTGCTTACAATTCACAAGGTCCAATAGAAAGAGATAAAGGACTAGAAACTGGATTACAAACTGGGGCGCCAGAAAAACCTACCGATGCATTCGTCAAGCCAGACAAAGGTGTGCCAGGGAGTTTAGAGTGCATGATAGAACTCTTCGCAGCACCAGTATCCAACAGAAAAGGCTCTAACACACCTGATGTAATCACTTCAACATAGGGTCCACTCTGATCTATTGGAACCAAAACAACTCCCTCTCTTTGTCTATGGCTGTCCTAGCAATCATTACCATTGGCATTCTCACTCTCAACATAGTAGTCATCGGCATAGTACTAGTCGATCTACCAGACGCAACATTCTGCTGATCAAAGCAATTCATCGTATTCTGTGGAGGAAAGGAACGTGCATTCTGAGGAAACGCACCATGTCCTTTACCTCTAGGAACTTGCTGAACACCTCGACCTCTCATACCAGACACACCATTTGTACGTTGCAATAGGACCGGACAACTATTCTTGCAGTGTCCCTCTTCTTTACAATACGCACACTGATTGGGGCCCACTGGAACACGCTGCTGAAAAGTCTCAGACCTTTGAGATCCTCCCTGAAACTGCTGAAGCTGCTGAAACTCACGCTGATTATAACGCGGCGGATACGCCTGTTGCAAAAGAATCTTCGTCTTTAGATCTTTAGTCTTACGGTCTGCTCTTTCCTTTTCATCCTTATCCCTATTCTCATAATATTGTGCAGAAGCCAATATCTGGGCCGACGAGGAAACAGCCCATAAACTCTCAGAATCCTTCAACTTATTACACAACTCGGGAAGCAAGTTATGAACAAACTTATATACGAACAACCGTTGGCCACCTTCCGTACTCATATTTGGCCACTATGATCGATAAACGTCTCTTCAAATCTAGTGAAGAAATCAGACACACTTTCATCTTTCTTCTGCTTACATGCAGACAACTTATCTAAATTTACTCGTAAAGCAGGCATCATTGTCTTCATCAAATCAATAATTTTACCAGGTAGTTCTGTAATTAAGCGTTCAGGTTTGGCACCACCTACCTGTTGAGCATCTGCGTCTACAATATTAGCCCATGTAGCTCCTAATTCCGGCGCATGATTCTCATGGCGAATCTTCGCCCACATGGGTTGAAGAACTACATTACCAAACAACATATCTATGTCAGCTAAATTCATAATGCACGCATCAGCTGTCTGTGACAACTCCTTATAGTAACCAGCAGGATTCTTTCCGGGATCAGGTAGAGTTTGCTTAAGAGCCAAAACCTCTGCTCTTTTCCAAGGGATATGTACCCATACACACTGAAAATGACCGAGAACAGGAGGAACGGCGTTTGCGTCCCCTTCTCTCCAAATTGGCGGAACCTCCCTCATTGGATACTGCTTCACTTTCCTTCTAACAGAGGGATCAGACTCAAACAACGACTGAGAAGGAAACCCACTCCGAAACGCAAGCAGCATCGCAACTGCTTTCTCAACTTTGGAACCCACTATCATCACTCTGGCAAATTCGGTCTGTACATTTAACAACTCTGGAGGAGTCTGACCCAACTCACCATCGTCCCATTCCTCACGGAGGAAAGTACAAATGATATCGAAAACATATCTCTGCTTTGGTTCTTCCCATTGACGGAAGACATCCATAACCGACTCAAAATCATATCTCGAAGAATTAGTGACCCATCTACGAGCCAAATTATCCAATACTCTACGTTCTTCGGGACGTGGCAACTGACTACGTAACTGTTTACGCTCCGAAACAGGGGTCCTATTCGATGACCCAAACAAGGGAGAAAAAAGACCAGTAACAGTATCAGTCATTCTCTGACGAATAGAAGGAGAAGTAGTTAAGAGAATAGGAGGCAAAGCAGACTGAGATGAAACCAACGTAGGAGTAGCAACAGAAGAAGTAGCAAGTACAGGAGAAAAAGTCGTAGAAGGTGACGGAACTGATAGCAAAGTCGGCGGCCCTGTAGAAGGCTGCACCGTCGGAGCAGGGACAGCTGAAGGGGAGCTGGCGGCTGCGCAATAACAGGAGGCACAGCAACTGGAGGTTGCGCAACTAGAGGTTGCGGAGGTGCCGTAGCACTCCGTACATAAGGAGGTGGTAACCTCAGTAATTGCGACATTAAAGAATCTTTTTCGAGGTCGTCATTCACTTTAGAAAGGGAAGGCGGTAAAGCTGGATAACATTTATCATTAGCCATTTTACGTTGCCTATGCAACTCTTCACTCACTTGTTCTTCTTCATTGTCTTTAAACTGCCTATCAGCTTGCATTATCGATATACCCTTCTCTCTTTTATCTCTTTTAGTTTGTTTAATTTCTCTCTGTTTTGCTTCCTTTCGCCAAAGGCGGAAAGAGTCAAACATTGCCGGCCGGGCTTTCTTCTTCAATAGTTTAACCTCTAAATTATCTAGAATTTCTGTGTCATGACTACCAAGGTGGGGCCATCTTAAAACACCGTCTTTCTTAGTGTATAGGATCCGTATGTTATTAAACATAATAGGACCCATGCCATGTTTAGAGTAGAGCTCATAAGTCGGAGTTCCGACCGGTGGTATCGGACACGAATCCTCCAATCGGGAATCCCTGTTACTAATAAAACAAAATATCTTACCAAGTTTGCTAAGACCAGGCATCTTCGCTCACTAGTCTAGCTTCAAACTTCAAGGGATTACCAAACTCGATAGTCTCGCAAATTTACGAGTCCATCGGCTTTGGTACTTGCAAGTTCCAAATGAAAGATCCCGAAGGATACCCAAAACTAAGGACCAAAACTAAAGACTGGGAGCGACCCACTTATACTTAACTGTAGTATCGATTCACGTCACCAGAAGACCGGTCTATCGTCTCGTTCTACAAATCGTCAAAGGGTACAAGACAGGGCGACAGTCAGGGCAGCAGTCCTTCGTAGCCGTCGGAAAGCGGGGAACCTCGCAGCAAAAACGTTCGGACCACGTCGACATGCAGAGGTCGGTGAAGTGGCGGCCTTCCTCCAGAATTTTCTCACGAAGCTCCTCACGATCTCCAGGCTTGGACCGGTACCACTGAAGTCGCCCCACGTCGGGCGCCAACTGAAGAACCAGGTTTTAGAACCCAGCGGCGTCAGGGACACTCCCGATGTCTTCGAGTTCCCCTGTCTTAGCTTACAGAGGCACAGGATACTTCTGGGTGATGTCAAGGATCAAATTTATTGGCTGCAACCAGGAACAGAAATCTACGAAGTACGACACAAGTAGGTTCGTCAGAGACTGCTCAATTTTACAAAACAGGTCATCCCTTTTTATGCCAAAAATTATGCTTCAGGCAAACATTCCTTATTTTCAGTTGACCAATCCCATGTGTACGCGACAAAAGCATTGCGCAATGACAAACCCACATTTCATTTGCCCAGCTCATAATAAATTATACAGAAAAGCCCAACATTCTTGCTCGGACAGGCCGGACAAATCCACAATAAAGGACCACAACCCAAACCATAAATAGGCCATAAAAGAGGGAACAGAAACAGATGTGAAACAAGAAAGAAGGGTGTGTGTGTGTATCGTAAACTCAACAATGTCCTGCTCTTTGATCTCTATCTCGACCAGCTACCAGACAAGGAACTGGCTCAGCAAGGTTAGCTTCGGGCGACAGGGTCCGTTCGCTCAGGTCACCTAGAAGTCAGCTGAAGATGTACGTGTCCTAAAGACTCGTTCGGCCGCAGTCATCGGCCTATGTGAGGGCAACCATAAAATGGCTGCCGTACACAAAATGGAACCCGAAGGTTCAGAACGATATCCCTAAATACATAGTGAATCCATCGATCAATCATGACAAAAACACTTGTACATGCCGCACTCACTATTTGCGGTTCGCTACTATCGAAATCGTAACGAAACCATGACCATTATAATACAGGTTCAGGATTCACGGAACCTCACTGCACAAAGAAAATGAGTGCAGCCAACTCCACCTCCCCAAATAAGGCCCGTGCCTGCACCCATTGTGGACGCCGCCTTCCGCAGGGAAGGCGGTCGCGGCTCTGGCTGCGGCGAGCCCTACCCTTCGACATGGTTCTGGGGAGAGTGAGACGGCACGGGAAAGAAGGTAATAAAATTTAAAGAGTAAGAAAAAGAAATGAAAATTGCAGGCCACAAAAAAAGAGTGAAAAAGTAGCTAAAAAACATAAAAAAGTAGATAAAAACCCAAAATATAGAAGCAGGAAAATAGTCTGAATAATAACAAGTAAAAAAGATCAAAAAAAGTTTCTAGAAAGTAAGGATTGAAAAGATAAAGGGAGGATTCAAAAGCAGGCCCCGGAACCATATTCTAGAGTGAAAAACAAGATGGCCCTGCCCATTACGACAAGGTGCGCAAGTTCGCGCAATATTTTCTCCCCGAGCACGCAAAAAGCGGCGTGAACACGTAAAAGCATTCCTGAACAGGAAATACGTAACACGAACAAGCGGGAGCATGCATTGGGCAACCCGGAATAGGAAGTAAGCAGCGCCAGCGGGCCGGACAAGTGAAAACAAGATGGCCACACCCATGAGCGACCGCATGGGTAAGTTAGCAAGACATTTTTAACGCGATCACACAGAAAATACCACGAACAAGTGGGAAAAAAACGTCTGCGTCTTCGCGATATTTCCGCGTGATTGCTGACATTTTTAACATTTTCGCAATAGTTTGAGAAAGTGAATTTTGCAAATTCTGCCCACCCCTAGAAAAACCCATAGGTTTCAGACCTTTGAAATTCACTGAAAACACCGTAGGTTTCAGATATGTTATCGTTAGGAATTAGCATTTAAAACACCTTAGAAATATACTTAAAAAACCATAGGTTTTAGGGGTGTTATAGTTAGCTGGACATTTCACTCGTACAAAACCATTGAAATTCCTCCATTATAGTTAGTTGTACTAACTATAACTCGGACACCCGCAATCCACTGCTGATGATGTCACATAAAACATCATTCATGACATGGTCAGTGACATCACTGATGACATCTCAAATTACATCACTGATGACATCACTGATGACATCAGCCACGTGACAATCTGATACATCTCATCATACACTAGTATAACATTTCAACACTCATTATAAAATATGGAGTACCATATTTGAAACCGTTGACACACCAATACAAGTTTCTAAAAACCCACTCAGTGATTTCTACATCTACACACATCTAAACACTTAACTATAGATTCACTCATACTTGAACACTATTAAATATACTTATACACCTACATCGACATTACACACCAGGACGCATCCTATTCACTTATGCAGTCATCCTAATCACTTATGTAAACAATTGATCATACTTACATTTTCTAAGCTACACACTTATACAAACACCACTTTATGTATTCATATATATAGTAACTCATACTTAGTATGTTATAAAATCACTATTACACGTATACCGTTTTCGATACAGTCACTCATACGAGCACTGAGTCTTATGTATACTTATTTATACACAACAACTGTCACATACACTGCCTTTTATATTTCTACTTTGTTGGACATGTATCATTGAGAAATATATTTACTCATCACCACACCCATAAAAAGATGTACTCACACATACAGTCTTAACCTAATAAACCTACTAAATCAACTATTTACACATCTTTGGACAGAGTCAAGCACCTCCCACCCAACCACACACACATTCACTATACCATACAAATACTCACTTAACTAATTATTAACTAATATAGACTTTCACATAGCTAGTAACCAACTTATGTGGTAGTTTACACAACGAGAGATAGAGTGATACAGATATTCACACAGTTTAATCACTATCCCATATATTTAGTGAGACACTTTAAATTAGTCACTTAGACAGTCAATCACAGTGCTACTAAATCCTCCATCCAGACACCGATACATCCACTCTGTCTTCAATGCAGATTGCTATATATATAATACTTATTTAAATATCGAACCAAACCACATTCATGGGATGATGTCATCAGTGATGTCATTTGAGATGTCATCAGTGGATTGCGGGCGCGCAAGTTATAGCTAGTACAACTAACTATAACGGAGGAATTTAAATGGTTTTATATTAGTGAAATGTCCAGCTAACTATAATATGTGTGAAACCTATGGTTTTTTGCAGTGAATATATATATATATGTATATATATACATATATATATATATATATATATATATATATATATATATATATATATATATATATATATTCCACTCTAACGGGGCACGAGTGAAGCAGGAAGCGCACGACATTAGGAAGTTCATAATTTTCAATTCTAATGTTCAGCGACACAGCGCGCCGGGAGGCAGCAACAGGCATTTTTAAAGCGCGACCGGAGCCCAGGGCACGGAACGCTGCACAGACAGAGGATGTGGTTCAGCCAACCCTCAAAAGTAAATACCAACAACTAGAGAGACTATACGAAAGGGAAACAAGGAAGTGGTGGGAGGCCACTTCGCTGCAGCACTACGTGGATGCCAAGAGAGTCCCACGGGGTCTACGCATCTACACGATTCCAGCTTATGAGAATCCCGACCCGGAATTATTAAGTGAATGGGCTACTTTGACAGCACATTCCTCGGAAGGGATGCTATGCCTTCTAATCAAATTTGCCTGGAAAGATAGGGAGAAGGCTTTACAAGACATTGAAGCTTTGGAAAAAGAGATTGTAGACCTGGCAGACCAGGGACAACTGGATACAGAGAAAGAGTCCATGAAAAAAAGGCTAACAAGCTACGAAAAGAAGATCCAACTAAGAAAACAACAGAAATTCGAACGTGATGCTCGTGACTATGAGCAGGGAAGAATTTTAACCTTTGCACGGAAGTACGATGCGCCTCGCCGAGCTCTAAAGGCTAGAAGGCAGAAACCAACAGTGCAACGAGAAACCTCTGAATCTGAGGTGACCAGTGCAGAGCAATCGGACGACGAGACACAGAATCGAGCGCAACTAAGCGCACAAGCTGAAGAATCGGCTTCTTTTCACGAGGAATGCGATTTAATCCGCTCAAACTGGCTAAGGGGAGGGAAAAAGCGCCCTCCGGAAATCACCAAAGAAAAAAGCGGAGACGCATCACAAGACGCGGCGGGAGGAAGCGGAGAAGGGGAAATCAGGAAACAGAGGCCTCGGCAAAACAGGTCCAAGAGGAATTGATGGAAGATCTTAATATCATCAACCTCTCAGACAGAGTCCTTAATAAGGACGAAGAAAATGTCCTCAAGCTAGGACTCTCTTTTTGTCCGACAGGCCGCTATGAATATGTACAAACAAGAATAGACCTATTCCTGTTCATCCGCAAACTTAAACTTTGGAAGTATTTCAAACAGAAAGCGCTCAAGGAGAAGGCACAAGGCCCACCAAGGGAGTCCGCTACAACTCAAATTGATCCAACTGAAATGAGCATCAATGACTTGGAGGGCCTAGCGGTACTTGAAGACCTTTTGGAAGAAGGACTAAGTCAAACCATTCCTCCAACAGACACTGTCGGGAGAGGCATGTCCATGGGTATAACCCAGATTGGAGAACCAAGTCACTTCAAACCAACCTCCCGCTTTCTCCCACAGACACCAATGGATGCTTTGGATATCTTTTCAGACGCCGTTAATCAAGACCTACAAAGGCTTTCGCAAACTGAAGAAGCACGGAAGAAGGATATACATTGGAATTTGTCATTCCAACAACGCAAAGCAATCACAAGTCTACAACAGGATGACTCTATAGTAATAAAGCCCTCAGATAAGGGCGGGAACGTTGTTATCCTGAAACGTGATCAGTATTGCAAGGAAGCCCTCTCTCAATTACAAGACTGTAACAACTACATGCCGGCAACGGAACGTGAGTATCAGGAGAGTATCCGGAACTACCACTCCTTGGTTGATCAATGGTATGGAAAAGGCATACTCAACAGGGAGGAATACTCATACCTACAGAACAAACAACCGAGATTACCGAGTTTTTATCACCTCCCTAAGATCCATAAACACCCCACGCAACCACCAGGGAGGCCCATCGTGTCATCCATAGGTGGGCTAACTGAGAACATGTCGAAGTTTATCGACTCATTCCTGGCTCCTTGGGTTACTGAATTGAGTTCCTACACTAAGGACTCCAAGGATTTTTTAAGGCAGATACAAGACGTGGAGTGGGAGGAGGATTTCTTGATGATTACCATGGACATCTCGAGCCTCTACACGAGCATCAGTCATCACGATGGCATTGCAGCTGTTAAGACATTCCTGAATCTACGACCCGCCCGATACTTGCAACATAGTCAGATGATTCTAGACTTCATATCGTTTTGCTTGAATAACAATATTTTTGTTTTTGAGAACCAACGATACAGGCAAGTAAGGGGGACTGCGATGGGAACCTGCTTCGCCCCCAGTTACGCAAATCTTTTCGTGGGCTGGTGGGAGAAGCAGGTGGCCTGGGCAGATGACAAAACCCCTTGGGTGGAGAAGGTGATATGCTGGAGGAGGTATATCGACGACCTCTTCCTTATTTGGAGGGGGTCGGAACACTCACTATGGATTACATTAGGATTCTGAATCAGAATGACCTTAACCTGCATTTCACCTGTACTATAAGCAAGAGTGAGGTTAACTACTTAGATCTCAAAGTTTTCGTTGACGCAGGCAAGATCCAGACCGCCCTCTTTAGAAAAGAGACGGCGGGTAACTCTGTCCTCCACGGGCGCAGCAGTCACCCGACCTCCCTGATTAAGAGTATCCCCTACGGGGAACTGTTAAGGATTAAGCGTAACAGTTCTCTGGAGAGAGATTACACAGAGGCCGCTCAACAAAGTGTTAAACGCTTTAAATCCCGCGGCTATTCCGTATCTACCCTCCTTCAAGCTGAGAAAAAGGCAGAGAAAGTCAACAGAAATACCCTCCTACAGGACAAGAAGATAGATAGCCCTAAAGAAGGGAGTGGCATTATTAGATTGATCACTAATTATTCAGTGGCAGCTAACAAGGTTAGAGCCATTATGGCCAAGAACTGGGGGATCTTGAAATCCGATAATGTAATCGGGAAAGATCTGCAACAACACCCCATGATTACCTTTAGAAGATTAAGATCTTTAAGAGATACACTAGTCACTAGCCATCTACCGAAGGGCAGATCCAAAGGAGAACTGAAGGCGATGCATGGCTCGTATCCATGCGGGAAATGCAAAGCCTGCAGTAACAGTCAGAGGGTACTAAGCTACCAAGTGCCACACAGGGACTCAAAAGTTAAAATCAACAAGTTCATTACTTGTTCAACCACATTCGTGGTATACTGCCTGAAGTGCCCCTGCGAACGTATGTACGTAGGAAGCACCACTAAAGCAGTTAAGTTGAGAATCCTGGAGCACCAACGAGCCATTGCAAATAAGGATGAAAATTATCCAATGGCCCGGCATTTTGCTAGCCACCACGACAGCGACAGGACAAAACTCAGCTTTTTCAGCTTAGACTGCATCCCTCAAGATGTTAGGGGTGGAGACTTGAAAAGGCGACTCAGACGTTTGGAGTCTCGGTATATTATCGACCTCCAAACGAAGTCACCAGGAGGACTTAATGCAGGGGAGGAGCTATTATCACACCTATAAAAACTTCCATTTGTTTCTGAACCACGACACTGTCTGTTGTAATATCCTTTGTTCATTTTAGAGTAGACGTATTTATCATTTGGTTTCAGAAGAACAGCACCCCCCCACCCCACACCCCTTTCCTTTAGTTAGGGTTTATGTTGTGTGGATTGTCAATATTAGTATGTGTGTTTATGGCCATCCAGGCCTCAATTATTATTATTACTATTGACTTAGAACTCATGGGGATTGTGTTACTTCCACTGTACACCAACAAACGATATGATGAGGAAAGCAATGGAGATTTTCACTGTAGTAGTGGTAATTTGTGTTTAAAAGCCCATCCAGGGCGTAATCAGTTTTTAGCACGACAATAGTAACGCTATGAATGTTCAGTTTATTTACTCTCATTGCTTGTAAACGTTAAAAGCAAAATGTTAATTGTAAATAGCGCGATTTCATCGTTCCAAGATGGCGCTTTCATTTGACCCGTTGAACCTTCCTTTGTTTCAATGACTGTTGCCTTATCTGTTGCTGCACTGCCGACGCCAGCTGACACTGACGAAGGCAAGTGCTGAAACGCGTCTGACTTTATTCTTTTGCGCTAAATAAACCTACTTGGTTTACACCTGCTGCGAGTGCCGTCTTGTTGCTTTCTGCTACCGGTCCTCGGTAGCAGAGTTGCGGAGCTCTAAATATATATATATATATATATATATATATATATATATATATATATATATATATATATATATATATATATATATATGCATCCAAAAAGACGATCGTCCTGCACCTCCAGCTGCCACCTGGCGAACAGAGATCACACCAAATCCCAAAGTCTAAGGCAATATGTTGTTTATTAGACCAGAATATTCAGCGCAACACGGTCTGACACGTTTCGGGCGGAAGGCCTTGATCACAGATAGATCTGCATGTAAATGCCCTTTTTTTAAAATGCTTTGGTGGACACCACGTGATAATGGATATAGAAAACATACTATTTATACATCTTTGGATAGCACACTTCTACCAGAGGTAGATATATGTTATTCCCATAAACAACATAAAACATATACTGAATGAATTCATAAAGTACAAGACAGTACCTATATATTCACAGAAAAAAACATAGGTTTCACACATATTATAGTTAGCTGGACATTTCACTCTTACACAACCATTGAAATTCCCCCGTTATAGTTAGTTCAGCTAACTATAACTCGCTCGCCCGCAATGCACTGCTGATGACGTCACATACTACATCACTCATGACATGGTCAGTGACATCACTCATGACATCACTGATGACATCTCAAATTACATCACTGATGACATCATCCAGTGAATGTGTGTTTTTCTGAAATTTAAATATGTTTTATATATGTATATCTCAAGGTCGATGCAAGAATAAATGGGTACATAAGTGTCTAAATTGATGATTTTTTTGTAAAATTAATTGTATAACTGACTGATTAATTGTATCTTAGTGAATACATGGGTTAGTGAGTAATGTTTAAATATGTAAAAATCTGTATCAGTCTCACACATTTTTTGAATGAGCTGCTGCATGGCTTGGTGACTAGCTACATGAGTGTCTATATAGGTTATTAGTTGTTTTTTAGAATATCAGTATGAGTGTCTGAGTGTCTATATGGTTCGGTGGGGGATATTACTTAGCGCATTGATGCATGAATGAGTGACTCACTGTTTGTATGTGTTTTGAAGACCGCATGTGTGCAGGACTGTATGTGTGGATGTGTGTGTGTATAGGTGTGCTAGTGAGTGAATGACTGTCTCAATGCTGTTTTTATGACTAAGTACATATGTTTTAAACTACTATATGTGAGTATTGGTGTATATAAGTGAGTATATATGAGAGTGAGAGATTGGAAGAGTTCCTGTATAACTAAGTATGTGTTTCTATAAGTGATTCTTTAAGAGAGTAAGTATGTGTACATTTCTGTACAAATAAGTGTAGTGGTGTGTGTATAGCTATATTTGCAAGCAAATGGATGTTTGAAAGTTTATTTGTCTGCGTACCATGCTGCGTAGTCGAAGACTCAGGTGCGGGCGAATGGGGCCTCGCCAGGCCGGTGCTGTCCCGGTGTCGAGAACACCTGACGCAAACCTGATTCGGCTCTAGAGCCCCCGAGAGCCTCGATGGGGAAGCAGCATGGGCGGCCTAGGGGATGGCGGGCCTAATGTTCAGCCCATGCATGGCTACGGTTTGCAGCTGACCATCGACCAGGCTGGCCTGGGAGCACAGGGGCGCTTTCCTGTCTGCAGCATTGTACCCGGTGAAGAGTAGATGGAGAAGCAGAGTGGGTGGTCCCATCAGTGGCTGATCCAACTTCCGATCTGGCTGGATACATGCCGCAGGCCTCCACGGCGCTCCCCAGAGATAGCTAGGGATGACCACCCCTAGGAGAGGGGCTGCCTGAAGGTACGGTCCTCATGATGCGGGGCGTGCTGCAGACTTTGGAAGACCTGGTGTGTGCGCAGCCCAGCGCTTAACCAGCTGCTGGTCCTGCCCTCACTTGGGTCCTGTTTCTGGTTGTGGGCTCTGGAGGGCCCAGCCTTCAGTGGTAGACTTGGGAGTGTGATGCCTGCCTGCCCTTGTTGGCGACCCTCTAGGTGAAGCACTTCACCTTCCCAGGTGAAGTACAGAAGCGGACAGTGGAGCCCGCCCTGAGTCATATCTGGTGATACCTGCTGGAGCACCCCGTGGTGCCCTTGGACAGACTGTGCAGCCCTGTGGTCACTACATCCTCAGACTAAGGCCCTCATCGCCCAACTGCTGCCTGCCCTCTCATGCTGAGGCCTATACCACACGGGAGCGCTGCTGGAGGCTTCCTGACTCTATCGTCCCATGGATCTTGCCACTGATCCCTGCCTGGGAGTACCCACCATTCCAGCTCTTCGTCAGGTCGGGACAGGCAGCTGTGCTCCTCGGGACGGTCCCCTGGGAGATCAGTGACATTGCGACCTGGTGGTAGAGGGCCAAATTAAAGCCATGGATTGTTACTACATGCTTCTTCCCACGAGGGCCTTCAGTGCTTCTCCACAACCTTACTGGCGCCTTGCCCTCACTAACCTGCAGTTATAGCTGTATCCGCTCTCTTGGTCCTGAATGCTGCGGGCACAGCAGAGGCATCTCAGTTTGAACCATGGTGACTGCCAAGACAAAGAAGGACTGATCCGTACGCAATATGCTTTTTTAAAAATGTAGGTGATTCGCTCAGCTTGGGACAGACCGATACAGAGATGGGGCTGAAAGTGCGATGACCCCCAGCTTCCTAGAGTACCTATTCGCCTTGCTCCGAGAAGAGATACTGGTGGTAAAGACCAGAGAAGTATGTTGGAGTGTTGAGGCTGTTGGTGAGAGGGTTGTGGCTCTCAAGGAGGGTACGGTGACCAGAGATGAGTAAATCGCCATGCTCCAGCAGGAGGTTATCCGATTGCAGGACCGACATCGTGATCTCCAGTCTCATACAGAGGACCTAGAAAACAGATCGAGGCGGAACAATATTCGTATCTGGGCTATGCCTACTGACGCTTAAGGAGCGAGCTTAGAGGATTACTTCCAAGCCCTGTTCAACTCTGTTTTGGGCACCCCAGCGGAGAGCATAATCAATGTGGACCGCTGCCATCGTGTGGGGCCTCCCCCGGCAAGTTAATCGACCACCCGTGGATATCCTGGTTTGTGTGCAGGACTTCAAGGTGAAAGAAGCTATTCTTAAAGCTGCCCACTCTAGTCAACCACTACAGTTTAGGGATCACTCCCCGCAGCTTTTTCAGGACCTAGCAGCGAGCACTTTCCAGAAACGGAAGTATTTCCGTCCGGTGACTAACCATCTGTGCTCCTCCGAAATAGCCTACTCCTAGGGTCACTCCTTTCACTTGATATTATGCTATGAGGGCCGAATTCACCAGCTCCCCTCCTTAAGTTGAGCCTGGATTATCTGGCACAGCAGAGTGCACCCGTGGGGAGCGGGCCTCCTGGGGCACCCGCTGAGGCTCGAGGGTCTGAGATAGACTTGAACGTTTGTGCCCTGATCTGGCTAAAATCAATAAGGAGTGGTCTGCGGTGAACCTGTCACTTTCTGGTTCCCAGTGAGAGGCCGCGGACCCTTCCAGCTGAAATAACTTTGGTTGCCTAGACCGGGATGCTGAGTTGGTACTGGCGGGGATGGGGGTGGCTGCTTATGTCCTTAGTGAATGTCTCTTGCCTTCTCGGTTCCCCCAACTATTCTTGCCCCCATTGAGGTTGGACTCTGATTATTTCCTGTTTTCCACTTATGTTATTTCTGTTAATGTAATGTTGGGGTTGTCATGGGGTTGTTTTGGGTCCCCCTCTGACGAGCCAATCTGGATACGTTTTTCACTTATGCTTTCCTATAGTAACCCTGAGTGTAGTTCATATATTGATGATTTGCCATGAACAATCCTCGCCTCCCTTGCTTCACCATTATCACTATGCCTTGGGAGACTAAGATATATAGCCTCATTGTTCGAGGCCTTAATAACCCCAGTAAGCAAAAAGCTGTACTATCCCTGTCTATGGGCGACATTTGTCTGCTTCAGGAGACACACTTACTCTCCAAAGACACACACAGAAGGCACACTAGGAGGTTCCCACAACAACACTGGTCAGCAGGGAAGGGCAAGAGTGGAGCCGTAGCCATCTTGTTCTCCAAGCATTTTCCCAGTACAGTCCTGGGCCCGGTGGCTGAAATCAAGGGCCGTTTGATGGCCCTCCGAGGATGGATCAAATCACTCCCTTTCACTCTGGCCTCCATTTACTCTCCCAATGAACAGCAGGAGGCCTTCTTGCTGGAAGCCTTAGCCAAAGTACTCCACTCCCCGGATGTGGCAGTGGTTTTGGGTGGAGATTTGAATGTGGTGATGCATGCAGGGCTAGATCGCTTTGGCCTGCAGGTGGGTGGTGTGGAAGTTCTGTTGGCATGGTGCCGGGAATGACTGGAGGAGTGTGGGATGATAGATGCATGGTGCGCCTTACATCTGGGGAAACAGGACTTTACCATCTATTCCGCGGCCCATAGAACTTATGCCAGACTGGACCACTTCCTGGTCTCCCCCACCGCCTTGGGTCATGTCCGAGCAGCCACTCTCGAGGTCTGTTTGCTGTCGGATCATGCACACATTACTTTGACTATACACACTTCTCCCGTTTGCACTGCAGTTCCTCCCTGGCATTTCTGTGAATATATGCTGTGGTCCCCAGCAACAGTGACTGCGCTCCAGAAGTCGATACAGAACTATTTAGCCCTTAATGACAATGGCTCCACTGCCCTGTCCTCAGTCTGGGAGGCTCTTAGACTAATGGTCCGGGGTGCCCATGAGAATAAAGTATGGAAGGAGAAGAGGGAGGAACTCGAACTGCGGGTGAGGGAACTGGAGGCAATTCAAAACGATCTGGTGTCCCTTGGATATGGAGGCAACTTGAACGGGAACAACGTCACCTTCAAAGCCTTGACCTCAATAAGGTAGAACATGCTATTGCCCGCCTATTTTGTAGGCATGAACAAAGGGGGATGTATGCTTGCGCACTGCCTGCACAGTTAGCAACCTGCTCAAGCAGTGAAGGTGGTCCGGGTTGCACGTGGGGTGGATGTCTCGGCAGACGTCAGCATTGCAGACACTTTCTGGGATTTTTATTCAGAGCTCTATACCGCCGACTCCTCAATCTCATCGGATCCAGACATCTATCTCAGTGCCACTGCAATCACTTCCATTCCGAAACCGAAGCTGCTGCCCTTGACAAACCTATATGGACTGAGGAGGTGATTTTGGCGAATGCTCACCTGAAGTCTTTGAAGGCACCTGGCCCAGATGGGTTCAGTGCTGCTTTCTACAAGACCTTCTGCCCGGAACTAGCTCCCATACTCACACACGTATTTATTTCCTTTGCCGACTCAGGCCCTCTTACTGACACAATGATCCAAGCCTGGATCACAGTAATTTCAAAACCTGGCAAAGACCCCGAACTCTGCAGCTCATACTGACCGATTTTGTTGATAAATCTTGATGCAAAACTGTTTGCATCAAGATTTATCAACTAATCAAGATTTAGCTCAATGCCTTAACCCTCTAATGCCTGGGCTTGTAGACCCAGACCAGGCAGGGTTTATACCAAGCCGACAGTGTGGAGATAATACCAAACACCTTTGCCATCTGATCAATAAAGTACAGCGTTCCCATGAAGAGGCCTTGCTGTTGGCGTGGATGCAGAGAAGGCCTTCAACAGGGTACACTGGCCTTACCTGTTTAACAATGTGGAGTGGATTGGAGTGGGCTCCCGAAATCGCAACTGGGTAGCAAGCATTTACAGCTCTCCTAGCATGTTGGTGAGGGTGAACGGGGTCACTTCTAGTGGTTTTTCCATCAAATGGGGTACACGACCGGGCTGCCCTCTCCCACCGCTTCTTTTTGCCCTTTATATGGAGCCCTTTGCTCAAAGATTCTGTGAGAACCCCAACACCAGGGGCATCCCCTTTGGGGTAGAGCAGCACCTGATCAGTGTTTATGTTGATGATGTTATCTTCTCTATTACTCGCCCTATGGCCTCTCTACCGGCTATTATGGCTGATCTCTCTACCTTTGGGCAGATCGCGGCATTCCGGGTCAATATGCAAAAATAACAAATATTGAATTTGACCTCCTCCCCACACACAGAAAGTTTCTTACGTGCGCTGTACGACTTTGATTGGGTCCAGGAGAAACTTTCCTATCTTGGCTTAGTGATCAATAGGAGTTTGGTGAAGACCGTGGAAGTCAATTATACCAGGCTTCTTGCACTTATACACAAAGAACTGACACATTGGCAGCAGCTCCCGTTGTCATGGTTTGGACTACTGGCCGTGGTAAAGATGAATATCCTTCCCAGAGCCTTATATATCTTCCAGACGCTCCCTTTACAGCCACCTCGAGGGCTACTGATTAGACTACAACAGGATGTTGATCGCTTTATATGGGGGTCTGTGAAACCCAGGCTGCAAAAGCAACTTTTTCAATCCCCGAAACGGGAGGGTGGTCTCGCAATACCCAACATGACGTGCTATTATAAGGCGTCAAGGCTGCGTTATTCAGTGGAATAGAATTGACTGCTTACTGAGAAACACTGGGTCTTCATGGACCAGACGGTTGCATGCTGACACATCTGGAGGGAATTGTAGTTACTTTGAGCCCACAGGGCTTGGGGGCTATACTCTTTCCATGTGACACGACCGTCATTCCAGGTTTGGGATAAGGTGGTTGCCTCCGCCGGTCTCACCACATTCCCCTCGCCCATGTTCCCCTTGTTCTCGAATCTGGCATTTCCCCCTGGCATGACTAAAGGGGCAGCTAAATGATTGGCGGAGGGGGAATGTAAATGGGTGGGATGCCTCTTTGATCACAACAGTCTGATCATGTTCAATCAACTCATGGTAGACTATGGCCTGCATGAACCAGACCACTTCCTCTACTCGCAAATGTTGCACTGGCTGTCAGGCGCGTCTACTCGTCCTCATGTTGACAGACCTATGTCCCTGTTTGAAAAATGGCTGTTCCTTAAAAAAGACGATGGGAAACTTATCTCAGACATTTACTTATATTTATCTACGACCCCATCCAAGGGCAAGTCCGCTGGCCAGAGGAGATGGGAAGAGGAGTTGGGTGGAACACTGTCAGAAAAAGAATGGAATTATATTATTTATAGAACCCACCATACAGCACACTCCGCAGGACATACTGAGCCATCATATAAAATCATTTACCACTCGTATTATACGCCCTCCTGCATGCACAAATGGAACCCCCAGTGTGAAGGCCTGTACTGGCACGGCTGAGGCAACCCTGGCACTTTACTCCATCTGCTATGGCATTGCCCAAAACTTATTAGGTACTGAGAGCAGATTCTGGATGAGGTTAATCTGGCCTTTTGCACTACCAATACTAGGTTCTCTGCATGTACATTGCTTGGTCTGCTTAACGCACTAACATTCCCACTACGCACAATCGAAGGAAGGCAGATGCCCTATCTCTTAATGCTGCTCACTGAGTTCTATTGTCTTGCTGGAACTCGGACAGGAATCCCGACCACCTGCAGTGGCTCCATCAACTATGGGCTTTATTGGGCATGGAAAGCCTATTGATGGCAACACTGAGAGGTAAGTCAAGGTACTCTAAGATTTGGGCCCTGTAAAGAAGCAGGAGAATTCGGGTAAATTAGAATAAAATTTATTTTGTCAGAGGAACACAGGTAAGGTGCGACTTCTCCCCGCAACCACAGAAGACCTTTGCCACCCGCTCCCGAATCCCCTTTCCCGGCGATTCTCCTTATTCTCCCGGCACGTGGTAAAACGCCTCAAGAGAATGATAGAGAACCCAACACATCTTTCCCCTTTAAACAATGAGATGAAAAACAAAACTTGAAAACAGAGAATAAACAAAAACATAGTGCAAAGTTGAAAAATTACAACAACAGAGGAGCATAAAAGTAATTGCAAAATATAATCCTCACATTTGGAAGGCAATTTGATAGTCCAGGAAGATGGGGAATGCAAAGTAGAATTAGTGTCATTATTAACTTCAGCTCAAACAGAATTATTGGGTTGAACATGTAAACCCATTTTAGATGCAGCAATCTTCCTCTTGTTCCACCACCTACCGTCATCCAATTTCACAGCACCTTTGTTAAGTTGTACACTCTCATCATGTCCCCCACACAGACATTTGACTGTCTGGGGCCTTGTTCAACCTGAGTTTGATCACCTATTTTATGCCTCAAAACGCTTTTTGCCAACATCATCAATCTTATCCTGAGGCAAAATAAAACCCTTGTCACCCATCCATCTTCTCAAGAGTTAGAGGTAGGCACTCGACCTCTTAACAAAACAAAAGGAGACACACCAGTGTCAGAATTGGCAGTAGTGCGAACAGCCCATAAAAGTTTTTCAATTCTGATTTACAATTCAGACCACTTGCATTCGCCAACTGCACAATCTGTTTAATAACCCTGTTAGAATGTTCTACAAGGCCATTGCTTCTCAGATGGTAAAGAGAAGTTTTAACATGTTTGATGCCAAAAGAACGTAGAAAATCTTCAAACTGAACTGAAACAAACTGGGGGCCATTGTCACTAAGAAGGTCCTCGGGAATGCCGTCTCTTGCATAAAGTGATTTGAGAAACTTAATAACAGAGGTAGAATCAGAATTTCTTACCCACTTAATTTCTGGCCAATGACTATGAAAATCCATGAGAACAATACCATACTCAGGTAGTGGCAGACAAATACAAAGGGCCAATTATGTCAATGGCAACCTTAATTCAATGTTTGTCAGGAACCACAATGGCTTCAATAGGAGAGGGAGTGGTTACTTGCGAATTGTCACTGATGGCGCATTCCATACAATCCGTAACAAAATGCTCCACCAGTCTGTCCAAGGCTGGCCACCAAAAATGTTCTCTTACCCTCCTTTTCATGGCATGCATACCTATGTGGCCATCTTGAGTTAAAGTAAAACCTTTGTTTCACATGGCATCAGGAACAACTAACAGTGAAGATCTATACAGCAGACTGTTCACCACAGACAACTCATCTAAAACATGCTTGTACTTGTTGACACAATTGTATTAAGCATGGGCGGAAAATCCGTTTTGCTCGCGGATTTTGCGGATTTTCGGTAAATTCGCAATCCGCGAGATTCGCGAATCTCCCGCAAAATCCGCAAATCCGCGAGCAGCGGATTTTATGGCTTGCTCGTACTGTTCGCGTGAGTTCGCGGCTTCCCAGTACAACTTCGCGCCCCGCGAATAAGCGCAAAATTGCGAAAATACGATCTTAGCAAAACTGAAACTACTTACCAGGTTCAAAAGTTCAGGCTCATCATTAGTAGCCATTTCCTGTGGTGCTTCCTGAGGGGCCCCTCCAGAGTTCAGTTGCCAGTTGCAACTATTATGTGACCCTGCTCTGAACCTCATAATAGTTACACATATGTCACAAAGGTCCTGAATTACAGCTAAGGGAGACAAGCAGGAGCCAGGCTGGAAGTTCAAATCCATTAATCAGCCCCTAATTCATTATTGTCAGTTGGGGCAGGGCAGGTGTTGTAACTAATTTTGCAACAATGAAAGCACTTAGCAAGTGCAAAAGATCACTAATCAGGAAGCACTAAGGAAGCAGGTGCCAGCTAAAAAAATATTCTGTGACACATTAATCAGCCCCAAATTAATTCAGGTCACTTGAGGCAGGGAAGGTGTGCTTGCTTTGCCACAATAATGTACACTGACTGGACAACCAGAGGGTGCTGTGATGAAACAGAGGGTGGCATGGGTGGGCCAGAGGGTGGCATGAGTAGTCAGAGAGTGGCAGTGGTGACAGAGAGTGGCAGTGATGAAGAAGAGTGTCCCAAACAGGCTGGACACGTAGAAACAACAAGTTCGCGAAACTTGCGACCCGACAGGTAAGTTCGCGTTTTGCGAAATTGTACAAAACCCTCGCGAACTGGCAGAAACCCGCGCGAACACACAAAAAAAAAATCTGCAAATTCGCGAGAATTCGCGGATTTTGTGGATTGCGAGTTCGCAAATCCGCAAAATTCGCGAACACGAGATTCGCAAAATTCGCCCATGCTTAAATTGTATTCATTTATGTTGTGTGACCATCCTTGGCTTAATATCTTCAAAATGTCCTTAAATTCCTGATCACACTCAGAAGCTTCTCTCCACTCTCTCTGTGTACTGACATCCTCAGATTGACCTATAATACAACACACCAATTCAAGATCATCACGAGCATTCTTCACTTCCACAATCTTATTGATGACTGAAAGTAAACGAGACAGACAATCAGCAAGGAGCTTTATTTTGCCTGGTACATACTCAACGCTAAAGTTGTGTTCCATGAGTCTAAATTGCCCCTCGTAATTCTAGGTGTAGCTTCCCCCCACCTTTTTTGGTGAATAGGTCAACAAGGGGTTTATGGTCAACACATACCACAAAGTTTGAACCATACAAGTAATGTTTGAAATGAGTGATGCCCCACCAATATGCAAGAGCTTCATGATCAATCACGGAGTAAGAAGGCTCAGCTCCATGCAAACTCCTTGAGGCAAATGCAATGACCTCATCTTTGCCATCCCTATCCGGCAAAAGGACGGCACCTAAACCTTTTTGGCTGGCATCAGTTATGATTATGGTTTTGTCATTAGTATGAAATGCTTTAAGGGGAATGGCATGAGCTACTTTATGTTTGATTAAATTAAAATCCTTAGTGCATGCATCATTCCAACAAAAACGGACGTTTTTCTTGAGAAGAGATCTAGTGTTGTAACTTTTAGATGCACAATTGGGAATAAAACGGGAATAAAACTCAATGAGGCCCATAAATGATCTCAACTGATCCTTGTTGTTAGGATTGCTGAAATCGTCAATGGTTTTAACCAGGCTGTGTTTAGGTTGCTGATAAGGTTCTGATGTATGGTCTTTTAAATACCAGATCGCTTCAGAAACATAATCTAGAAATCTTCGCACTACTACAAGATGGGGAGTTAGACATCTTGGGGGTCAAAGAGACGTGGCTGGAAGACTCATCCATGCCAGATGTGGTGGCCTCCCTTCCCACTAATTATATGGCTATTTGTCAGAATCGAGCTAACGCCAAGAGAGGAGGGGGGGGCGCTTTCCTTTATAAGAGCTGCTGGAAGGCTGAAATAGTTTGCGCTGAAAGCTTGGGCGGTGCAGCTATATTAGGGGTTACATTTGAGGTGGGTATGGACTGTTTGGTCATCCTTCTGGTGTATCGTCCCCCTCGGGCTACCCCCGACTTCGTGGATGACTTTGTAGAGCTGGTCTATGACCTCAGGTCTCGTTACAAGGACCTGTTAGTCATGGGAGATTTAAACTTCCACTGGGAGATTTCTCCCAAAGAGGGGCAGGCAGGCCATCTTGAAGAAGCACTAACAGAGTTGGGACTGCTACAACTTGTAGTAGGTCCTACCCATGATAAGGGCCACACGCTGGATCTGGTGTGGTCGACTGACCCCGGGGCCAGGTCGGTAGCTTGTACACCATGCGTATAGTCTGACCATTATCTGCTCAGAGGACAGAAGGAGGCACCAAAATATGGAGGAAAATCCAGACCAGCATGGAAAACCGTGAGGCGATGGAACTCCATAAACGAGGAAGCTCTGGTGGGAAATTTACTAAATTCCACCGCACTAACCACCTGTGATGATAATATAGAGGTCACCTGTCAGAAGGTAGTGGACAAACTAAAATCTACCATCGAACTAGTGGCGCCGGCTAGAAAGGTGAAAATGGGGGACAAAGGAGCAGGAGCGCCCTGGTTCAATGATTTGTTGAGACTTAGGAAACAAGCCCTTCGGAAGACAGAGAGAGCCTGGAGGAGGGATTATAATATGTTTGCACAGAGCCTATATCAGCAAGAGCTGGCCACGTATAAAAAGGCTATCCTGGCGTGAAAATCGGAGTACTTTGAGACCAGGATCGCCGCATCCCAAAATCCGCTGAAAGAAGTTTTTAAGGTGCTCTCTGAATTAAGGGAAAATAAGGAACAGAGGCCTGACGTTTCGCTGGAGGACTGTCAAAGATTCCAGGATTTTTTCATACAAAAAATTGAAGATCTCCTGTTAGAAATCTCTCTCGCCCCTGTTTTAAAATGTCCGCTAAAAGTTACACCTCTTACTCCGAAAGTTGATAATCCCTTGGAAAAATTTCCCTTGATTACGAAGGAGATGCTAGCCAGCCTGGTAGGGAGGGTAAAGTCAGGCTCCCAGGTGGATCCTTGCCCCCCGAGGGTTTTTAAGCTAGCTATGCCAGGGTTGGAAGAGGATGTTCTCAACCTTCTAAATAAGTCTCTGGAAACCGGACAAGTGCCAGTTATGCTTAAGGAGGCCCGGCTGATCCCGCTGCTTAAGAAGCCAGGGGCGGATACAAAAATCCTAACGAATTTTAGGCCCATCTCCCAATTACCTTTTTTAGCAAAGGTTTTGGAACAGTATGTGCTGACATACCTCTCAAAACATCTGGAGACCAATGATCTGCTAGAGCAAAATCAGGAAGGCTTCCGGGTACATCATAGCATGGAGCTGGTGATGGTGTCTATTTTAGACGAACTAAGGTGTAGAGCTGACAAGAAGATCCCGGGGGCCCTGGTGCTACTCGATCTCTCCGCGGCTTTTGACACGGTGTGTCATAGTCAACTGTCGTCGCGTGTGAGAGACTTGGGCATCGGGGGGCCTGCACTAGGTTGGCTTACCTCCTTCTTGCAAGATAGATTGCAGAAGGTGCAGCTGTCCGACCTAGTATCAACATCAGCGGCCATCACCTGTGGAATGCTGCAAGGCCCGGCTCTCTCACCGCTCCTTTTTAACATCTACCTGCAGCCACTGATTTCAGCTCTCAATCAGATGGAGTGTCAGATTTTTAATTATGTTGACGACACACAGATCGTCATCCAAATAGAGGATTCTCCAGGAGCACAAGCCAGGTTGCATAACATTCTAAGGTATACGGTAAATTGGATGTCCGCAAACTCCCTGAAGATTAATCCGGACAAAACTGAGGTGCTGCCTATAGCCACCTCTGGCAGCCCCTGGAATGATGGGTTTTGGCCCATGGAGTTGGGCAGGACGCCGGAACCAGCAACCGTGGTGAAAAGCCTGGGAATCCATATTGACAGCACTTTGTCTATGAAGAAACAGGTGTCGGTAGTGGTAGGCACGTGTGTTGGTCTTCTGAGACAGCTTCGCAAGATCGCCCAACTGTTGTCGTTTTCCACTTTAAGAAATGCGGTGTCAGCTATAATTTTGGGACGACTGGACTACGGCAATGCGCTGTATATAGGGTTGCTCAAACAACAACTTACGAGGCTTCAGACAGTAATGAACGATGCAGCGAGATTGATTTTTAAGAAGCCTAGGAAAACACATGCTTCACCTCTCCTGCGTCAGTTACATTGGCTCCCCGTTAGACAGAGGGCATTGTTCAAAGGACTATGTATCACACACAAGGCACTCTACGGGAATGCGCCCAGTTACATCTAAACTAGATTATCTAGCCATGTTCCTGGTAGGGTGCTACGGTCCTCTGATGCCACTCTCCTGGTTAATCCACACTTTCGCCTGTCCACTTTGGGAGGGCGCGCTTTCTCCATTTTACTTCCTGCAGCGTGGAATAAATTACCAACTAATCTCCGCAAGGAGTCTAATCTACTGCTTTTCCGCCGAATGTTAAAAACGATTCTCTTTTGGGAAGCATGGGGAGGGTTGCAAGGTAGCCATCTGTTTTCTGTAGAAGTCGGTTTCTTTTTTTTCCCTGTACAAGCGCTTAGAGACCCTGGGTGATAACGCGCTATATAAATTGAAATAAATAAATAAATCAGAAGATAACATGTACCCCAAGTAGTCCACAGTAGCGATATTATGTTTACATTTGTCAATACCAAGAGTAACACCTTTTTGTTTTAACAAAGACAACACTTGGCACAACCTATCATTGTGTTGACTTTGATACTCACCGTACGCTAAAACATCATCTTGAAAGGCCATAACCCAAGGCATACCTTTAAACATAATTTCAATCACAATCTGAAAGACAGCAGACGCAGAGGCCAGAGCAAAGGGCATGCGTTTAAATTGGAAAAGGCCCTCAGGAGTGATGAATGGAGTTAGATGCCTTTATTCAGTGTGTAATTCAATTTGATGATACGCAGATGACATATCTAACAAAATGAACAACTTGGCTCCTTTGAGAGTGGATGTCATTTGAGTAATGTTGGGAAGGGGATTCTGATCTATCCATATGTTCTTATTCAGATCACGTAAATCTATACACATGCACAGATTACCATTAGCATTTTTGGCCAGAACCACAGGGGACACCCAATCAGAAGACTCAATAGGTTTATTTACATCACTTGAGCACAATCTGTCTAATTATTTGAGTCTGATTGCAGCGCTAGGGCCACCCTCCTACCCTTGTGCACCACAGGCTGAGCCCCATTTGTTAATTTAATCATGTGCTTGAAATCCTTGAAGAGACCCAACTCTTTTTTAAACACTTCTGGATAAAAACAATTTCCATGAGCTTGCTTAGACAGCTTGTACTTGGAATAAATCTTTCTTAAACATCACTTGTTGAATATTATTAGGATCAAGGATGATACCAAGATTACCTTGGTCTCCCCATCCGAGGAGACATGCCTCGTCCCTTGCCACATATATGATACCCTTATATTTGCTGTCCTTGAATTCTAAATCAGCATTGAATTCACCGACAACATCAATGATTTTCCCACCATAACCAATGAGATGTACACAAGATTGATTCAAAATTTGCTTTGGAAAAGATTCTCTCCAGAGCAATTTACTTATTAGAATGAAAGGAGACCCAGAATCGGCCAACATTTGGACATTAACACGGTTCACAATAATAGCACATAGAGGTCTCTTCAGTCCTTCAGAATTGAGACCCCAAATTCCATTGGAACAATCCATGTCCACAATAGTGAGGATTTCATCTTCTTCGCTGGATGAAAAGGTTTCCTCCATTAAAAATTCGACATTCTGCACCTTCTTGAATTGTCCATTTCTTTTGGACCTGCAAACCATGGCAAAGTACCCTTTCTTGGAGCACTTGGCACATATTTTGTCAACGGCTGGGCACAATTTGGCATGAGCAAGGTGATTAGTACTGCCGCATCTGTAACGCACCAGAACTTTCCCTATTGTAGTATTATTGTTTTTTATCTGGTTTTTCCTTAAAGTCATTAGATCTCTTATATTCTGATTTAATAGCACACAATTTCTGACTTTTGCTGTTGGTTAAAGACATTTGCTTCATGTACGAACAAGTGCTTTCAATCCTTGTAGCAATGTCTAATGCCTTTTGTAGAATCAGATCAGGCTTAGATAGAAGTGCCTCTTGAACCTTTTTGTTGTTGGTCTTTTCGACTGGCCGGTCTTTAATCATTTCCTCTTCGAATGCTTTGTATTCGCAAAAAGCAGCAAGGGTGCTCAAAGCGCCAACGTCAGTTGGGGCAGATACACCTTGCAATTGGACTCTCTTGTAAAACTTGTGTCTTTTCTAGGTTACATTTTACAAGCTTTGAAACGATTGTTTAAGGCTTTTATGGCAGTAGCATATTTGGGCCAGCGATGTCAATATCTTTAGGAATGTGTTTTCAAATGTTGCAGCCTTCAGTACCAAAGCAATGTCTGAGAACAGCTTATTTCTTTTTACAAGTGAAGGACTCTCCATCAAGAGCTTCCAGATACGCTTCAAATCCTTCCTTCCATTTTTCCCAATCTATTTCTGGAGAAGCTGGATTGGGTAGAAAAGGCGCAGGTGGAAAAATGGCTTGGAACATGGCAAATGAAGAGGAATAATGCTATGGAATAATTGTATGAACATAAAAAACACAAAAATAATTAAAAATAAATATGTGCAATGTAAACATTCAGTTTGAGTTTGATGAGCAGATTACTAGTATAAACACCAGCAATTTGAAGAAAAGAATTTTTTTTTTTTTACATGAACGGTGTATAAATCTCAACGATAAACACCTCAAATATGAACAAATTAAAATGAATAGTGTGCAGATCACCGAGATCGGCACCAATGAAGAGACTTCAAAAAGGCCGGTTCAAAGCAAAGCGATGCAGGCTTAGAGATAATGCCTGATTTAAAGATGGCTGAAACATAGGGGGCGTATGCGTGATGAAGCAATGATGTCGGGAGGTGTGGTGTGCGGGTCATTGTGAACCGCACTGGAAGACATTGCGGTTCCTGCCCCGAAAGAATATAGAGCCAAATCACCGAAAAAGTCGCAGGTAAAGGAAAACAGTACCTTGGAGGTGTTTGGAGCAAAACGCCTTGTTTTTGGAGTCAACCGGAAGACGAAGGAATGAAACAGCACTTTCTACAAAGAAGATACTGCACAGCGGCAACGCTGAATCTCTGCACGCATGAAAGTCCCGCTGACTGGCCACTCGTCGCCAGTGTAAGGAAGCAGGAGACTTCGGGTAAATTAGAATAAAGTTTATTCCGTCAGCGGAACACAGGTAAGGTGTGACTTCTCCCACCAACCACAGAAGACCGTTGTCGCCCCGCTCCCGAAACCCATTTCCCCAAGATTCTCCTCATTCTCCCGGTGTGTGGTAAAACGCCTCGAGAGAATGATAGAGAATTCAACAGGCACCCATTATATCTATCCTTTCCTGTGAGTTTCGGGAATTGATTTGCCCCAAATATCTTCACATTTTAAGGTTGATCCCGCATTCTCAGGAGCTGGAGGAAGTCAGCGGCAACACAACTTGCTCCTCATAGTCTTGTTTTTATCCCTATGTATGCTTTCCCTGGGTTTTGGCTCGTTCAAATGAGGGAGAGGTGGGGGGATGAGGGGGGGGTTGATTTTTGATTACCTATTTGGGGCAGCAATTGTTGTTTTTTGTTTTTGAAAAGTGGCAAGTTAGACAATTCAGCAGCACATTTTTGAAGGGTGTACTCTGTGGGGACGTGATATATGCTTTTATGCTTTTACCTGTTTCTGATACATTCAGACCGTTGTTTATCTCCCCTGGTTCCCCTTATGAAGCGGCCGGCCCTGAATGGGTTGTAGGCGGCTTGCTGTATATTCGCCTTTTGTACTTTACATCCACATTGCTGTCTGTATCTTTTTCTATTGCTTACTCTTGCACAGCCGGCCCATTTAGGTTGTTGGCAGCTTGCTGTGTATCGCTCCTCATTAAGTACTCTGCCAATAAAAATGTATTTAATTCTAAATAAAGCAACTTTTTTTTTAAATGCAGCCATTTCATAAAGAAAAATGAAACATTTCGGTTTAATTTTTTAAGAGTAGGTAGTAGTCTGTAGGACCACTGCCTGCTCGTAAATAAAATTTTTGCAACCAATCACAAAGAGGAAGGGTCCCATGGGGACCCCTTTCCATTTGCAACTGGCTTACCACCTGCTCGAATTAGCCTGTAAACTGCAAATGTTTTGCAGCTGCATTCCAGTCACAAAACATTAATATACATCCCCTGCGACACCTATTGGGAAAGGTCCCAGTAAACAATCACAAAATTAAATGTAATTAACAAGAATCAATTAACAACAGTTTGCTAACACTGTTTTTATTTTCAATGTAGCTCGGCTTTCCTCCTGATAAGGTGACCGTTTTTTCAATTGCTGATGCATTTTGTACGTAGTATGATCACTGTGATTACAGTCCATAGGAGAATGCGTTGTGTTTAACAAGGAGAATACGTTGTTTATAACCAGAGACCTGCTGTTTCTTCCATGATTATCTGGACCGGTACCTTTATCTGTACCATACACTGATTCAACTCACCAGAACTACGTTCTTCCCAACATTCTTCAGTGGTTTTGAGACCAGACTTGTGCCTTCCATCTAGTCTTTGCATGTCTTTTGCTTTGTGGCAGTTTATCGCTCTCCACCTACAATAACAAGCATCTACGGTTGTGCCCCCTTCTTCTCGTCCTGATGAAGACCCCATTGCAAGGGATCAACTTCTTCCTGCGGTCACAATAGGGGTTGAAACATCGACTGTTTTGTGTGTTTCTCAGCTTCATTCCATGAACAACGATATTTAATACCTGCATGAAGCATGTGTTTTTACAAATAACAAATTGGAACCTATGGTCATTACTAATGTGAACTAGCTTTAATTTCCTTGACTGTTCGTAGCCATTGGCTCGTTTTCATATGTCACTTACCCTTCCCACACTTACTGCTCTACTCCCCTTCCCCCCCTTTACCAGTGCACTTTATAGCAATTATAAATGTTATGTCTATTGCCTGAATAATATGGCCGAGCTACATTGAAAATAAAAACAGTGTTAGCAAACTGTTGTTAATTGATTCTTGTTAATTACATTTAATTTTGTGATTGTTTACTGCGACCCCTCTCTCTCAGCAACATATGTACCCAGGTCCCAGTGACTTACTTGGGTGAACCCCCCTTTACTTAACCTATTGGGAAAGGACGCCCATGAAATGACCCTTCCTAATAACGACTGGCAAACCCTATTTTGCGAGTCAGTAAATGGTTACTGACTTGCAAACTAGGGTTAGTGCATGTCAAAAGGCTATTTAGCAGACACAAATGGCCTGATTATCCGTTTGCAACTGCTAAAACCTTTTGTACATGTGACAATAGGTCCTAAATATAAAAATCTGCTGGCAAGCGCAAGCGCCTGTAGGTCATATATATATTCTGAGACAATTCTATATTGAAAGAAAACCACACAGTTCAAAAACTTCCTGTGTGGCGGCACGTGCTCAGGTGTGAATCCTGATGTAAATTGCTATAAAGAACTGCCTTCTTTGGTTATAAATAGTAACCACAGGAGGGCTTTGAAGTGAAGTGCGTAGTTCCTTTGCAGCAACAAAGAAGGATGTCCTTTTTGTAAAATTTACATTTGGGCTTCACACCCGAGCACGAACCACAGATCAATGAGGTCGGGAGGTTTCTGAACTTTGTGGGTTTCTTACAATACTAAAATATCTCCTGGCCCACCCAGGCATTTTTACGACTACAAGCACAAAGCATTCAGCTTTGAGAACACCTATATCCACTGACTTTATACAAGCGGAACCAGAACACGGGTCAGAGGGCACACAGATGTACTTCCAAATTGCATTCTATTTCCGAAGCGATGCCTCTGGTTGAATGGGGCATGCGGAGACTAATAACCGCATAAATTAAAAAGTGCACAGGTATTTGAGGATTTAGGGGCATATTATCAGGGGGTTTATCTCCACTTTTTTGGCTTTAAAAGCCAAGAAAGCGGAGATAAAATTATCTCCCTATTACCTAGCTGTCGCTAACACCAGTTAGCGACAGCTAGTAGGAGATAGCGGCCATCTTGGGCCCCACTTTGTATGTCAGTGATATTCATCACTAATGACCTGCAAAGTGGGAGTGCCCCTTTGCTTCCTCACCATCACATATTTTATGGCAGTCAAACTGCCATGAAAAATGTGGCGGTGAGGAAACTTGTAATATGCTTGGCGGGGCAGCAGTGGCTCCGCCAAACATTTTACAGCCTCAGGACCACCTTGCAACTGCCAAGGAACGGCGGTTCCCTGGTGGTTGCAAGAGTTGCAACAGTCCCCGGGTGGGCCAACCGCGCACGTTGTAATAGGGCGGGTGGTAGACCGCCAGGCTCGGGGAACATCCTTTACAACTAATGTTTTACAACGCTGTACCATTACCACGCAAATTTTACAATGAAAGTCGTTACAATGACTTTCGCTGGAGGGCGCTCTAGGACAGGGAATAGCTTAATTTACTATCCAACACATTCCCTACTATCCACGGGGACTGGAGTTGGAATAGTAAATTAAACTATTCACTATCCAGCGCCCCCCAACGCAAGTCGTTGTAACGACTTGCGTTGTAAATCCTGCGTCATAACGGTACGCGTTGTAAAAGCGCACGTTGTACCGTCATACATCCGTCAGGCTCATAATAAGGGCCTGTGATTTTATACCTTTCAGCGATACTGCATTCTCTTCTTTGACAGAGTTCTACATCCAGCTGGAATGTTTGGACGCACAACATATGGTGTAGAGCACAGCTGCACAGAGGACTATGTGACGTGCACGTGTCCGCGATTTTACAGATTTTACATTTGCATTGAAGCCTTGAAAAAGTTCCCTTTTCGGCAGTTTTCGCCTTTCCTTATTTTCTTGGTCAACTCAGAATCCATTAACCTGTTAGCTAAAAAACATCACAGGATACTTCACACTGTTTCTGTAACAATTACTATATGTCTTCATCTGAATCCAATAATGGACATTGCTTAAAAAATGCTGGTGGAACTTATCTTGTCTTCAGCGCTAACCTGGTTGTGGATTTCTTAAGTTATCTGAAGAGAACTTTGAACTTTATTCAGATCCAAGGATTGTTTTGATATGGGAGCCATTTTCCTAAGGCTCCATTTATGGGATTTAAATGGCCCGAAGCCTTGCTTTTCATGATTTACTTATTTACTTACACAGACAAATCATATGATTGAATGTTAGCAATGTGTGTACTACTGAGATACTTTTGGAAGCATGAACACATTTTTTAATACAAATGTCCCGATTGTTCACACTAGACTTGGTGAAAGTCGTTATGTATCGACGCTTGGATGAGATGCACTAAAGATATTTACAGATTCGTTTTGGGAAGTGTGTAGTGTGCTGTTTTCTGTGCTCTACAATACACATGCCTACTACTTTCTTGAGAGACAGGGAAATGTCGGGTCTATCATCCCAATCCTTATTACTATACACGCTATACACATATTGGGGGCGAACGGGTGCTGCGAAAGTTAGACCAGCACCGCCACACTTTTGCAATCGAAGTCTGCTGTTTTAGACTGTACGGCTGCACTTGTGACATTTGAAAGCAAGGATGCAATACTAGATTGCACTGCTGAACTTGTACCATTTCAAAACATGCATGCCATCCTTAGACTGCTCCACTGCACTTGCGACATTTTAAAGAAAGCTTGCAATATTAGACTGCACTGCTGAACTTGTACCATTTCAAAACATGCATGCCATCCTAAGACTGCTCCACTGCACTTGCGACATTTAAAAGAAAGCTTGCAATATTAAACTGCACTGCTGCACTTGCGACATTTGAAAGCATGCATGCCATCCTTAGACTGCTCTACTGCACTTGCGACATTTAAAAGAAAGCTTGCAAAATTAGACTGCACTGCTGCACTTGCGACATTTGAAAGCATGCATGCCATACTTAGACTGCTCCACTGCACTTGCGACATTTAAAAGAAAGCTTGCAATATTAGACTGCACTGCTGGACTTGCGACATTTGAAAGCATGCATGCCATACTTAGACTGCTCCACTGCACTTGCGACATTTAAAAGAAAGCTTGCAAAATTAGACTGCACTGCTGCACTTGCGACATTTGAAAGCATGCATGCCATACTTAGACTGCTCCCCTGCACTTGTGGCATTTGTAAGCAAGCATGCAATATTAAACTGCACTGCTGCACTTGCGACATTTGAAAGCATGCATGCCATACTTAGACTGCTCCACTGCACTTGCGACATTTAAAAGAAAGCTTGCAATATTAGACTGCACTGCTGGACTTGCGACATTTGAAAGCATGCATGCCATACTTAGACTGCTCCACTGCACTTGCGACATTTAAAAGAAAGCTTGCAAAATTAGACTGCACTGCTGCACTTGCGACATTTGAAAGCATGCATGCCATACTTAGACTGCTCCCCTGCACTTGTGGCATTTGTAAGCAAGCATGCAATATTAAACTGCACTGCTGCACTTGCGACATTTGAAAGCATGAATGCCATCCTTAGACTGCTCCACTGCACTTGTGGCATTTGAAAGCAAGCATGTAATATTAGACTGCACTGCTGCACTTGTGACATTTAAAAGAAAGCTTGCAATATTAGACTGCACTGCTGCCTTTGTGACATTTGAAAGCATGCATGCCATCCTTAGACTGCTCCACTGCATTTGTGACATTCGAAAGCAAGCATGCAATATTAGACTGCAGCACATCACTTGTGAAGTTTGAAAACAATCACACAATATTGGACCGCAGTGTTTCATTTGTGACATTTGAAAGCAAGCATGCCATCTGAGACTGCACTGCTGCACTTGTGAAACATGAAAGCAAGTATGCTGTCCTTAGACTGCACCGTTGCACTTGTTAGATTTAAAAGCAAGTATGCAATATTAGACCACCATGCTGCACTTGTGACATTTGAAAACAATAATGCAATATTAGAGTGCAGCGCTGTACCTGTGAGATTTGAAAGCCAGCATGCCATCCTTAGACTGCACCAATGTACGTTGTGATATTTGAAAACAAGTATACTGTCCTTAGACTGCACTATTGCAATTGCGACACTGTAAAGCAAGCATGCAATATTGGACCGCACTGTTGCATTTGTGACATTTGAAAGCATGAATGCCATACCTAGACTGCACCAGTGCACTTGAAACATGTGAAATTGAGCATGCAATCTTAGACTGCTCAACTGCACTTGTGCAATTTGAAATCAAGCATGCAATATCAGACTGCAGCGCTTCACTTGTGACATCTGAAAACAATCATGCAATAGACCACTACAAGAATGCAATATTAGACCGCCGCATTGCACTTGTGACATTTGAAAACAATCATGCAATATTAGACTTCAGTGCAGTACCTGTGAGATTTAAAAGCAAGCATGCCATCCTTAAACATCACCACTGTAGGTTGTGATATTTGAAAACAAGTATGCTATTCTTAGACTGCACCGTTGCAATTGTGACATTTGAAAGCACGCATGCAATATTAAACTGCACCACTGCACCTGTGACATTTGAAAGCAAGCATGCAATATTCATTTATGTTATTGTTGTACAAGTTACAAAAAATGCTAATAAAAATAATTTAAGAAAAACAAAAGCATGCAATATTAGATGGCAACGCTGCACATGTGACATCTCAAAACAATCATGCAATATTAGACCGCAGCACTGCACTTGTGACATTTAAAAGCAAGCATGCCACCCTTTGACTGCACTTGTGACATTTGAAAGTGAGCATGCAGTCTTGGACTACACCACTGCACTTTTGACATTTGAAATCAAGCGTGCAGTATTAGACCCCAGCGCTGCACTTGTGACATCTGAAAACAATCATGCAATATTAGACCGCAGCGCTGCACTTGTGACATTTAAAAGCAAGCATGCCACCCTTTGACTGCACTTGTGACAGTTGAAAGTGAGCATGCAGTCTTAGACTACACCACTGCACTTGTGACATTTGAAATCAAGCGTGCAGTATTAGACCCCAGCGCTGCACTTGTGACATATGAAAACAATCATGCAATATTAGACCGCAGCGCTGCACTTGTGACATTTAAAAGCAAGCATGCCACCCTTTGACTGCACTTGTGACAGTTGAAAGTGAGCATGCAGTCTTAGACTACACCACTGCACTTGTGACATTTGAAATCAAGCGTGCAGTATTAGACCCCAGCGCTGCACTTGTGACATATGAAAACAATCATGCAATATTAGACCGCAGCGCTGCACCTCGCAACGGTCTCTTTGTACCTTCGAATGATAACTAGCCATATCCAAGATGGCGGTAATGCTATCGCGAGACTACGCGTGCGCAGTTACGCTTATCTGTGAGCCGGTTTCGGAAAGAACACACGGGCTGATGATACGGCAGAGGTTTTCCACTATAGCGGTAAGGAGTTGGGGCTCCGGTTCTCCCAGAGCTGTTGTCTTTCTAGTTAGGAGTTTCTGACTAAGGAGAGGATGAGGGTTGAATATGAATGGTTCATTACTTCAACAAGGCTCGCTGGGAATGCCCTGATTAAGTAAACACCAGTCGAGAGAGCGACTTGAGGAGTCCTTTTGCGAATCTCAGAATCACGAAATATCTGAGTTCAGTAGTAATCATTATTTAGCCCTGAATAGGTAACCACGAGCGGGAGGAGCGGATGAAGAGTCCTTGCATTAATTTTGAAATTACTGGCATGAAGAAGCAGGATTGTTTCTAGACTTTATAATACACTACAAGACTAGAACAAATGAGTCTGAAAAGTTAATGCTATGTAGTTATTAAACTAGAGGTGGTCTTGCCCCCGGACACATATAACTGATTTTTGATTTATTTTACCCGCAGAAAATTGATGGGAAAATTCCTCTATGAACACATCTTTATTAGATATCTATCCAGCGGCCGGTACGAGTGAAATGGCCGTGAAAGGGTAAATATCTGATAGGTGTATGCGATGCGGTCTTGAAGTGGCTTGAGTCCCACACGCAGGTTGCTAATCATGGTGCACGTATTTTTATTTCATTTCAGTTGTGCAGACTTAATGGTCCATATGCAGTGGCATTAATATATATGACGCCCTGAAGAAATTGCCAAAACTTCTATATGGCAATGAAACATGTCGGCAAGTATAGTAGTGATGGTTGGATAGTTAGTGACCTCACTTACTATTTTTAGAGTTTCACACCCAACACAAGAAAAAGAATAAAGTGATATATCTGTGTTGCTGTGTGTTATGTGTTTTTACATGTTGTTGGACTCTGTGTAGATCACTACTTTGATCTTCTTTTTTCACTGCATATTTTCTTTCACACAAATTCTTTGTGTGCTCTGGACACTTTTCCTTTCCTTTTCTGAGCTTGAAAACACCAATGATGATAACAGGGCAATCCTGGTGAGTACCTGCCAGGTTCCCGTTGGTGGTGCGCCCGTGAGGTGTTTTCTCGCTCTCACTCATATTTTTTTGTCATTTATGTAACACGGGTGACTCTAAAGTGTGGAAGTGTTTGTGTCTCACAACTGAATTGATGTTTTTGGAACAAGCGTTTGTTAAATAAGGCACCGTCCAGGGCTATACCTACTACCCCAAATAATTAAGGATAGGGGAGTGTTTTTTCTGCAATATTGTTGCGAAAATTGGTATGTCCTTTACAGAAGGATAGGGTTTTATGTGCCTAACAGGTCTGGGTCTTGTATTCGTATGTGGTATTATGAGTGGAGGGCGACCTACGACTAGCTTTACCCTCTAAGCTCCTGTGTTTTTGAATACTGTGAACGGCGGATTAGCCGTGAGAGCGCATTCAGCTTGATGTTCCAAATTTTATCTTAGTGCACCGTGTTTACGCTTTTCACCTGTTTTGTGTGTTTCCGATCGCATACACCATTCACTGAATTTTCCCGGAATTTTTCTTGGGTTCCCCAGGTTGGTTCCTTTTCCCTCTTCTTGGAGTGCTAGTTAGCTGTCTCCCACCAAACTATGGACAAGAACTGTCTGGCCTTTACAGATGCACAAATAGCTGCAATTTTGGCTGCACCCTCACTATTGTCAGATACGCCATTGTTGGGTAAAACATCTGTAAGGGAAGAATGGGAGAAACTGAGTAATTTAAGAAAGAAGCAGGTCAGAGTAGCATTACATGGGGCATTGATGTCAGAGTATTTTACATCAGGAGCCTCACCTGCCAGCCTCTTAGTAAGAATAGAACCAAGAATTTTCTTAGACGATAAAAAGTTCAGACTGGACTGGAGCTACATAGCTAATAAATGCACCAGGGACTGGCTAATTTTGATAATTAGCACAGCCCAGAGATTGAGCGAGGAACTCTTGAAGGAAATTCTGGAGCTAGAGGAGACAATAAAACGTGACAGTACTTTTACGGATGCCAAAGAACAACTGAGCAGAATACAGGAAGATCTAACTGAGTACAAGACATACATGATAAATCAAAAAATCAAAGGGCTCCAGAAGAATCTACAAAGATACACACATGAATGGGCTTTCCCATATGTAGCAGACTCACATTACCAGACAGTACCTGAACAAGCCAATCAAACTAACCAACAACGCAGAGGCTGGGGAGGTAATAGACAACAACAACCTACACAGAAACGTACTCCGGCCAACTGGTCGTTTGACAACACGTCTAGTGAAGACGAGCAGGACAGACCTCAAGGGAACCGAGTGCGTTTCAATCAACAACCACAGAGTGACGCAGACTTGGGCACATTACTACGTTCTTTTTTAGAACAAGGACAGGGGACCAACAGGGGAGGTGGACAGCCAGGGAGAGGAAGAGGAAGAGGCAACCGACCGCCCCAATGGCAAACCTTCTCCCCGAGATTGACCAGGAGCAGGGGCAGGCAACCCCTATAAATAATATAGTGGTCAATCTTTCTGACCATAAGTTATCAGAGAGTGAAGAAAAAATCCTCAATAAAGGTTTAGGGTTCGTCCCCACACCCACACATGACCCTTTCAAATGCAGGTTGGAATTTTTTGAAACAGTTCGAAAAATAAAACTTAAAAAATTCTTTGCTAATCAACCACAAGACAAACATGAGAGTTTTAATACAAATCTACGGAAACCATCCACTTTTACTCCATCCAGCACAGTTGTGGGTCCTGAAGTTGTGGTTTTCGAAACCAAAGTCTTACAAGACATTGAAGACCTAGAATCACAAGACAGGAGCAGGATATATAAGAACATGTCCAAAGCAGATTGGGAAGCGGTCAAGACCCTACAAAATAATGTGGAAATAACAATAAAAAGTGCGGACAAAGGGGGTGCGGTGGTTGTGCTGAATACCAGGGACTATGAGGCAGAGGTCCTACGCCTACTCAATGTCAGGGCCAACTACCAGCCACTGATAAAGGACCCCACTCCGGAGTTACTCAAACTCATCAAACAAATGGTGGGCGAGGCACTTGAGAAAAAATGGATCACTAAAAAAGAAGCAGAGTTCCTGGTGAATACCAGTCCCAGGACCCCTGCGTTCTATGTTCTACCAAAAATACATAAGCCTGCCAGGCCCCCCCCTGGCAGGCCTATTGTATCAGGGATACAATCGGTTCTGGAGCCGCTCTCGCAATTCGCTGACTATTTCTTGCGGGAGTCGGTGGTAACCCAGAAATCCTTTGTTAAGGATACCACGGACATCCTCAACGTGTTGAGTGAGATGACGTTTGACTCTACATTTGAATTGTTAGTCACGATTGACATAGAGTCATTATATTCCTGTATACCTCAGGACGCCACGCTGGTGGCAGCAGCAAGGGCCCTGAGTGCACAGGAATGGTTTTATGATGCGCCGCAGACTTTTGTGCTGCAGTGCATCGAAATGGCACTCACACGCAATTTCTTCTGCTACAAGGACAAATTGTTTTTGCAAACCACGGGCACCTCTATGGGGGCTACAATGGCGCCTAGTCTGGCCTGCATTTATGTAGGCCAGTTCGAAGAGCACATCATCTATCCCAACACCAATCCCTTCAGAGACCATATACGTCTCTGGAGGAGATATATAGATGATGTGCTTTGTGTGTGGACTGGAGAAGAAACTAAACTGTTGGAATTCCTTAACTGGCTAAATGGACAGGACCAGAGCCTCAGATTCACTTGGTCCTACAGTCGGGACACAGCGGTATACTTGGACTTAGACATCAAAGCCATCGGACAATCCCTAAGTACCAGTGTACATCAAAAAGAAACTGATAGGAACTCCCTATTATCATACCAGTCCTATCACCCACGGGCCCTCAGGGACAATTTGCCTGTGGGCCAATTTCTCCGGTATCGTAGAAATTGTTCAACCACTGAAACCTTTAACGAACAATCACAGGCGTTAGGTGAAAAACTTTTGCAGAGGAACTATCCATCAAAAATCATCAAAAACGCAAGGAAGCGAGCGCTGAACACCCCTAGGAGTGCTCTCTTAGAGAAAAATAGAAAAGAGACTAGTGAATGTTTGCCTGTGGTATTGACCTTCGACCCACTTGCAACAAAAATAAGGCAGTCAATACGCAAGCATTGGGACATCCTATCAAACAAAGATTTCAAAATGCCGCCCCCTAGATTTGCCTTCAAGCGCTCAAGTAACTTGAAAGACAAGCTAGTGCACTCAAGAATGCAGAACCCCAGAGACACGGGCAGGACAAAAATTACGGGCCACCATCCGTGTGGCACGTGTTCGGTTTGCCCCCTGACTTCAAAAGTTAACAGCGTCACGTTGAGGTCAGGCAAAGAGTGGGAATTAAGACAGTTCAGTAACTGTAATACTACCAATGTAGTGTACAGACTAGACTGTGAGTGTGGATTACAGTATATAGGTCTTACCACACGTAAGGTAAAAACTCGCATCCAGGAGCATATTAGCACGACCAAAGCAGGGAAGCTGACGACAAAATTGGTACAGCATTGCTACAGTAACAAACATACCTTTAAGTGGCTGGTTTTGGAAAAAGTCATGGGAGACACTAATACAGTGGAACGTTTACTCACTTTCAAGGAGGCAAAATGGATTTTTCAGGAGAAGAGTGAAACATTGGGCCTTAACGATCTCCTTGAATGGAACAAAATACATTGATTTATACATGCATCTGTGTCTCTCAAAAAGTAATTTTTACCTGGGTGGGACTCAGTGTATTGATTTCATTGTTCCCAATGGATCTAATTGCCCACATATGAAACTGAGTTTGAATCTGGGAAGCTGGTCCATGATACACTGTCTTAACATTCTTTTGTTCTATTGGTATGTGTATGAGGCTGTCACGAGTCCGTCTCCCTCTATTTCAGTACCCTTCAAGTAACACCTGGGTGCGTATAACATGGCAATTCCAAATAAATTATAGAATAATGTGACATGAGGCATATTAAGAACTTGCCCAACAGAACATAAGTAGTTTTCAGACTATCCGTCTGAATAACAATGTTTAGATTAATCAAGAATAAAAACATGCCTTAGGCATGCGGACTAAATCCGACTTGAAATCACCACACGGGTAGTATGACAACACGATATTGCGTTGGTGCTAAATAATGCTAAAAAGCCTCTTTCGACTTTTTGTTTTATCGATTTTAACATAAGGTCCTTGAATCTCGCGAGTAAGTTACCTCGCAACGGTCTCTTTGTACCTTCGAATGATAACTAGCCATATCCAAGATGGCGGTAATGCTATCGCGAGACTACGCGTGCGCAGTTACGCTTATCTGTGAGCCGGTTTCGGAAAGAACACACGGGCTGATGATACGGCAGAGGTTTTCCACTATAGCGGTAAGGAGTTGGGGCTCCGGTTCTCCCAGAGCTGTTGTCTTTCTAGTTAGGAGTTTCTGACTAAGGAGAGGATGAGGGTTGAATATGAATGGTTCATTACTTCAACAAGGCTCGCTGGGAATGCCCTGATTAAGTAAACACCAGTCGAGAGAGCGACTTGAGGAGTCCTTTTGCGAATCTCAGAATCACGAAATATCTGAGTTCAGTAGTAATCATTATTTAGCCCTGAATAGGTAACCACGAGCGGGAGGAGCGGATGAAGAGTCCTTGCATTAATTTTGAAATTACTGGCATGAAGAAGCAGGATTGTTTCTAGACTTTATAATACACTACAAGACTAGAACAAATGAGTCTGAAAAGTTAATGCTATGTAGTTATTAAACTAGAGGTGGTCTTGCCCCCGGACACATATAACTGATTTTTGATTTATTTTACCCGCAGAAAATTGATGGGAAAATTCCTCTATGAACACATCTTTATTAGATATCTATCCAGCGGCCGGTACGAGTGAAATGGCCGTGAAAGGGTAAATATCTGATAGGTGTATGCGATGCGGTCTTGAAGTGGCTTGAGTCCCACACGCAGGTTGCTAATCATGGTGCACGTATTTTTATTTCATTTCAGTTGTGCAGACTTAATGGTCCATATGCAGTGGCATTAATATATATGACGCCCTGAAGAAATTGCCAAAACTTCTATATGGCAATGAAACATGTCGGCAAGTATAGTAGTGATGGTTGGATAGTTAGTGACCTCACTTACTATTTTTAGAGTTTCACACCCAACACAAGAAAAAGAATAAAGTGATATATCTGTGTTGCTGTGTGTTATGTGTTTTTACATGTTGTTGGACTCTGTGTAGATCACTACTTTGATCTTCTTTTTTCACTGCATATTTTCTTTCACACAAATTCTTTGTGTGCTCTGGACACTTTTCCTTTCCTTTTCTGAGCTTGAAAACACCAATGATGATAACAGGGCAATCCTGGTGAGTACCTGCCAGGTTCCCGTTGGTGGTGCGCCCGTGAGGTGTTTTCTCGCTCTCACTCATATTTTTTTGTCATTTATGTAACACGGGTGACTCTAAAGTGTGGAAGTGTTTGTGTCTCACAACTGAATTGATGTTTTTGGAACAAGCGTTTGTTAAATAAGGCACCGTCCAGGGCTATACCTACTACCCCAAATAATTAAGGATAGGGGAGTGTTTTTTCTGCAATATTGTTGCGAAAATTGGTATGTCCTTTACAGAAGGATAGGGTTTTATGTGCCTAACAGGTCTGGGTCTTGTATTCGTATGTGACAGTTGAAAGTGAGCATGCAGTCTTAGACTACACCACTGCACTTGTGACATTTGAAATCAAGCATGCAGTATAGACCGCAGCACTGCACTTGTGACATTTGAAAGCAAGCATGCAGTATTAGACCCCACCGCTGCACTTGTGACATCTGACAACAATCATGCAATATTAGACCGCAGCGCTGCACTTGTGACGTTTAAAAGCAAGCATGCCACCCTTTGGCTGCACTGGTGACATTTGAAATCAACCAAGCAATATTAGACCGCAACGCGGCACTTGTGACGTTTAAAAGCAAGCATGCCACCCTTAGACTGCACCGCTGCATTTGTGACGATTGAAAACAAACGTGCAATCTTAGACTGCACCATCAGCATTTTGGGTCAGAGGAATGTGTCACATCCGGGAGCTCATTAGCGCCTCATAGTCAGAACAGCAATTGTCAAACCCAGGTTTTACGCCTTCTTTCATCACAGACATGTTTTCAAACCAGGGAGAGGAGGCCTCTGAGCTTTCATTTTATAAATATATTCTCCAAACTAATTATATACAAAGCATCTGTGCAAAGGTTATTTTAATATTATTCCTAATAAGTTCAAAAGCTGCTAGTTGCCCATCATGGGATGGTTATTGGAATATGGTGAATAATGCTCATAATGGAGGGTATTTAAAGGAGCTACCTAGTGCGGACAAAAAAAGCCTTTGCTCCTTAATCAAGTCCTGCATGCTAACAATAATCAACAACAGGCATTCTAGATGTTGTATTCTTTTAATAATGTCTACTGCACTTCTTGGATGCATTGTGACATAATTCACCAGCTAGCCCCTTTAAGTGTCACCCTGAATGTGAGCAAAGTGGGAAAGTTCAAATGCGGAAAAAGAGGGTGCCATACAAATATTTAAAAAGCTTAGACATTTGGGACTCTACTAGTGATTTCCAAGGCCGGTGAAATAAATTGGCATCCGTGAGTGTAGCAGTAATTCTAAAGGACGTGTTTCTGCCACCACAGATGACGTGTCACTTGTTTGACTGAAACCTATTTTCTAGAAGGACTTGATGGCCTCCTTGTTCTCATCTGTAGCAAAGTAATGCAGAAGGACCTACAAAGATCCATGACCCTCGTCCACCAGCTGACAAATGTCTTCCTGGAGTGTTGTGAGTGACATCTCAGTCACATGTCTAGACCTAAAACTGTTCCCACTAGGAGCCATTGCAAGCATTGTCACCAAGAGAGCCTGGGCATTGGTAACTTTGACTACTGAAATATCTTAGGATAAAAGTGTGAGGTTGATAATTGGTCTGAGATTGGTTGGTCAAAGTCGCCGACGGAGGACAGCTGCCACAGGTGCATGTTCCATTATGAGATATCCAAAGGCAGCTGTGAGCCATCTCTTAATTGAGTAAATAATGCCAAGTCCAAGTCAGAAATCTGTCCACAAAGATGCTACTGCTCACTGAGGCCTGGGTTCAACCACCCTCTATGTTAGAGAATGGGACATGTGGTCCATGTTGCAAAACTCATGTGAGACGGGTGCACTTCACGCAGTTTGGACAACGCATTCCTCAAAAGCATGATGAGTGTTCTCTTGGAGGCAGAAAGTGTTTACTTTGATGAGAGCATGTTTACATTATGGCACTTTTTTGTAATTAGTGTGGGATACAGATCCACTGTTTACAGTCACATTCAGGGGCAGACAACAATATGAATGATATTTTACCAGATACATAACTGAAATGTTTAAATGTTTAAAATAGTGACATTAATATTTAGATTGCAAGGATTATGGTCAAGTTCTCTCCAACTGCATTTTACTATTAGAAAACATAAACAGCTCTGCAGATGTAATCCTTACCATCAATATTACGGTTGCCATGCAATGCGGGGTTTTGTAGAATCCAAGAATAGGAGAGTTTTCCAAGTGGGGAACACATGGATGATTCGGGTCCCATTTCTCATTCCCCTTCCGATTGAACATCTCACTTTTGCCACCTGACACGCGCCACCCTCTCCACTGACAGAGGAACCCTTGATTCCTCCTCCAGTTATTCTGCCCCTCCTTCAACATGCAAGGTGGACCCTCCACCAAGCTCTTCGACCATCTCTTCTCTGTGCGCCTCTATCGCTTGTTACCACCTTATTTACCACCCTTTCTCCATCTTGACCTTGCCCGCTGCCTAGCAACAATGCCCTTCCTGCAGGTCTGCACCTTGACTCTTTTTTCCCCAACACCTCTCATTTTTCCTATGGATCAGGCCCACACTGTCTGGCTGCCTCTGTCCCTCTTTACCCAACAATATAACATTGCTCTGACTTGTGTCCCTCGGTCAGTCTGCCTAATCCTATCTGACCACCTGTCACCCCTTCGCGACTCACTTCCACCCAAATTGATTTGTCAACTACATAAGAGACAAATAGCTCAGTGAGTTATTTAATGCCTGTCACATGTAAACATTGGTGAAGTGGGTGACCAGCATGAACGTGCTTTCCCCACTCTCACACCATGTACTGCAAAGCATGAACCGCCATTATGATATGATTCTTTGACTTTTATAAAGCCTTAAACACCTGATTACCTTGGGAATCTGGTTATTAGCAAAACCAGTATGTGCAGTCTTGAGGAGGCAGCATTGCCGTCACATTCTGAATTCTACAACTAAGAATGGGAACAATGTTGTAATGTTACAATAATTGCAAAATGTCCCTATTCCAAACCTTGAAAATCATGGGGCATGCTTCACAAGGCCATTTAGGGCCATAAACATACATGTATACCTGAAAATGGCTCCATCCACAGCTTCCATGGGCCGTATCATACTTTGTGCCCCAGGGGCGTGACAAGCATGGTTGTCTGCTTTGTGCAGCCCACCCACCCCCTTACCCGGGCTCAATAGTATTATAGAAAGGGGCCACAGACGCTTATGCATACACTTCTGTAATACTGATAGCACTGGCACACATATAGCGCTAAAGCTATCATAGGAGCCTTCCCTCATTTCATTGGTGGGGTCACCCCATGCAAATGTGGTCATCACTTTGCCTCTGTTTCTGCACCATATTACTGACGTGGGCGTAGAGGCCACAAAACGTGGTGCACTTTAAGGGTGCCTCCTAAAGGCAGCCTTCTGGGGAGAGAAACAAGGAGCAGCTTAAAAGCACCTGCTTCGTATTTCACTACAAAGTTTGTGACTGCCCTGGGGGCAGCGCATTCTGCATAATAGGGAACACTTTCCCTGTTTACGCCTGGAACAGCTTTTGAAAGGTGCTCTGTACCTCAAACAGGGAAAGTGCTCTGTATATATTTACAGCCCCAGATATGCACAACATGATTCCTACGGCCACATGCATCAACTAAGCATGGGCGAATTTTGCGAATCTCGCGTTCGCGAATTTTGTGGATTTGCGAACTCGCAATTCGCAAAATCCGCGAATTCTCGCGAATTTGCGGATTTTTTTTTTGTGTTCGCGCGTGTTTCTGCCAGTTCGCGAGGGTTTTGTACAGTTTCGCAAAACGCGAACTTACCTGTTGGGTCGCAAGTTTTGCGAACTTGTTGTTTCTACGTGTCCAGCCTGTTTGGGACACTCTTCTTCATCACTGCCACTCTCTGTCACCACTGCCACTCTCTGACTACTCATGCCACCCTCTGGCCCACCCATGCCACTCTCTGTTTCATCACAGCACCCTCTGGTTGTCCAGTCAGTGTACATTATTGTGGCAAAGCAAAGCACACCTTCCCTGCCTCAAGTGACCTGAATTAATTTGGGGCTGATTAATGTGTCACAGAATATTTTTTTAGCTGGCACCTGCTTCCTTAGTGCTTCCTGATTAGTGATCTTTTGCACTTGCTAAGTGCTTTCATTGTTGCAAAATTAGTTACAACACCTGCCCTGCCCCAACTGACAATAATGAATTAGGGGCTGATTAATGGATTTGAACTTCCAGCCTGGCTCCTGCTTGTCTCCCTTAGCTGTAATTCAGGACCTTTGTGGCATATGTGTAACTATTCTGAGGTTCAGAGCTGGGTCACATAATAGTTGCAAGTAGGCAACTGAACTCTGGAGGGGCCCCTCAGGAAGCACTACAGGAAATGGCTACTAATGATGAGCCTGAACTTTTGAACCTGGTAAGTAGTTTCAGTTTTGCTAAGATCGTATTTCTGCAATTTAGCGCTTATTCGCGGGGCGCGAAGTTGTACTGGGAAGCCGCGAACTCACGCGAACAGTGCGAGCAAAATCCGCTGCTCGCGGATTTGCGGATTTTGCGGGAGATTCGCGAATCTCGCGGATTGCGAATTTACCGAAAATCCGCAAAATCCGCGAGCGAAACGGATTTTCCGCCCATGCTTAGCATCAACCTATTCAGGAAGTGCAAACGGTGCGAATCGGTACATTCGGCCATTTGCGATTCCTAAATATGTTTTTGGGATGCATCATGCATTTTTGTGAAATTCGCTATTTTTAGCGATTTCCAAAAATGCGATTGCTTTTAAGGAATCGCAAATTTGCGATTCCTTAAAAGCAATGCATGATTGTGTTTCAAATTGCGAATTCGCAATTAGGGGGTGCAAATTACCACGAGGGTGAACCTCGTTGTAATTTGCGAAAATGTATTAAAATGCTCAAAATTACATTTTAAAACACTGACATGTTACAGACACACATGTCCTTAGGACATGTGTGTGTGAAACATGCACTTCAAAATACATTTCAGGGGTGCAGGGGGGGTACTTTGGACCCCCCCCCTGCACCCATGGAATGCATTAACATTTTGTGAATCGCTAATTGAAATTCGCAAAATGTCAATGCCTTCCCATTGATTTCTATGGGCCTTTTGGCCCATAGGAATCAATGGGAATTGCAAAATCGCAAATTAGAATTCGCATAATATTTGCGAATCGGTAAATATTGCGATTTTTACGGAATCGCAAATATTATGCGATTTAAATCATGCATCCCATTTTGCGATTCCTTATTTGCGATTCCCTAAAAATCGCAAATAAGGAATCGCAAAACCTTACTTTGATGCATGTGGCCGCTAGTGTTTTGACGGGGTAATTTGTGAACACTGAAAAACTTGTAAGTTGGTAGGCATTTACAAGCACTTCTATAAACCCTGCACACCCTGGGTTTGGTTGGAGACGGAGAGGGCAGCAAGATTAAAAGGCATGCTGCATTTCTGTTCTCTGCCTGGCCTGGCACACAATCTGCTGCCCAGTGCCAATGCAGGCACCCTTACACCATGGCAGTCCAATACTTTATAGATTTGCCCCTAGGTTCAGATTCAACTGACCCAGACCCTTTTCACCAAAGTTGCATGAATACTTGCTTACATAATGAGTCAAAGGAAACGTGGATTATTTGAAGCTAAAAGTTGACTTAAATGTAATGTTCAAATTCTAGTTTTATTAAGGGAAACTATATGTTCAGCATTTATTATAATAAACGCAATCTATTAATATGAACTTCTTACAAAGCAACAGACATCTAAATTGTGTCACTTGCTAATTGTTGTTAATTACTTCCAACCTGCTTACTTCTACTTTAGCTCCTTGTTATTTTAAATAATTAGTGTTCATATGTACACAGTAACGTGCAGGTTTTGGCCTCTTCAAAATATACTTGGTCTGGATGGAATTGGGACTTCGATGGAGCATCTTTTTGATAGGTGTGCTTAGGCTCCAAGGTTGGTGTGAGGAAACAAATACTAGTTCTCACTAGCCATATGAATTTCAAATGATCAATTTCCTATTTTGTAGTCAATGGCAATCGAATCCGTAGGTTCACCCTTGCTAGCACACATCTGTGTCACTATGTGTATCTATTCGGTATGATGTCATAATATTGTAATAAGTAAAAAAAAACGTTATTTGTTGTATAGAAAACATACAAAATAAAAGTTCAGAGAGCTAATAATTGTGTTGTTAAATTGTAGAAGAGAAAAAGTGTAATCTGGATGCACGTATAGTCAGGTGAAAGCTGAGCTCATTGATCTTACAAGGGAAATCAGAATCCAGGTACCAAGGCTTTTGTGTTCCACATAATCGTTAAGACATGAACAAGTGCAATGCTGAAGAAAAAAGTTCAGAAATTCAGGCAGAATTCACTAGGATTGTAGATCTCCTGGTGTTTTATTGGAGGATGCATTAACCATGTGAAAATGATCATCCTATCGACATTACATTCAGCATACAATCTCTGGGGTTTGACCACACTAACAGATTTTTTAAACAAACCAGATCGCTATTCACAACTCTCAGAGAATTCCACTGACTCACCATCTAGAAGCGCTGCCAGTTCAAACTTTTCAAACATGCATTCAAGTCACTACTCAACACAGTACCCGCATACCTCAATTATTGGCTTCACTTCCACCAACCCACCAGACAACTTAGCTCAGCATCACTCTCACTCACTCACACACACCCCACATTCACAGAAGAGGAACGAGGGGTCGATCATTCGCCTTCCCATCCAACAAATCCTGGATTGACCTCCCCCAAAACATCAGAGCCTTCTCTTCTCTTGAATTTTGCAAAAAACGGAAGATCTAGCTTTTCAATTAGTCTTCTTACAGGACCAACAAGACTAATTGAGGGCATGCAATGGGAGAACCCCTTCAGATCTTGGAAGAAAGGCTACTTTTAAGAGGGGTGTCTATACAAGTATTATAGACTATATCTTCGTTGATGTTAGAATATGGTCTCTAGTGGAGGATATGTTAATTGAACCAAGGATAGACAGCGATCATAACTCTCTGCTTTTAAAATTAAAGGGCAAGGATCTGTTTAGGGTGCTCATTGTTATATTTCTAAACTAATAGAGCCAAGTCCAACTAATAATCGTAGGAGAGTTAGATGGCCCAAAATTCAAGCTGATCAAGATCTTTATGCTAAAATATATAAGTCAGTAGCGGCCACTCTAACCTATATGTCTAGCTATAAGGATAGCACTGTTTTGTCTAACACTTCGTACCTCACTGCCGCACTTCTAGAACTTTTTGAAGAATTGCAGCTAGTCTTTTGAAAACACAGTCGACCTGGGAAAACTGTTAGCGTAAGGGCTCACAACTGGTTCAATGACGATTGTAAGAGTGTCACAAATGCACTACAATTAGCAGTTAGGGGGCGTTCCAGACCAGGCCTAATCTGTGCCCACAATTTTTATAAAGCCGTACTTAGGAAAGCCAAACCTGAATACGTTGACACCAAATGGAATTATCTAGTTTTAGCAGCAACAGCAAGAGATTGCCGAAAGTTGTGGTTGATTGCGTTTAAGGGTACTGCGGAATCTTCCACCTCCAATAGCCATCATATCCAGCCAGAGGTTTGGGTGGATCATTTTTCTGGTTTATACTCTGATGATAGGGTTATCATAGATCCCTTCACTGACCAGCCAGTGCCGTTTCCAGATAATACTGCTTTTGATGGGCCCATACATAACCCTCCACAACTTTTTAGCCTTGAGGATACTATGTCAGCAATCCAGAAACTAAAAACAGGTAAAGCCCCAGGACCCGCGATTTGGGCACCATACATAAACCTTTTGTCTAACTGTATATTAGCTGGTGGAGATATTCCCGAAACTTGGAGGGGGCAGAAGTAATAACCATCTTCAAAAAGGGCAATCCTGCTATCCCCTCCAATTACCCATTAGTCTAAAAGACAACCTACAGAAGGTTTTTGCTAGACAAGTCTTAGATAAACTTCAAGAATGGATGGATGAAAACATGATTTTGTCCCCAGCCCAAGCTGGTTTTCGTGCTAAAATTAGCACGTTCGACCAAGCTTTTAGATTGTCCCTGTTAGCTTGGAATTACGTGTGAGCTGCATTCGATTTGGTACCGCATAATCTACTGTGGAAGACTATGCCTGACCAAGGTGCTCGGGTTGACTTAGTGACTGTGCTCGCCAGATTGCATAAGGAAAATTATGCCCAGGTTAGGTGGGGGGTAAATGGGGAATTGACAGGATTCCAATTGAATGCGGGGTGCGCCAAGGGTGTGTCCTCGCCCCCACATTGTTCTCTCTGTATATTAATGATGTGGTGAGTTAGCTAATGGATTGCAAAAATGACACCCCTTCGTTGAATAAGGCAAAAGTACTCATTTTGCTCTTTGCAGATGATTCGTTATTAATATCCACTACCCCTATGTTATGTTATGTTATTTTGTGTCTTTTATAGCGCTCGGCTACTCAAAAGAGTGTCCCGGCGCTTTATTGACAACCTAAAAAAAAGACAAACACAACACAACAGATTAAAAGAAAACAGGGTCAACAGAACACGGAAAACTAGGAAGCAAAAAGCCAAGTTTTCAGGCCCTTGCTAAAAGCCAGCAGATTTGAGGTGCTACGTAACGTCAGGGGCAAAGAGTTCCAGAGCTGAGGGGCCCGGAGCATAAAGGAACGACCTCCCATACGGGCTCCCTATGGGCCTACAAGTTTTATTGAACACATTTCTGAGCTTTTGTAAGGAGAGAAGATTGGAACTCAACACCATGAAAACAAAACTTATGGTGCTCGGTAAATCAAGGGGTAGTATTCGACAGGTCAGGAGTGCCAAGGAGCTGCTGCTTAGACCACCCATTTTCAGGAAGAAGGAAACATATGATAGAGCTTTCTCAGGAGCAGCCCCAAGAATATGGAACTCACTCCCTCCAATCATTAGAAAAATTCCAAATACAGCAACATTTAAGAGGCAAGCTAAGATCTTCCTTATGAGTAAGTTCCTTCCATAGGCAAGACCGTTCATCACTAGCATCGTGACATAGATGTTTCCTAAACAGGACAACTATGTAGTAAAAAGAAAGTCATCAGTTATACGTGGAATAACCTCTGTCAGCACTATACTACTCCTGACTTTTGTAGAATGCACGGGAAAAAGACATTTCAGAACTTTGGTGTACTGTAAGCCCCAGCACACCTTGATATCAAGTTGTGTCCTAAAGTTACCTCAGGTCAATGTATATTCTTATGTTAATATTCTATGGCTATATAATTAACCTACCTCATATCATTGTGAATCGTTGTGCTATACAAATGTAACTCTATACTACCTCATGTAAATGTGAAGCGCTCTGATACCCAAGGGTCATGTTCGCACTATACAAAATTCTTTAAATAAAAATACAAAATAAACATAAACCCTTGTAACGAGTAAAGGATTTCGACTACCTGGGCATAGGCCTAAATGAGTCGCTTAGTTGGAAATATCAGTCAAGGAAGAGCCTCCTAACCTTATGTCAGAGATCTAAATCTGTTCTAAGATTTTTTAAACAATCCTATACCCAACCCCTCTCCCCGGCCCTTGAAATATACTGCACAAAAGCCCAAAACAGACCTCTGTACGGAGCAGAGATCTGGGGAGTCACTCCTGTAAATCAGCTAACGATTTGTGAGAATAACTTTGCAAGGGCTTTGATCGCACTACCTGTCACAACACCACTCATTCCACTTTTTTCTGACCTTGGGATAAAAAGAGTTGGAGATCTAAACCCCTAACTTATTGGTTGCGCCTATGGACTGCGCCCCAATTAATTGAATATAGTAACTCCTTATGGGAGGTCCTGGTGCTAAACGGGGCAACACAACTTCCTTGGTTCAAGCATATCGCTAAATGGTGCAAGCTATTGAACCTTATGGGCTTATGGGAGTACCCAGAAAGGGCCACTAGACGTGACATTCTGTCCCTTAAAGCTATTTACTGGAAGGTGGTGGGGGAGCACTACATGAATAATCCATCTAGTGGTCAGCTAACAACAAATTTCTTAATCATTAAATTCTGTTCCCTATTTGAACCGTTCTTTGACCTGATCTCGCCCTCTCTTGCTAAAAGCCTGTATATTAGGTTTAGGTATGGTAACCTGTTTTTGAAATTTCCTGGGAAAGAGGTGAGGGGCCTAGTTATTGACACCTGTCCGGCATGCTGCGTAGCTGACGAAACCGAAGAACATATATTGTTTGTCTGCCCTAAGTACAGGCAATTACGCAGAAGATTGATTAGACCTATTTGCCGTAACATGGGTGTTAGGAAGTACCAGATCGCATTCAGAATTTTAAAAACAGACACTTCTGGACCAATCGTTTTTTTTTTCTTAGTCACTTTCTTTTATCCTTTTGGTTGATTCGTAAAAGATTTCTTTGTTAGTTATGACACCATTTTTAGCTCCTCCTATTTTATTCTCTCATGATATATATGCATTTTATATCCTTAGTTGATTCACATGGGTTACTTCTCATATGCTTGGTGATTGCATTGTGCCCCTTCCTAAGCATGATTAGATTGATGGTATATGTACTTATGGTCTTAAATTGATTTGAGATGTCATTTGTACTTGCGATTGTAATGGGTTAATACTATTTCAATTGCAGATATATTTACGTTTTATTCATTGTATACTTTGATGGTTTTTCTACCAATGACCGAATAAAGTTATGAAGATGATGATGATGACTGCCTGTACTCAGGCCCAGCCTCACCACATGCCTACACTTACCTGCTCAGGGCCTAGGTACTCTCATGGGTGACAAGCAGTGCTCCACACATCCACCTCACTTTATATTCATATATGGGTCCAGCTCATGCATTAACCAAATGTGTGATCAATATAAAAGTTATTTCAGGTTTGCAATCAGACTGGTGGGGTTTAAACCAAGATCTTTCCACAAGGGTATTGTTGGTGCACCCTGGGTAAATTTCAGCAGAGATTTCAGAAATATACTTAACTTTTTGTCAGTGATCCAGCTTAGAATTATCCCAGAGCTCCAAACCATATAAAGCAGGCAAGCGATGATATGCTGGTTGGAGGGCACTTCCATAATCTTGGCCTGCCGGGGGTCAAATACATGACAAAGGTCAGAAGACTCTTACGGCAAGCCGACGGGGAGTAAACTAAATAAGCATGATTCATGCTGCAAGACCACAGTTGATCCATCACTTTAAGAAATGGACAGAATGTAAGATGATAGAGAGATCTTGCTTTGCATCATGCCGCTTAATTTCTATTCTGTCTTTTGCGCTTTCTACTCAGTAGAGTGGGAAAGATTACACCAAACAAGTTAAAGCGCCATCAGGGTTTTATGGAAGAAAGTAATTGTGTAATCAGGAATCCCCACAAATGAGTTTTAAAGTTTGATTAAAAAAAGAAGCACTTGTATCTTTGTCAAATAATTGCTGGGATTGAGTTAACACCATGTGTGTTTTATTCGTATTCTTTTTTATATGTTTTTGTTAATACTGGGGGGGGGACTTTGTAATGACTTTAATTAATCAAACAATAAACTATGACTTGACATATAAAGCAGTGCTTGCAGCAGGTGTCCTGCACATTTCAGACGCAAGAGATATTGAGTGTATAGTTGAATACTTTACGAATGTAAGGACTGCTGAAGCTCTGCAATTTAAAACAAATTGGCTTTAAGTGATTTGTAGAGATGGCTCTGATGTTTCTGATAGTCGGATACCTAGATAGTTAAATTCTTAAACTTTTCCCAAGGTGATTCCATCAATATTTATACTAAAGATTTTGAGGATTAAAGGTCATAAATTTTGTTTTAGTGGGATTAATTCATTTCAAGGCTGTACGCAGAGCAAAATGATCTAAATCTGTCCATTACAACCCTGAAGACCATAGGTGTCTTCAAAATTAGGAGAGTATCATTGACGAACAGCAGAGTCAAGATTTTTGACCATCAAGTTGCAGTGAATCGTTTTTATAACATAAGTGTTGTAATGAATAGTAGCCACACACTTCTCTTTCTTTAATTGAGCTTTATTGATAAGAGACAGGAACCACCTAACTGTCACAGCTTGGTGCAGTTACACCAACCGCTGTGAATGTTAACCATGTCATTACAACATTACTGTGTCACAGCAGTCTCAACCTGGCTGAGATTGCCTAATATTATTAAAACACATCTCCTTTCTTTCCTTAACAACACAATAAGGTTAAACTCTGAAACTGAAAAATAAAACAAGAGAAAAGAAATGTTAGCAAAACCCATACTGGATAAAGTGTAGGACCACACAACCAGAAAACACACAAATGGAAAGTAAGCATGGATAGGCTGGGAAACACACGCAGGGCATGATGCAACACCAAAAACCAACACACACTATGTACAAGCCTCCCCTTCCAATAAATAATACAAATGATACAGGGAAAAACAAATTACAGCCGTCAAACTAACAAACTATGCAACTCTACTCATTTTTTTGAGCAACACTGTTGACAAAGCATTGACAAAGCATTACTCATACATGTAATTCCGCAAAAAACGAGTTCTTTTTTGACTCATATCCCTTTCACTTTGCACAAGACCCCTTGTTTTGCACTCTCCCTCCCCTAGGGAAATTTTGTTATTGCAATGAGTTCCCCTAAACTCACCATCATCACTCATGGACAACCATGGGGAATTGACATCTCCACGTCCCTTGAGCCTTCCTGAATTATTCCTTGTTTCTGATACAGTGCTACCCTCTTCAGTTCCAAGTTTGACCATTGTCCGACTTGACCTAACGTCAACCAACTACCTTGACTTTGTAAGGACCTTTGAACTTCTTTGCTCACCCAACTTGGTTTGACTTTCACCCAATCATTCTCCTGGATAACTCTTGCACCTCCTCCTTGATCCTTATGCACTTTCCTACTATGCTTCTCCTGCAACCACGTTGGGTCCAATTAAGTGCCTGATTGTCTGCCACGTATCAATTCAAATAGGCTTTTACCTATTCCAGCATGTACTGTTGTACAATAGGCCCACAGCATTTCTTTCATAGCTCTCTGTACTGGTATACCTGCGGACCAAGCTAACTGCATCGTCCCCTTCACCATTTTATTGACCCTCTCACACAACCCATTTCCTTGTGGATTATACTGTGAGGTATAAGTTTGCCTTAAACCCAGTTTTCTGAAAAAATGTCCCATCTCCTTCGATTTTAGTTGGGTTCCATTGTCTGTGAGAGCCACAGAGGGAATTCCTTCCTTTCTGAAAACCTCACTCAAGACATTAATCGTGGACTCTATAGAAATGGACCTCATAAAAACAACCTCTGCCCATCTTGATCAGGCATCCACCAAAACTGCTGGAAATCTCTCTTCTTCTTGCAGACCATTGAATGGGCCAATAAAATCCATACAAACCTTCTCCAAAGCACCATTAGCCTCCACAACATGCTGTTCGATCCACTTTGCCTTAGCCAAGACATAACCTTTTCTCAGATTCTCTACAACAATCACATTTGTCCACCCGTTCCTTTATTTGCCACCAAAACCTTTCCTTTACTCTTCTCCCAGTTAATATATGACCCAGGTGACCTTTATGTGCCAACCCAATCAACTAATCACTGATGGACCCTGGTGGCACAAGCCTCTCACTCCTCCAAACTACCCACTCATCTTGTGTGGACAATTCAGTTTACACTTTGTAAAAATGGTCTGAATCCTTAAAGTACGGTACTCTTTCTCGTCACCCCTTCTCTCATTATCTTCACAACACCCTTAAGTGCTTCCTTATTCTGCATGCTCATAACCCATTTTTCACTAGAGATAGAATTGCCAAAGCCCTGAGTAATATCATACAAAGTTGCCACAACTTCCTCTACTTGCAATTCTACACACTTTTGTTAGCCACCGTATTCCTCCACCAAAGGACATTTGCTGCACAACACAAAAAATCCTGTAGCCTCACAGCCAACTGTGCCTATTTCCCCGAGAAGAGGTTTATGGTCTCTTCTCAATGTAAAAACACGACCCCATACAAATACCCAGAAATGCCTAGTGGTCCACCCAGCTGCCAGTCCTCTCAGCATCACTTAAACAGCATGAGGCAATAGGCACTGTTTTCTCCTCCTTGCCATCTTTGGGGCTACGAAAACACCAATGCCCACCGCACCTGCATCCACAGCAAGTATGGTGCATAAATCTGTTCGGAACGATAAAAAGACTCCAGCCTGTTCAATATTCTCCTTAATCAGAGTGAAAGCATAACACAAGTCCTATGCACACATTACGATCAGTAATTATTAAGGTTATTCAAAAGTAAAGAGCAAAATCGTAGTCAATGAAACAAGGTAGACTCATGGGAATGATTTCTTTTAAATGTGATGTATTGAGCCTTCCTTTCTGGAAGGGTGACATCAAAGCAAAAAACAGCCAGCCGACACGTGTTTCATCAAACGGGGATGAGACCAGAGACTCTTCAGGGCTGTTTAAAGTATAAAGTTGTTGCTGTTTGTGTAGCCGGTGATAATTCCAACCCGGCATATACGGGTCAAGATTGGAGTATCTATCGCTGGTATGTAGGGAAAGTAGAAGACTGGCGGGTGCAACCGTCATCTAGGTGAACTGTGTGTACGCCGAAGTTAAAGGACCAGTGGTGTCTCACTTCTGTTTGGGAGAACCGTTCTCCCACACAGAAGTGAGACACCACTCGACTATGATTTTGATCTTTACTTTTGAATAACCTTAATAATTACTGATCGTAACGTGTGCACAGGACTTGTGTTGTAGCTTTCGGGTGGGTCCTTGCCACCTTTTACAGAGGTTTGGGGTCTCCTCTGACCGTGTTGCACCGTTCTTATCTTGCTATTTTGTTCACACTTACCGCCACAAGCCCAGGCGCCATTCTTCTTGTACACGCTAAAACCCTACACAGAACCATGCACGGAGGTGGTGGTGCGCGGATCTTGTGAAAGTGTTGTTGCGGTCGGGAAGACTACAGAAGGACTGCTGAATCGGTTTAGGTTGGGCTGGGCTGCTTTCGGAGAATTTCTGCTCTCTTCGGCGTTCTTGTGCGGCGTCTCCCTGAGCAGCCGTAACGCATGGAGACGAACGCCGCGGTGCCTGCAGGCGAGGGCGGCAGCGAAACTCTGGAGGCGGGGTCAGTCGTTTCTGGAAGCGCTGCGGGAGAGGTGAGCCTCGAGGCGAGCCCCGCAGCAGTAGTGGCAAGCGGCTGGTCAAGGGCTGCCCAGGAGGTAGGAAGGGGAAGAAGGGCAACGGCTAAAATTGCACTGAGAGCCGGTGGCGGCCGTGGAAGAGGGCTGGAGCACACACATGACTTGAGAGCTAAAGCAGGGAATAGCAAACTGGCTCCTCTAGGTGAAAATACATGCACAAGCACGAGGACGAGGGTAGACTCAGGAAGAGTAGCATATACATTAAGAAGCGCAGGCTTGGCTGTAGTAAGTAAAGTAGGAGCGGGAGATTTACAAAAGCAGCCAGAGAATCTTAAAGAAAGAAAGGGACAAACTCGAGGCAGATCATTAAAGCGGCATAACACAGCATTGAGCAGTAAAGTGAAGCATAAAGCAGCCCCTTCTCCTTCCCTTAACACATATTTCAAAACAATCCCAAAAACGCTAATTTTGCGACCAAATATTGACAGGGAGGGTTTTGAGCAAGGCCAGATCCTTCCACTGAGTCCCAATAGGTATCAGGTTTTGGGGGAGGATTTGGGAAGCCGGAGTCAGGGAGAGGGAGAGGAGAATATGGCTGACGGAGGTAAAATAGACAAGGCTGTAATAAGTATATCGGGCAGTGAAGACATGGAGCCTTTTAGGGTGGCTGTGAGTAATGTTGAGGTCACAGGGGGGACCCAGGAGCCCCCAATACAAGAGGACATTTTGCATTCTGGGGAAAACACAGGGTTGCCTGAGCCTGAGCAAGATGAGGATAACCCAGATAACTATCTGGTCACCGTTTTGAGGAAATTAGATAGGGACATGAAGGAAGGATTCCATGTTGTGAAGGCTAATCAGGCAAGCATTCAGGCTTCATGTAATAGTTTAGAGGCCAAGTTTAGCGAACTAAATCAGCGTACAGAGGCTCTGGAGTTAGAGGCGAAGAAACTTCGCGAAGAAGTAGTGACTAATCAAAAGGAAATTGAGGACATCAAATTTTGAGGTAGAGCACAGGATGAAAGGATGGAGCGCTTAGAAAATATGCAGAGGCGCAATAATTTAAAAATCTTGAAGCTACCTGAAAATAGTGAGGGCACAGACATAAAAAGATATGTGGCGCACCTTTTGAGCACAGAGTTAGAGTTAGAGGTAGACAAGGAGACTATTTTTGCCGATATACAGAGGGTACATCGAGACCCTTTTAGGTTGAATCCAATCGGACTAAACCGAGAAAATTTTTAATTAATTTTTTGACATATAATCTAAAAGAGAGTATCTTGTCAGTTGCCTTGAAAAAGAAATCTTTAATAGTCAACGGAGCAAAAGTAGAGATCAGGTCAGACCTGTCCCCCGTAACGGCAAACAGGCAATGGGAGATGGGAAAGCGAATGGAACCTCTAAAGAATCTGGGTGCCACAGTTCAGCTTAAATTCCCGGCATTTCTTAAAGTTATGTGGCGAAATAAGATGCACTCCTTCCGTGCTGTTGAGGATGTTGACGATTTTATTGAGAGATGTACAGAGATGTCACGCGATGCATCAACTTTAAATCAGGGATTGTAATGGTTCCCTTGTTGTAGTAGGCCAAAGACAACAAATATATAAGATTACTCGGATTTAGAGAAGCACCACCGCCTTTGCACTCATAAGGCCTAAGGCTATGGATAGACAGGAAGGGTTTTCCAGAGGGAGGGGGGATGGGGGAGAAGGTTAGGGGGTTGGAAGTGGGGGGGGGGAAATTAAAAAAATAATCCTCAGAGGCCAAAGGGCCACCAGTGATGTAAAGATCAGATGTTTTTTGAAGGAGAATGACGGGGGCTAATAAGAAAGAACTAAAGATTTTGTCCTGGAATGTTAATGGTTTACGGGTGAAATCCAGGAGAAGGATTATTTTTAAATATTTAGAAGACTCATTGGCTCATATAATTATTTAGCAAGAGACCCATTTAAATGAAGTAGAAAGCAAGGATATGTTTGGTACACAGAAGTGGATAGCTTATAAGTATTATACACCCCAGACTATGGTGACTAAAGGGGTTGCAATTTTAGTTAGGGAAGGAGTGCAGTTTTCTTTTGGCGCTATGGCGGCAGATCCTGGGGGGAGGTGGCTCATAGTACAGTCCATGGTGGCTGTGAAAATCTGGTTTTGGTTGGATATTATGGGCCAAATATTGATGACTTGGTTCCCTTGGACAAATTAGCAGTTGAATTATTAAGCTTTTCTGGTGATATTGTTATGGCAGGAGATTTTAATACGGTTATGGATAAAGACCTGAATCGTTCAGGAAATAGAGCGCAGAGGAATGTTAAGATGTCTAACAGAGTAAAAGCGCTGTTAACACAGTATGGAACGTGCGATATTTGGCGTATTAAATCGGGCCAGAAGGTGGGCTATACATATTATAACCAAAAATATAGACATAGGTCAAGGATAGATTATTTTTTGTTAGATCTAAGGATGGTGGAGTATGTTACGAGTATCAATCATGTAGGTGTACATTTGTCAGATCACTCAGCTATTCACCTACATCTGACATTTGGCCAAAAAGCCCACAACTCAGTTTGGAGATTGGATCGTACGATTTTGTTAGACCAAGAAGCCATATAGAAGGTGAACTGGATGTCTTTTTGACTACAAACATAGATTCTGCCAAGTTAGATGTGGTTTGGGACACGTGCAAGGCCTTTTTGAGGGGGAGGCTGGGAGCCTTAGATGCAAAGAAGAGAAGGATATATTATAGTAGAATTTCTGACTTGGAAGAAGAGATTAGACAAAACGAGGCAAGGATTGTGGGAGAAGAAGAGCAGCAGCTAAGAGACCAGGCCATTTCTAATATTTTAAAACTGAAGGCTGAATTAGTCACAGTTCTTGCAGCCAGAAACAAAGAGAAGTGGGATACCAGCAGCCTGGCACACTTTAGCTATGGAGAGGGGTGTGGCAAACTTCTGGCGTGGAAAGCAAAGAAAGACCGGGTTCAAAACTTCATTAAGGAAATAGGAGTAGATGGGTCTGAAGGAGATATAGCTATCACAGATAGTGGAGAGATTGCAGAAGCTTTTTTTGAGCACTTCTCCACGGTTTACAAGGAGGAGTTAGTACCAGACTCACAAGAGATAATTGCATGGGCACAGCTAATAAGTCCACTCCCAATCCAATATAAACAGATTTTGAATTCAGAAATCTCACTGACGGAGGTGGAAAAAGCCATAAAGAAGGGTAAGAGGGGTAAGGCTCCGGGACCAGATGGTCTTCCTCTGGAGGTCTACAAAACTCTGATTGGCTCAATTGCTCCTTTTTTACATCGAGTTTTTAATAACATCTTTAGAGGAGACATAGCGATGCCGGAGTCTTGGAATGAGGCGGTAATAGTCTTGATCCCAAAACCCGGCAAATCACCCAAATATTTAGATGCATACAGGCCAATATCATTATTAAATAATGATTACAAATTGTTTACTAAAATTATGGCTGATAGATTGAGTTTAGTCATCTCACATCTAGTTCATGATGACGCAGGCAAGTCAACAACGTCTCCTCGGCGTGCTTCAACATCCTACGCATGCTACGGAAGATCTTCTGGTGGATCCCCACCGAGACCAGGAAGACCGTCACCCAGGCCCTCGTCACCAGCCGACTGGACTACGGCAACGCCCTCTACGCCGGTACCACCGCCAAGCTCCAGAAGAGACTCCAGCGGATCCAGAACGCCTCAGCCAGACTCATCCTCGACATCCCACGAACCAGCCACATCTCCGGACATCTGAGAGACCTTCATTGGCTCCCCGTCAACAAAAGAATCACCTTCCGCCTCCTCACCCACGCACACAAAGCCCTACACGACCAAGGCCCGAGCTACCTCAACAGCCGAATCAACTTCTACGCTCCCAAACGCCACCTCCGATCAGCCAACCACGCACTCGCCGCCGTCCCCCGCATCCGAGGAGTGACTACAGGAGGAAGGTCCTTCTCCTACCTGGCCGCCAAGACCTGGAACTCCCTCCCGGCCGACCTGCGCCTGACCCAAGACCACCTCTCCTTCAGGAAGAAGCTGAAGACCTGGCTGTTCGAGCAGTAGCGGCACCCCCCCTCCCCCAGCGCCTTGAGAACCTACGGGTATGTAGCGCGCTCTATAAGTGTCACTGATTGATTGATTGATGACCAAAAAGGATTCATGAAGGGTAGATATTTAAAAGAACTTACCTTCTCAGTGGTTGGCGCAATAGACATAGCGACAGTTTTCAATCTCCAACATGCTCTTATTGCCCTTGATGCAGACAAGGCGTTTGACCGTGTGAATTGGCTTTATTTGAAGAAGCTCATTCAACATCTAGGACTAGGTCCAAGTTATACTAACACATTGTTATCACTGTACAGCTCCCCTACCTCTAAGGTGCTGGTAAACAGCATTTTGACACCCTCCTTTAGAGTAATGAGGGGTACACGCCAGGGATGCCCGATTTCTCCTTTATTATTTAATTTATATATAGAGACGCTTGCTAGTAGGATTAGAGCTATGGATACAATAGCTCCCTTTAGGGCAGGCGAGTGGAATAAGAAGATTGGTCTCTATGCGGATGACATTATTATTTTTACTTCAAATCTGAAAGAATCACTGGGAAACATTTTTAAGCTCGCTAAAGAATTTTGCAAAGTTTCAGGGTATGAAATGAATGAGAGTAAAACAGAACTAATGGCATGGAACTTGGACACTAAAGACATTAAATGCAAGAAGGAGATGAGATATTTAGGAGTGAGAATAACGCAGAATATAGCAGAATTAACAAAAATTAATTTTTCTAGGGTTAAGAAAGAAATAGGGGTGATATTGCGAAGTTGGAGTCATTTACCTCTCACTCTGTTTGGTCGTACAAATTTGATTGAAATGGTGATTTTACCAAAACTTACTTTTCTGTTTGAAACAATTCCCTGGGACTTTGACAAGAAGGGGCTAAAGAGATTACAAAGCGAGATTTGGTCTTTTATTTGGGCTGCAAAAGGATCTCGCTTATCCTGGAAGAAAATTAGAAGAAGATGGGACAAGGGCGGGCTATCAGCCCCAGATTTTTTGTTATATGACTGGGCTTTTCGTTTAAAAAACTTGAGAGAGCTTATGGGAGTACCGAAGGCTACAACCATTGGGCGTATTTTTTTGGTTATGTTAAGTTTGAGTAACTACGATGAAGACGGATTCATGTATAAATTTTCCGACCCCAAATTTTTTAAAAAGGTGAAATTGAAAGCTCTACGGGAAGCAGCAGAGCTCTGGTATAAAATCAGGAAAGTAGCAAAGTTAAGCTATTTTGGATATAGGTTGTCTATCTGGGATACACCAGGATCACCGTCATGGGCAGAGGATGCATTGGCCGTCCCGTTGAAAACAGCAGGATTAAAAACTTGGGGAGACCTATTTCCAGAGGGAATATTGATTGGATGGTTACAGGGGGCACTAGTGTGGGGTAAAGGGATATCTAAGTTCAAATACTTGCAGATGCAAAGTTGGGCAAATAAATCGGATATTGTCATCGGTCTCCAGAATGACTTTGAAGACAAAATATTCTCTCCACAACTATTCAAGAAGGAAGTTGCGATGTGGTATTGGGCAATGGTGGAGATGGAAGATGGTCCGTTCACATTGCCGGAAGTGCTATGGAGAGATTGCTTGCCGGACATCGCTACAGAAAATCAATGGCAAGTAATGATGACTATACTTTATAAAACAGTAAAATCTGCAAATTTAAGGCGAAATGTTCTGTTTACTATCCATAGAGCCTATTGGACCCCCCGCAGATTATCGAAGTTTAAAGCTGGAGGACGGGTTGAGTGCCCAAAATGCCGAAATATAAATGTGGACGACCTGCACATGTTTGTGGAGTGCTTAAACATCAGGGAATTTTGGGAGGCGGTAAGCAATTGTCTATCACAATCAATCGGCTCCACGATAGAGGTAAGCCCTGAACTAATCATTACCGGGAGATATGATTTACACGATAACAGAATGAATGATAAAGTAAAGTTAGTTTTTTATGGGGTTCTGCTAGCTCGTAGGGAAATCTGTAAAGTATGGGTAGAAGCTACGACACCGATACTCATGGACTGGTTAAAAAGCATGAGACATTTTGCGACATTAGATTCCAAAGGTCGGTTGAATAAGAAACACAGATTTTGGTTACTTTTCTTGCAACATTTTGGGTAATAGGTGGGTTTCCGTCTTGGTATATTGTAAGAGATCAGGACTTAAATGAAAAAATCCTATGATTAAGGTCTTAGCCTATCTCGCAGGCATGTGGAATAGGTCCGTCCTTCGTGAAGGTGGAGTTGAAGACCGGGCTGCGGCCTCCAGCGTGGCTGTGACATTATCTACACAGGGTGGTACAGAGGATTGTGGCCCAGTCCGGGCTGGAGAGCTGCATTTACCTGAGTCCATAGCCAGCATATGAGATAAAAGCCCAGGGCGGAAACTATCGAACATGGGTGGCGAAAAGGCTAATGAGGATTAAAAAAAAAAAAACCCTACACAGAACCCAGAGTGAAAGCATTCTGCTGTTTTTCACCTCAAGTGAACTGCCTCTCCTCTCATAGCAACTTCTTCAAAGGCTCTGACTTGCATGGAAAGTCCTGTACAAACTTGGAGTAATACCCCACCATGCCCATGAACGATCTTCAGTTATGCCTATCATCGGGTACCTTAACATTTGATATGGCACTAGCTAGATTCTGTTTAGGTTGTATTCCTTCCCTTGTAATGTGGTGCCCCAAATAGTCTTCTTCTTCTACCGCAAACACACACTTTTCCTTCTGAAATGTTAACCCAGCCCCACACAACCGGGATAATACTTCCTCCAGTGTTCTGTTGCGCTCTTCCTCATCATTTCCGTACATTTGTTCATAACATGATCTCACTTATGTTTGGTAGTAGAAAGTTGTCCATATTTACACTTTCATTCACACTTCTCAAGTTCACACAGAACTGCAGTGACCCATTCAGTTTCTTAGTAATCACAATTGGGGTAAACCACTCTGCCAACTGCACTGTTTATATGACCTTATCATCAAACATTTGTTCGATTATGTTTTTGAATTGTGCTCTGGCTGTCATTGGTATTCTTCTTGCTACATGTTTGACTGGCCCAGCATTTTTCTTTAATATATACTTTGCGAGTCGTCTGCCTACCTTTAAATCTTATGGAAGCCTCCAGATAACCCATTACACCAATGTTTGCCCCTTGAGTACCCTTCAGAACAACATTGGAGTACATTAATACCACCCCTTTCCACACTGTATTAAATATTGCCTAAGGGATGATAGTGTACAATGATCCTGTGCTCACCATCAAAAACCAGATTTTCCCATTAATATCAAAGTCTGCTCTTGACCGAATCCTATTCTTCACCACATATTCCAAAGATTCGCCCTGCTTTACCATGAGCACTCTATTTTCTGTATCCTTCTCTTCAGCTACAGCCACCTTCTTAGTAACTGCTTTGCACATATGTGCATAGTGCTCCTTCTTCCCACACTTATGGCACTCCTTCTCCTGTACGAAATAGTTTTTTGAGTCTGCTTGGAGAAAAGTACTTCCACACCCTTGTGGAACCCTTCACAGATGTAAACACACCCTTATTCATTTTTGTCTTATTGGGATTGGACTCACCTGTATTTGTCTTGCTTTGCACTACATTAACATCCTCTAGGTCACACTGCATAATTTCCCCTTCCAACCCTTTCTCTTGTTGAAGACTCGCCACCTCTCTCATGCATTTCTCTAATTCCTCAGCCGCTTTTGCTACGACAGTAGTTTATTTTAAAGTAGGATTGCTCCGAGAGTTGGGAATCTGGTGCCATCTAGCACTACCAAATAATTTGCAAAGCAGTCATTTCAATTCTCCCATTCTATAGGCAGTTCCCCTGCTGACATTAGGAAGGGAGGTGGGGCTGTGATTGTATTAGAGACATTAATTGCTGTAAGCAACCCTATAAACAATTACAAAGGACAAAGGCTGAACCAAACAGCACAGAACAGTACTCCGAAATTTCCCACTGAGTTAACGACTGAAGAACTGGCTCTGCAACTCAAAGTGTGCAAATCACTGAAGAACAGGATTACACCAAAGATTCAGATAAAGTGTTCAAATCACTGCTTAACGTGACAAATCAGCACAGACATTGTGCTAATCACTGTGTAGAAGTTTACTGGATCACCAGTACACAACTGTGCTAATCACACATATTCCAGCTTTGACCAGTAGGGGCGCTAGCGGTGAGTATGCAGCCTCTAATCACCAATAAATTCCTTTACTAGCTCCCAAAGACACATGCTCAAGTGCACTAACTTTCTCTGTTTAAAATTAATTGGTGTGTGTCACTGCTACTTTAGACACACTGTTCCTTTAAGAAAGAAGATGAGCACATCTGTCTGTTGTTGTGCACATCCTCCAGCATGAAGCTCTGCCTTACACGACCCTACAGGAGACATGCGCTGAGTCACACACTTCCTGAGGGCACACTGAAGACCACAGTGAAATGCAGCCCTTGCGCACAAGGTAAGGAGCAGGGCTCATACCCTCACACAGAAAATACAACACACTGTTTTGGCACGCATTGGTTTGACCTCTTGCCTGGTACACTCTGTCACACCATTGGGAGACCGCGCTCAGAAGCTGCTTTCCATGCTATTTTCAAGTCGAGGAGTACACAGCCAAAGCGCTTGATAACACAAAGTCAGTACCTCATAAAAGGGTGCTTCCGATTCACTCTCAAATACTGTGTTTTGCCTCTCTGTCAGTTCCACGCACACATCCCTGCTGCGCTTAAGTGAATTTAAAGTCACGTACCTTAGCATAAACAAAAAGGTAATTCAGCAATACCTCGAAGGTAATATGCTTCCTTGGCCTCGTACTTAATCAGGCTCCAACCAACTCTCTTCGCAGCTGAGTCCATCTACACGCGACATCTTTACTCCGTAGGTTCTTCACAGTGGTTTACTGCCTCAACCCCAGAATCTGGCTCCATAAATCATCGCCCAAAATTTTGTAATGAATAATAGCAAAAAGCTTCCCTTTCTTCTACTGAGCTTTATTGATAAGAGATAGGAACCACCTTATTGTCACAGCCAGGCGTAGTTACAATGAAAACACCAACCGCTTAAAAACAGAATGTAAACCTGTCTCAGAACATTACTAAGTCATAGCAGTCTGAGCCTGGCTGAGACTGCCTAATAATATTATAACAACAAAGTAAACATGAAGATCTGTTAATATCTGATTATCTTCAAGCCATAAATTCAGCTTGTCTAAAGTGTGTTTAGTTTTTTTGAATAATGTCAATGTGTCGTGTAGTTCCTATATAACCTATACAGCATCTGCACGTTTGGATACCATAAACTGTGGGATTGGTGGCAGACTGATTCTGTGCACTTCCACTGGATATGTTAGCCGGTCAGTATCAGCTAGCTCACAGTGCCACTAGAATGTCCTCTTATCGAGGAGAAAATAGTTCTTGGCAACCTCAGAACATGACAACCCTGATCCCCCAGAATTGTGGAAGAAAATGTACTACCTTTCGCTCAGTCACTCGTGCTCACTTAGTTTGTCTCAGAGATACACAGACTAAACAACCTGGCCGTTTGTCAATAAGAATGTATTGAACAGTTGTTACTCTAGGGTAGAATAGATGAAATGCAACAACCATTAGACAATAGCAGAGATATATGATTAGAAGAGCTATGTAAGTAAAAGGATGGTACAGTTCTACCATTTTGCAGTAATCATGAATATATGCAAGTACATAGAATACATGATAAATGGTGCGTACTCCTACTATGCCTCCCTAACTAGATGTACCTAAATGTACCTAGCATCTGTGTAGGTGTTATGTCAAGAATCCCTCTAGGATCTTGTCAACCCCATTACCTGAGAATGAGAGAATATGGGACCCCGTCCTGGTCTCGAGTTGGACACCCCACGAGGGATGTTAGACCAGTCAAGCTGGATTGTCTGCATGCAGGAACCTCAGCTACTCTGGTAGGTGTGTCAGCCGGGAAGTCTCGGTCTCCTCTGTCCTTCTAAGCAAGATGTGATGTATAAATACCAATAGGTCTTCCCAGGGGGCCTACCTTGCTTTGTTACTGTGTCAGCCCAAAGGATGATGTCGGGCCTGAACTTTATACAGAGATATTATACAGGAGATGGTAGTACTGCTGTGCTTCCAAGAAATCTCATGCATAGTGTATGAGATTCGAACTAGGGAAATCGTGCGTTCTGAATGCAGTGTTGTATCTAGGTAAAAGTACATATCCCTAAGAACCATTATGTACGTAATGTAGGGAAGAATTTAGGTGAAAGGTTGCAATGTTACCTGCGCCTATGTAGGGTACCTATATGGAATATAACAAACCAGGATAATTGGCTGTCCTTTTTGTAACTGGAACTTATTTCTGCACCCTTCTAGGATTCAGGTTTTGGGCATTAGCTGCAATGATGTGAAATAATTTATTGATATATAGGGGCCCATTAGGAGGGCGGGAGGATTACCCCGCCGAGCCGGCGGTGGTTACCGCCGGCTCGGCGGGGACAATCCGCCCGCGATCCCTGTAGGAACGCCCCCCCCCCCATATTATTATGGCTGGGGCGTCCGGGGCGGACGGAAAGACCGTCCGCCGCTTTTCTGCCCCGGTCGACTTGCGACCGGGCGGAAACGGCTGCAATATGGTGGCGGTGTATGTTTGACACCGTCAGCCATATTGCAATGTGCTTTGAGGAATGGAAAGGCATGCGGAGTCTGCTAGGGGGGTCCGTTGCGGGCCCCCAGGGACTCCGGTTGGGTCGTGGGTTCACGGGGGGGTACCTATGGTACCCCCAGCAGTTCCATGCACAACATGGCAGGCACCGCTCGGTGTCTGCCATGTTGTGCATGGAAGTGCACAACATGCCTCCCTAACATTGTGGCAGGCGGTGCTGAGTGCACTGTTTGCCACAATGTTAAGGATGCGCCCGCCACTGTGGCGGGTGCATCCTAATAGCACCCACGGGACCCCCGCCCATATGGCAGGTGGTCAAATTACACGACGGGATGGCGGGCGGGCCCCATAGTTCTGAAAATAATGGTTTGGCAAAATAGAAGTCACATGGAATTTTATCCGGACCTAATGCTTTTCCTAGTGTTTCCCCTTAGATTGACTTGATGGTATCATTGACAGTGAAGTTCATGGAAAGTATCCTTGATAAGAACCTGTCACAGCTTCAAAATGGGGTAAAGGTTATGGTTGTCAGATACTGAGATTGAGTACATCTCAGTGCAATGTTGAACACACTTGTTGATATGTGTACTGATTTCTGGTTTCTTATTTACCTGCACCCTTCTTTTTGATGCAATATGCCAAAAAGAGTTAGCGTTTTTCGATGTGGCAGCTTCTAATACCTCTTCTCATACTTTGATTTTCCAGTTGACCTTGCTGATGTTGAAGCTCTTTTTATATATAGCCTTAGCATCTATTCTTTAACTCGTGTAAATTGCAACAGTAACTAGATACTAAGCTGCCCTACATTTTTAGTCAAATCATCAATGAGATTTAAATATTAGATGGAAAACCTTTGCTTCTTGTGTAAAAAAAAATCTGGAGAGGTCCAGAATTCCTAATGAATGTCTATGATCAATGTATTCTTACCATCTAAAGCAATCAGAGAAGACAGGGCTAGTACGAATGGCTCATACATACCAGAGAGAGAATCCTAAAAGGAAATTATGATCCCCCATTCAGCATTTCTACGATTGTTGATGACCATGGTAAAATCTACCATCGAACGTATAGGAACAGAAAGATCTTTAAGCAACTTATTGGTAAGTACAAGAAATAAAGCTTCATGATCACTTTCAGTTCTAGGTGAAACCGGTGTTAATAACATTTTCTAATAGCTCCTTGGGAACTTCAGGATTTCTCAATATAGGAGTATTTCTGTAGTGATTAGACTTCTTATTCTGGGTTTATGTTCCAAAGCATTTGTAAACGGGCAAATTAAATGTGCTTCATCAATTTAAAAAGAAAAATGGAATTTAATAGTGTATCGCTATTAGTCTCTTCAATAGTCAATTCAGGTCACAATAGACACGGCTGAGCAAGTTAGTATAGGTTCTTCCGTGTTTTCAGAGGCGGGGGTCTGATATAATAAATCCCCAAATGAACAGGCACTAGCCAGTATTCACATGGACAGCATAATATGCCAATTTACGAAACTCATGTGGCAGACCCAGCCCTCTCAGGCCACATTCAGCCTCCATGCCAATGTGTCATCTAATGTGCCAATGTCCAGTATTACTAAACCCAGTTTGAGTGATTATGTGCTCAGGTATCATCTCACATGTCTATTTAGAGCCAGAATATCCCAGGAACATCTCTATATGTCTACAACCATCCTTACAGACAGAATTAAAAGTTATACCCTCATTAGTGGCCTCTAATTCTTCCGAACCATTGTCATTTACTAGGAACAACTTCATACAAGGAGGTTCTGCTTCACATGCCCCATTACAGGTGCCTTCAATTGGGTAATTGCTATCATCATATGTCAGAGGTTGTGATAATATTTCAGTTTTTAATAAAATACATTCTTGATATTACCATTATTCACCAGCAACTATTATCATATGGCACGCATTTCCAATGTATTGAAAGCATATATGCCATCATAGGCTTGTATTCAGGCCCGGACTGGCCGTTGTGGGCACCGGGCAATCCCCCGGTGGGCCGCATGGTTGGGGGCCGGTTTTGGCCCCCTGGGGGCCGTTTTTGTTACAGGGCCGTTATGCTGCAAAAACGGCCCTGTAACAAAAATGTCCGAAAACCGGCCCTGGCACATAGCGCGGTCGCACCTCCTCCTCCTGCCGGCGGGGGGTGGGGGCCGGCTGAGCACTTTGCCAGGGCCGGTTCTGGTTCCCAGTCCGGCCCTGTTTGTATTCACATGCCATTCCTGTGCCAGGTGCTGAATTAATATGAAAAATACTGCCAGGGATTGTTATGATGTGCCAGACGGTATACACCCGTTACAACGCATCTTTTACTCCGCACTACCATTACAACGCGACTTTTACAACGCATACCATTACAACGCATTGCGCTGGGGGGCGCTCTAGGATAGGGAATAAGTATAATTTACTATCCAACACCTTCCCTAGGGTCCACGGGGACTGGAGTTAGAATAGTAAATTATACTTACCACTATCCAGCACCTCAAAGCGCTATGCGTTGTAATGGTATGCATTGTAATGGTCGCGTTGTAACGGTAGGTAGTTGTAATAGTATGCGTTGTAACGTCATACGTCATACATACATCCAGACAGTGTATCATATGCCAGGGATCATCATCATAGACCAGTAGCTGAAACCACATGCCTGGAATCACTGTTGTGTGCAATTGATCACGATCACGATGTTGGCGTTGTATGACAGAGACTGCCATTATATGAAAGAGATAGCCATCAGACGCTTAGCATTGTCATTGCATACCAAAGGTCGCCATCACATGCCAAGATTCACTTTGGCTATGTTATGGCATGCCAGGCATTTCTAGCATGTGTCGACAAATACAAGCACATGCCAAGTATTGCTGTTGTATTAAAGTGTATTTTCCATCATAGTCACTGGCATTATATTTCCGGGATTGCCATTCTATGGCAGGGATCACCATCACATGCCAATGATCACGATCATTACCAGGGCCTGACATCATATGACAAGTATCACCCTCTTATGCCACTGGTCAGCTATATATGCCAGTTATTGATAGCTAAGAAGCTGGAATTGGCATTGCTTAACTCATACGCTAACATGTGCCAGGTGTTACACGGTATTTCATTCCCACGTCCAATATTGCATATTTGTATACCACCTATTGCCGTTATATGCCATGCATCGCCAATATATGTTCACAACATAACCACAAGCAATACCAATGCAGAGAGGCAGCATGCAACACATTACAGTGGTTTGCGTGGTTAGTTGCAGGGAGTGTAAAAACACAGTTGCTTTAACAGTGCTCAAGAGAGAGGTTATGGAGGCTCAGTGGGCAGTAGAGCCTGAACATTATTGCACCTTCTTAGTATTTATTAAAGTATCATATAAAATCATAATTCTTTAAACACTGGACAAATAGGAGAGGTACCCTATTGGTATGTGTTCATCTAAGTAGTTGAGAAGGGTCAGAACATCACTGGCAGAAGACAACATAACATACACATAGACATACCACATACTTTTTAATTCATTCACACATGAAAGAACATTTACTATTGTATTGTTTCTCAAAGACTCTTAAGTCATCATGGAGGTATGATTCTTTGCAGCATGATCTTGTTTAGATGTAACGTCGGACATACCCATTTGGTCTAAAAGACACTTGTGAAATGTTTAAGTATGTGTTTCTTCTCTTTCTAGCATAGTAGGCTTGAGTCACATACCCCAGTGTAATGTTACTGGAGTTTAAGCACGAAGTGCAATGTGCACTGCCTTTGAAGTACTTCCCACTAATTACTGGTCAGGTGCCATTTGTAATGTTCTGTTGACACTTTGCTGCTTTGCACTGACTTTACTAATGGGGAGTGTCAAAAGGTTAACTTGAAGAATTACACAAAGTCTGGAACAGCTCAGGGAAACCTGGAAAGCTGCAATATGTTCCTAAACAGCACAACCTCAATTGGTAGGCCCTGGTTGACATTTCCCATTAATAGACAAGAAGAAAGTTTGTCTTAATAAGTAAGACTAAATCCGGAAACAGTTGATTGATGAAGCCTGGCATGGCCAAGGTGGCGCAGCTGTATGAGGGTATTTTTCATTTACTTTGCTCCTGGTCCCACAAAGAATTGATCATGATTTGGAGAACAGATTCCACAGATCCAATATCTGAGTCAGATGAACATGACAGGCGTTAACACAGGAGACCTTGGAACCTTATTTCAAATGTTTTTTTTCACAGCATTATAATCCGGGCGTCGCGAAGGACATACAGCTGAACGGAATACACTAGGTAGGCTGCATGGGTGACCCAGGAGGTAAGCCACTTACAACGGCGACGGCAGCTGCTCATAATTGTAGGAGAGTAGGATCTGCCTCTTATGATTACCCCCACTTTTTGCTGATGTATCACTCTTTTTGGCTTAGATTGACTGGGATCCTGCCATTCAGAACCCCAGTCTATCTGCTTTCTCCTCTAAATTGATTGCATGTACTTTAGGTACACTCCAGATTGGATACTGGGGTGCCCTTATCAGTCCCTAATATATGGTACACCATGTATCCAGGGCATAGGTACCCCAGAGGCCTCCCAGGGGCTGAAGCATGTATTGTGCCATCCCTGAGAGGCCATTCAAACTGACACCACAGGTCTGTACTGCAGCCTGTGTAAGGTGGTGCAGTGCACAGTCTAAATATTGAATCCTAAATATTGACCTACACTAATATCGAGTTGGTAATATCGAAGGGACAGATTATCGATGTTAAGAATATCGATGGACAGAATATCGACCCTAAAATAAGTAATATGGATTTTTTTTATATCGATGTTAGTAATATCGAAGTTAGTAATATCGATATCAAATATATCGATGTTACTAATCTCAAAGTTACTAATATCGATATTTATATTATTGTTATGTATTTTATTATGTATTTAATATGTATGTGTTATAAGTTTTTTTGTTAAGTGTTCTACTGGTTTTAAATTATATATATACAAATTTTATATGTTAATAATGTTTTTTAAGTTATTTTGTGTTTTAGTACCTGAGCGAGTTGTGGGTTTATAGGGGAATAGGGTGGGAAGTAATTTAATTATACTAAATTAATTATACATTTTTAGGAATTATGAATTATTTTTAATACATTTTTGTGTTTAAGTTCTGTAGCGGGTTGCGGGTTTATAGGGGAATTGGGTGGGAAGTCATTGGATTGTAATTAAGTAATGATTTATTTTCATTTATTGGTATTGATAATTATATTATTGATAATTAATTATTAATTGGTAATTAATTATTTTAATTGGTAATTATTTTTTATTAATTGCTAATTAACTTTTAATAATTGATTAATTGATAATTATGTTAAGTGTATTATTTTATTATTGGAGTGTGTTGTGCGTCTATAGGGGAATAGTGTTGGAATTAATTGAAATCTAATTAAGTAATTATTAAATTTATTGTTGGGTATTGATAATTAATTTAGTGGACATTAATTATTAATTGGTAAATATTTTACATTATAATTTTGGGGTTATGAAAATTAATTTATTGTTGATTAATCATCAATTGGTAATTAAATTGTATTAATTATTTTGTATTGATATTTTGATTAGTATATCAAAAAGTAATTAATAATTGGTAATTAATGTTCAATAAATATTTTTTTGTGGTATAAACAATTATTTAATGCTTCAATATTTTTTAATTGTTAATTACTTTGTAATAATTAATACGTTTTTGTTATGAAAAATATTTTACTGTTCAATATTTATTATTTGGTAATTAATATTGATTAATTATTATTTATTGGTATTTATTATACGTTTATTGTTCATTAATTATTCATTGGTAATTATGTTTTTAATAATTAATAATGGGTATTTGTAAATAATTTAGAGTGATTTAAAAATGGAATCATTAAGTACTTTTTATAAAATGTTTTATTTATAACTATGTTATATTTAACTTCTACGCTATCCAACACTTTCCCTACTGTTGCACACTCTGGAGTGGGAATAGTAATTTTTACCCCTAGGCTATCCAATATTTTCTCTACTGTTGCACTCTTTGGAGTGGGTATAGTAATTTCTACCCCAATGCTAACCAACACTTTCCCTACTGTTGTACTCGCTACAGTTAGAATATTAATGTTTACCCCTACGCTATCCAACACTTTTCCTACTGTTCCACTCTCTTGAGTGGGAATAGTAATTTTTACCCCTACGCTATCCAACATTTTCCCTACTGTTTCACTCTTTGGAGTGGGAATAGTAATTTATTCCCCTACGCTATCCAACACTTTCCCTACTGTTGCACTATCTGTAGTTGGAATAGTAATTTTTACCCCTACGCTATCCAACACTTTCCCTATTTTTCGACTTTCTGGAGTGGGAATAGTAATTTTTACCCTTACTCTATTCAACATTTTCCCTACTGTTGCACTCTTTGGAGTGGAAGTCGTAATTTATACCCCTACGCTATCCAACACTTTCCCTACTGTTGCACTCTCTGGAGTGGGAATAGTAATTTTAAGCCCTACGCTATCCAACATTTTCCTTACTGTTGTTTTTTTGGGAGTTGGAGTAGTAGTTTTATTCCCTCCGCTATTTATTATTTTTTGTATTATTTTAGCTAATGTAGTTTATAATTAATTTTAAAAATATTCAAAGTAAATTTAATTTTTTTAATTTATTATACATAATTATTTAATTTTTATTTATGTTATTATTTTATTTGCATGCACCCCTTATTTAGATATAGGTTCCCTATATCTATTCCAAATCACTACACATATAAACCTATCAGTTACCCCTATAGCAGGCCTTAGCAATCCTGAAGGCCAGGTGCTGGGATTGATGTGAGAGGGTGCCCCTGCTTGGGTAGTTAGAATAAACAGACAATATCCCAACTGGTATTACTGTAGAGACAATTAGACATGTATGCGAAAAGCATTACGTGAACAGAAGCAAGGAGACTCGATACGTTTTGGGATGTGCTCATGGCATCGTATATTTAGAAAACAAGGTAAGAAACACAGTTGTAGCAGCCCAGTACAAAAATAAATAACAAAACAACCCGAATTGGACTTGGTGCTTGGTATGTGCAAGTGACATACGAGTGGCGACGCAAGTGACAATTTTGATCAGCATGAACGGCGCATGGCGTGAAAGTCTGTGAGTATATACAGTGAATCAAAAGATCAACTTGGCTCAAGTTACAATGTGAAAGCTTGTCTGATTTGAAAGAATGATTCAGTTGAGCCAAACTAGGGGATGCGACATTTAATGAGCTGAGGGGTCGACGACGTTTCGATCCTCGTTAGTCAGGATCATCTTCAGGACCGGGTTGCCTTTGGAAAACGGTGCTGGAGCAACCGGGCGGAGGGAGTAACTGGAAGTACGGGTCCGGCGTTGGGTGTCCGGAGGAGACCTGTTGACGAAGATACTCGACCTCAGGGGTGCGTCAAGCGTAGCCAGGAGGCTGCATGTCACGGTAGGGGGTTGGAGGCCAGTGCCTCGATTAGACCAAACCTGAATTAGGCAGCTGGGAACGGCGTTGTCTCGCCATGATCGTGTGCAGAGCGCATGGGTAGGGCCCCTCTGCAGCCTTCAGTACCTATTCTCCGGGGTTGTCTGTGATGCAGCCAACCATATATATTTAAGTGCATTATAACCTTGCGGTAAATGCTAACTTTAAAACGGCTGCTTAGAAACATGTTATGTTTGGTGTCACACACCTTGGAATCATACCTCTCCGCCACTGGCGGGGGAGTATGATTCCACCCTCCTAGAGGGACTTATGTGAAACACCGGTACATCCGGTACCAACTTTCTCGAACTGGGCATCCCAAAATGGATGCTGCCAGCCACAGACATGAGTCTGACCTCCTGCTGCTGAGCCGAGCTTGAGCAGAGGAAGGCCTGACAATAGGTTTCCTGTCACAGGGAGGTGTGACTACCTCCCAGACAGGCTTTAGGTTATTGGGGCTGGGGGGTGCACTCTGAGAGTGCCAGAAAGTCTGCACTGGGGGCACATTTGGTGTCCCCACGAATAGTCCAGCTTAAACCAGTTGCAGGAGTCATTGCTCCTATTCTGTCATGAAACTAGACAAAGGACATTGGTGTAGCCACCCCTCTGTCATGTCCCTCCCCTTGGAGGGTCCCCAGATTTAGTCCAACCCCTTCCCTGGGTATGAAGTGGGAAACCTGATTACAGGACTTTGGATTTTACCTGGACTAAACTCTGCAAGCAGAAACCAAGTACTTTGACACTTCACTGGATGACAGAAGAATCTCTCTTGGAGTAAAGGAGTTATTCCCCTACAGCAGCAGGCACCTAAACACATCTGATTGGTTTGCATCTCCTGAGCTCCTGAGGACTCCGAAGATTTCTGCAACACAGGAGGTGGATTCTCGAGCGTCCCTGAGGTTGATCTGCTCTCTCAGCAATCCTGAGACCAGCATCCCTTGTGGGAACTGCGCAACCAGAACCTCTGTGCACCGTGTACTTTTGCAGAAGCAGATGCTTTTTGGCGATCCCTGAGGCTGTGCATTGGACTACGTGTAGTCCCAACCAGGAGCAGTACTTCCACTGAAGATCGCCAGCCTCCACTACATGAGTGCTCTGTGGGCTGGTGCTTTGCGATTCCGCTCGAGGTCCCTTCCCAATCCCTAGTCCGTTGGCCTGTGGGTCCTGGCAAGGGTCACTTTGAAATCCTGTGGCCTTCTCTGGTAGCTCCAGATGTGCCCTTACTCCCCACAGCTTGGAGAGTCTCCTGGACCTGGCTGGTCCTCACCGTAACTTGTTTTCTCTGCCCACATGGGTTGCCTATGCAAGGCTTGTTGGTGTTCCATCTGGACACTGACCCCTCAGCACTCGACATCCTTCATGGGACAGCTCACCTCCAGACTTTGGTTGTCATCGACGTCTCCTGGTCCCCATTGTTGCAGAGTCAAGCGTCCAATTTTCACACCTGCAGCAAATGACATCGGGGGGGGCATTCGTCTACCGAGCCTCTGGTCACCCTGAAGTGACTCAGACTCTGTCCCCTCTGCTTTCAGGTTCTTCTCACCTCGGATCCAGGCTTGGATTTCACTGGACACTTTTCATCTTCCCAGCAGCAGCACGTCTTTGCATCACACCATTGAAAACGATGAGGGTTTCCAATACCACTTCACCCCTATTCACCCGGCCCCTCTGGGATAGGTAACACAGGTACCCCAGTACTCACAAGGGTGCTGGCCTTAGAACCTTCTATGTTCCAAAGGGTTTGCTTGAAGTCCTCTCCGAAGTGTCCTTAAACTGTAAATTTCCAACAGCGACTTTCCCATAGAGTTGTACCGAACCCACGTCTGTGTTCTCACACTGCACCCGTCCTCCGTGGGCTCCCTTTGTCACTCCTTTGGGTGGTTCCTTAGGGACCCAGCGATTCTACAGGCTCTATGCACTGTGTATTTGAAGTCATTGTTGTTATACCACTTTTTTAGTATATGGTTCGGTCTCCCCTGGAGCCCGCTGTGTATTGTGCTATTTACTGTCATTCTATTTATTAAGTAGTGTGTGCTTTGTACTCTAATTTCGTATAGAGGTTAGTAGAGAGTGTTTAGTAATAAATACATATATTTTATATAACACTTGTTCTCATCTGGTAAAACAAGCTGCTTTAAATTCCTTCAAGACTTAGCCTGAAGGCTGCTCTCCATAGCTACCACTAGGATAGCTTTCATAAAGGTTATCTTTAACCTAATCACCATAAGGGTTGTTTGGACTGGTACAGGATGCCCACTTTAACTAGTGACAGCATATACCAGGCCTACCTCTCACAATAATCACCTCCTGGTTGTGGGGAAAGGGGATTGTCACGTTGCTAGGTTAGGCCCGGAAAGTAACACTGCCATTTTATATGCACACATTTCTTGAGTTGCCTGTTTTTCACACGATGACTTTTGTCACACATTTGCTTGTGTGACAGTGCAGGATTCAAAATCAAATCAAATCAAAAAAGCTTTATTCGACACATTATATATGACCATAAAAGCATTCTAATAACAATGGTTAAAAACATATTACTTGCACATCCTCACATTTATTTACAAAAACACAGTCCATTTTTAGTTACTAGCCCAAGGAAATCAATATGGTAAAGGTTCATTCAAATCTTTTAAAATCATTAGTCTTAAAAAACATCTTGAAGTGCGTATAGTGCGTTCAATCCCATATATCATACATTTGGGGTAAAGGGCATTATGACTCCAACTTCAATGATCATAATATTCATAAGTTAATGCTTCTAAATAGGAATAGGTTTTCTTTTCTTAATAGACATTTGTGTAAAATTGCAAGCAGCATTCATGATTGTATAATTCTCCAAGCTACAAATAAAATTAAAAGCCTGTTTATAACAATAAAATGAATTTGCTAAAAAAGAGGTTTCAAAACAAGTTTACGAATGTCCCTATAAAAGTTACAAAATAATAAGAAATGCAGCGTGGATTGAGCAGATTTTCCATCACATGGGCAAATTGGTAAAATTGGTACCTTTTCCTGGACTTAGGGAATGCAACTAGATAGTGTAGGGTACCAAGTCTTAATCTTGTTAAAAAGAACCTATGTTGAGTATTTCTTACTTTAATGAGATAGAGTTGTATGCCCATAAAAAGTGGGCGCTCATAGTAAGAGATGATTCTTTGTTTTGTACTTGATTCACCATCCTTACCAAATCCATTGCGGTAATAAGCTTTCTTTACAACTCTTTTTTACTATACTCTTGTATAGACATAGGTTGTTTACGCTCTAGAGTTAATTTACAGCTTTTTAATACAGTTTGAATATATTCAAACTACAGCATTTTTCAACTATTATCTAGAGCCAAACAGTCTAGTATTATACTCTTAGTAAATCTTGCTTCTTCTCTTGTCCATATCCCATGTCATAGAGTAAGGCCAGCTGTTCTTATAACATCTCTAATGTAGGGTACAGACAATTCTCAATGAACTAGACGATTAGATGTAGAACTTGGAACTGCTAGCAAACAGTTTAAAAATGTGTTCTCTTGTATTTGGAGGGTTAGGGTGTTCGCTCTTCCCCATAGGGCTGCACCATAGCATGCAGTTGTAATAGCTTTGCTTCTATATAGCATTTCCCTTATGGGTTTATTTCCTATTTTTGTAGAAAATCTAAATATACCCTCTATTATTCGTATACATTTTAAGTTTGATAAATTAATATGCGAACCCCATGTGCTATTTTCTTTAAACAGTAGGCCCAAATACATAAAACTTGAGATTCTATCAATTGCAGTGACGCCCACATAATGCTTTTTAATCCTTGTTCTGTTTTTACCACAGGTCATAACAAATGTTTTTGTTAAATTCAACTTTAAATCCTTTTCAGTCATGAAATGAGCAAATTTTTCTATCAAACATTGCAGGCCATTTGCTGTCCTTGAAATAAGGACGGCATTGTCCGCATTAAGGAGTACTGGGGTGGGACGAACACCTACCTTTGGGGAATCAGCTTTTAGGTTCTGCAGAAAAGAGTAAACATTATTTATATATAATGAAAATTAAAGGGGAGCTAAGACACACGCCTGTCTTATCCCATGAGTTACCCTAAAGTCAGGTGTACATTCCCCCCTTAATACCAAACCGAACTCTGGATAGTAGAAAAGTATACATCTGAGAAAGGTAAATAACAATGTTTTTGGGGCACCTAACTTAACCAGTGTTTGCCACAGTTTGTCATGATTTACCAGGTCAGAAGCACTGGTGAGATTAACAAAGCAAAGGTGGAGGGATCCTCCCTTTGCTAGGGTATATTTTCCAACCAAAAGATCCAGGTTTACACATTGTTCTATCGTCCCAATACCTCTCCTAAAGCCATCCAGTGCAGGATTCATTTCTCTGAAACCACATTGCTTACAATTCCACTTCGTAAGTACACTATCACGACACCTTAAACATTAAGTACAAGGCCTTAACATACATTTTTAAAATGTTGTATGTTATTCGTTCATGACGCGACATGGCTATCACAAGAGAATAAACAATGTCAGCTTGGCTGAAGCCACAACATGGAAGCATGGATACTGGTGTTATAAATACACACACATTTCCGTGTTCAAATCAGAGGAGCACTCAACTGTCATTGTGAGGATGCTGTGTCAGTCTCAGCTCAGCTAATTCCTGTTTACCCTCTTCGAGGAAGGATGTCCAATGTGTGACCAAGACGGGGAACTGTAAACATTTACCTTCAGGTAATGGAGATTTAGAGCATCCAGCAGAGGATTTTTGGCAGAACATCAGCACTAGGCTCCTAAGTTAGGGAGCGCATGATAGGAGTACACTATAAACAGTACTTATATGCAAACATATATACACTGTTTTAGTACAATGGTGGATTTGCTTATCCTTTACAGTGTTCTTATACTGCTAATCACTTTGATCTGTTTCTGTCTGTTAATCATTAAGCGCATATCTTCTATACAAGTATCATAATAGCTTCATAAACAACCCCCTTTGTGTATTTCTTGTGTATCTTCCTGAGGATGCACGAGTGACTGAGCAAAAATTTTATAGATCTGTTACAACTATTCCTTGGGGATTCAGGGTTGTCATGTTCTGAGGTTGTCCAAACCATTTGTTACTTTACTAGGTTTAGGGGTGCTCATGGTGGCACTGTGAATTAGCAGGACCACAAGCCAACATATCCTAAGGTAGTACATACAATAAGCCTGGCACCATCTCAACGTTTATGTTGTCCTACAAACAAACAGTTTCTACTGAGAAAGTGGAAACCACATGACTTGGCACGTCCAACGTTAGCAGATTGTGTTCTTATTTAATGGATCGCCTGAGTAGTTCTTTTTTGCATACCCAGAGACCCCTATTCACCTCCTAACTGGAGATGTCCATGGTGGAAGGTGCTATCCGTCTCAGCTGAGTAGGTAACCTCTATGTAGGTTGTTCAAGCTTGAACATTTCAAAGCATTATGCAATTGTGTTACCTTCTCTGAATTCATTTTCTTTTATGTCAGAAACAGACGACCTTAACATTGCTGAAAACTGCAGACATGTGATTACTCAAACATTGCAACGGCTTGGTCTCACACTTATGGGTGGAGATGTGGTCTTTGTGGTTGAGGCTCATGAAGCATATTGGACAGAGATATTCTATTCATGGGTTACATTTAATTTATAACTTTATTTTGATTTATATAAAATCACAAAAGTTAAAGCACATGTAACAAATACATATTAAAAACAATGAGTGGGCAGCTCCTGAAATCAAATAAAGCAGTATATACAGTCTAGCACCAATATTAGTTAATTTTTTTTTAAAAACTTAGTATATAAAATATGTTAAACCATTGTAACATAATCTGTAAAAACTACTAAAAAGGACATAGTTCATTGCTAAAATTAAGATCTAGGGAAAAGTATATGGTACAATCAATCCGAAAAATTAACACAGAAAATATTCAGGTGTAAAGGGGCCTCACTGAGAATGAGCTTTGGCTGCTACATTTTTCTCTTTCCAGCGAAGGACCCATACCCAACCTAGATACTTCGCTACGGCTACCACAACTGGAACCTCCACAGAAGATTTAAAAATTCGAAGGACCTCCATACTGGACCTAATACCCAAATTGGCGCAAGTTGGTTTCAACCACCTCCTCCTTGGTTTACTATAAGCAGGGCATGCGAAAAACATGTGACCTATAGTTTCTACAGTCTCAACACAAAACGGGCAGTTACTGGATTGTGAGTTGGCCAACTTGTTCATAAACTTGTTGGTAGGAAGCGTCCCCGCCCTGAAGTGGTGAAACAGCTTCCTATCACGGGTCAATGAAATAATATCCCAGTACTCCTCTAATTTGGGTTCCTGCTTAATGTCCAAAAAGGCACTAGAGAGGGAAGTGCCAGAAGAGGACTGAATGCGCATCATATTAACCATGGCCTAGTAGACGGCTTTAAACTCCAATTTTGAAGGAAACACACTATCAGCTGGGGATGTCCACAAGTGGACCAAATCCATGTCGGAGAGTATGTATCGAACTGTCCCAAACCACCCCAATTTCTTTTTAACATCCAGGTCCCTCACTTCCTGCAAAGCCTTGGTGTAGTGGATGAGTTCTGGGGTCACCCATAATCTTCTCCAATAGGCCACCAACCTGTAATGTAACACTTCACTGAAGGAGTTACATCCTAGATCCAATAACAGGGGGACTAAAGGAGTTGATTGTGGGAGGCCTATTATGGAGCGAAGAAATTTGTTCTGGCCCACGACTAGACTGTCAACATTTGCATAGCCCCACTGTTCGGATCCATATAATATCGAAGCACTGATTTTGGATTTATAAAGCTGGAGCACCAGTGCAATGGGTTTCGTGTGGGACTGCCAGTGTTCCTGCAATAGGCATCCCGCAAGTTGAGCATGTCTAACCGCTTGTTGGATGACCTGTGGTTTCCAGGTGACCTTCCTATCCACTATGATGCCAAGGTAGGAGAAGGTCTGGGTTTGTTCAATGATAGCCTCATTCATGCGGACAGCACCAACAGCTATTGGGGAGTTTGTCAGTACCATGTACTTGGTCTTGTTAACATTGACAACAAGTTCATGTTCCTGATAGAACTCCTCAAATATAGCCAAGGCTCGTTGGAGACCCTGTCTAGTCTTAGAAAGTATGAGGGTGTCGTCCGCAAACATTAATAATGGTATCTTGTTCCCTGCTAATGTTGGTGCATTGGTGGGGAAATCCTTAAAATAATTAACCACCCCGTTTATATAGATCGAAAAGAGTGTTGGAGCAAGGACACACCCTTGTCTCACCCCTCTATCAACTGGGAATTTTTGTGTGGTGTGACCCCTCTCATCCCATCTAACCTGTGCAAAATTGTTGGAATATAGTTTCACCACAAAAGCCAACAGGTCAGGTGGCATGCCCAAATGTTGTAAAGTGCTCCACATCTTGTTGCGAGGGACCAAGTCGACTTGAGGTCCACGAAAGCTGCGTAAATAGTACCCTTCCCTAGAGTCACAGTGCGCCAGTATAGCAAAATGAACCTCATAACCTGGTCCACCGTGCTAGTACATTGCCTGCAAATTCGAGAGTATGGCAGAATCATCCAGCCAGGCCTGGATTCTACACAGCACAACCCTAGCAGCTACTTTGTGGATGCAATCAATAAGACTGATGAGCCTGTAGTTGGCAGGTAGGGATCTATCACCTTTTTATAGATGGGCAAGATCACTGCCCCCGGCCAGGTGCATGGTATACAAGCTCCTTTGGCAATGGCATTAACTAGGACCTCGATATATTCAGCCCATAATCCTGTGTTTTGAAGAAACAAATCTGCGGGTATGCAGTCGAGCCCCGGCGCCCTGCCCTTGGGGACCTTGCACAGGACTTTTTCCACTTCCAGCTTGGTTATTTCTAGAACTGGGCTGTCTGGAAGGATACCTATATTGGGAATAATAGCGGAGTCACAGGTAAATTGACCTTCAAAGTAGGATAACCACTGCTGCGGCTCCACATGTTTAGATGTACATTGATCGAAGCGCCATTGCCCTACTTCACCAGGTGCCACAATGTAGTCATGTCTCTCCTTGAACTTGCCTCCGACAATGCTGCCCAATGCTCCTCGTCCCATTCCCTTTTAGGTGCTATTTGCGCTGCCTTGTATGAAGCCCTACTTTTATTTATTAAAGCCCTATCTTTAGATCTTATTGCTGCAGCTAACAATCTATATGCTGCCCGACAAGATGAATTGTACCACTCTGCCGCTTTAGGTCGTGACAGTTTGTTCGATAACTTATTTTTCGCAATGAAAAAAATTTTAAGATCATTAAAAAGGTGCTCGTGGACGTCCACTGCTCTATCACTGAGCTGCCTCTGCCTTGAGGGTTATTATAGCACTAGAAGCCAACATATTCATCTGGGACACGATCTTTGCATCTAACGCCACCTTCGACCATTTGAGGCGACGTGTATCGTTCGACACGTGCGCCTCTATATGGACTGAGCTACCTCCCAAACCCCCTACAGGCAATATGTCATCGCGGTCTAATGAAAGGAGCAACGGATTGTGATTGCTTTCAACACGGACTATTACCTCCATATCCATTAAACACGGCCAAAGTTCTTTGGTGAGCTGAAAAAAATCGATCCTACTTGCGCGTTGGCCAGTAACAAAGGTTGCCATCCCTGTTTTATCGGAGTTAGTGCGCCCATTAGCTGCTCTCACCCGATGTTACATACAAAAGATATATAATTGTAACACCACGCTGGACCATTTTTATATAGGAGGAAGATAAAGTGAGAGAATAGACCACATATCATCCTCTTCTGTGCAAGAATTCATGTCATGGATATCAAGGGGTTCAAACGTGCAATTAAAATCTCCCGCTATGAGGCTGGAACAATCCCCTGGTTCGTATTCAAATAGGAATCAAGAATGTCAACCGTTTCGGAGGCTTTGCCCCCCTGATTTCCTCTGGAATACCCTTTAATTAATAGCATGCCTGGGAGACACCCCTTGAACATCTTAATAATGAGGATATCCCTCGATTCTATATGGATCTCCTCCAGCCTATATTGGAGGGACTGTCTTATCCATATGGTCAGTCCTCCTTTAGGCCGACCTCTGTGGGTTACATTCCCAGCAGCAGATGACACAACAAGGCTGTTTCACAACTATAAAGAAGCTGAAGTTCCATATAACTACACACCATATGAATTTATAGAAATAACTTCAACATACCAAGAGCACAGAAAATGGTTTGATGGCGCATTACAGCTAAGCATGAGCGAATTTTGCGGATCTCGCGTTCGCGAATTTTGCGGATTTGCGGATTCGCAATCCGCAAAATCCGCGAATTCCCGCGAATTTGCGGATTTTTTTTTTTTTGTGTTCGCCCGTGTTTCTGCCAGTTCGCGAGGGTTTTGTACACTTTCGCAAATTGCGAACTTACCTGTCGGGTCGCAAGTTTCGCGAACTTGTTGTTTCTACGTGTCCAGCCTGTTTGGGACACTCTTCTTCATCACTGCCACTCTCTGTCACCACTGCCACTCTCTGACTACTCATGCCACCCTCTGGCCCACCCATGCCACCCTCTGTTTCATCACCACACCCTCTGGTTGTCCAGTGTACATTATTTTCGGCAAAGCAAAGCACACCTTCCCTGCCTCAAGTGACCTGAATTAATTTGGGGCTGATTAATGTGTCACAGAATATTTTTTTAGCTGGCACCTGCTTCCTTAGTGCGCCCTGATTAGTGATCTTTTACACTTGCTAAGTGCTTTCATTGTTGCAAAATTAGTTACAACACCTGCCCTGCCCCAACTGACAATAATGAATTAGGGGCTGATTAATGGATTTTAACTTCCAGCCTGGCTCCTGCTTGTCTCCCTTAGCTGTAATTCAGGACCTTTGTGGCATATGTGTAACTATTCTGAGGTTCAGAGCAGGGTCACATAATAGTTTCAACTGGCAACTGAACTCTGGAGGGGCCCCTCAGGAAGCACTACAGGAAATGGCTACTAATGATGAGCCTGAACTTTTGAACCTGGTAAGTAGTTACTTTCAGTTTTGCTAAAATCGTATTTCTGCAATTTTGCACTTATTCGCGGGGCGCGAACTCACGCGAACAGTGCGAGCAGTGCGAGCAAAATCCGCTGCTCGCGGATTTGCGGATTTTGCGGGAGATTCGCAAATCTCGCGGATTGCGGATTTCCCGAAAATCCGCAAAATCCGCGAGCGGAACGGATTTTCCGCCCATGCCTAATTACAGCACACAACAGATCTATTGCTAGGTCCCCTTAGCAATGAGGTAGCAACATGGCCACTCTTAGCCGGATACACACCACATCCTGATGTCAATAATTTAACAACATTACAAGTGTGTAGATTATATAAAAATGTAGTAACAATTTACAGATGTTTGACACAGTTCATTATGTGAACATTGACATTAAATCCTGCAAGGACTGCTCAAGCAGCACAACCACAATTATCTACACAGGGCATCAGCCAACAAACACTAAATACAGTCATTTTTAAGGTAATCATCAGATGGGAGGAGGTTCCATTCTGGGTTGCACAAAAAACAAGTCAGCTTGAAGCGGTGCTTCCCCATAAGGGACCGCAGGAAAACCACAGGATTGTAACTATATGCTTGCCAATGGGGATGGCTCCAGTGTATATAAGAACTCATGGTACAGTTTGTTAGCTGTTTTCTAGAAGGGCTTGAAAATATCCAGGGCAGCACCTTCCATGGGTTTGGGGGATGAAACTGATCGGAAATGTTGCGGCAGTATCCACCATTATGTTAAGTAACATAGAAAGGGACGCAGAAGCATTGGCTATGCGCTATCATCTAAGGGATTTGGCTCTGGAACAACAGGAGTGTGAATTACCTAAAATTAGGTAGAGATTATTTGGGAGCCAAAACTGGTAAACCACAAGTGAGGAGTAGTTCTGAACAGGTTAATACTAAGCAAGCACCCAAGTTTTCTACGAAGAAGATGTTGGATATTAAGAAAAATAAAGACAACATTAAATCACAAGGTGGGGCTCCTCAACAGGAAGCCACAGAGAAGCACAACGACCTGTGTGACTATGATAATATTAGACTTGACAGGTATCAGGATACGTTTCTCTCGTTCCTTTCAGGAGTCATCCGAAAAACATTCGTAGAGGGGTAGACGGTCAGAGCGCAGTTCTGAGGAGTGTGGGAAAGTGAAGAAGGACTCACATTGCTCATCTGACTACGTAATTGAACAGGAAGACAAACCTAAAACATCCAAACCTCAATTTAAAAACAAGAAGGTGGCTGTACTTAATGTCAAGCATGCAGTGGATACTGAGAACGTTGCTTCTGAATGGGACACACAGGACAGGCAGCAGAGGTCATGATAGTTTGCCGGAACCTGATTGATTGCCTGGCTGCGATAGCACTGAGTGACTATATTCAGGTGGAAGCACCAGATACACTGGTAAGTGTTCTGCATCGCCAATGGAAGGTCCAACTACAGATGGAGGGGGGCATACAAAGACCCATTTGGCTATGACATTCTCTTCGCCAAAAAAGATTAGCCACCAGAATTCATCAAGGACTGCCCACAGGGAGAAACCTTTCAGTACACTTCAAAGAGTAGATCACATAGTTCTGAGATTTGCTCACATGGGGTACAAATTTAAATTTAAAAAATCAAAGGTTGCCCACCTCCTGTCCTGTTTTTGGGATACAAGCTGTCAAGTGACGGCAAATTCCTTGAGACACATTTCTTGGAGAAGTAGGAGCTCTTACAACCTCCAACTACACTGAAGAGGTTACATCCTATATTGGTATTCTTACGTTTTGGAAGAACTTACACTCCATATTACACAGAACAGATTAAATCACTCTATGACCTAATTTATCCAGATTTCTCAACACACACGAGGGCCACTGAACATGCAACCATACTATGTTCAATACAAGCTAGAATGTTAACTTCCAAACACTTACACACATATGTAAACACAACAAACCTGGTGATCCACATGATTGCAGGGGCAACAGGGTACACCTATGTTACATTTAATGAAAGTGCAACTGTACTAATTGGATATAAATCGTATTTATACATCAATACCGAAATGCATTTTGCATAAAATACTGACAGTGGTATAGACTGCTGTTGTGAGCGAGGGAGCACTGGCTCAGGAGAAACAAATAGTTGTTGTGACCCCAGTGCCGACCTAAGAGGCTGTCACAAAGGCCAGAGTTCCAAATTCAAAAGCATTACATCCACATTGGATACAATGGGCTAACTCACTCACCCCAACAGATGTATACTACAGATTTGTTTCTACACTTCAAACACCAACCTTTCTGCAATACAAACACAGATATCCTCTGTACATTGAAATAATGACTGTAGATCAGTATGATTACATCATATATACTGATTGCTCTACCCAGCCTGCCATATGGCGAAAGCACTAATATTCAGCAGCATCCGCTGCCATAAAGGGACACATGCAGAATGGAGAATTCCATCCTGAAAAAAAGACCTACACACAGTCACTCAGTGACTGCAGGGCATAGCTGGCTGAACTCAGGGCTCTAATTCTGGCACTGGAGAATATGGATCCCTGATTCCCCACATTGATAGTGTGTGATTCGTATTATAATCAACCGACGTCAACTCCGCAGCCAAAGAACTTCACAGATGGATCATCAACTGAGCATGCCAGCTTGCCCCCCTACTCAACTCCGACAGACAATGCTCCAGGAAGGCCACCTGATTCACTGGGGACCTCCAAGAATCCAGACCCACCTGAAGACAGTTTGAGAAGAGTTGGAGAGACAGCAAAACTCTGGAGGACAGCACCACATACAAGAACGCCATGACAGAATACCACCAACTTATCAGATCCACCAAAAGTACCTTCATCCAAAACAAAATCCACGCCAATGCCAGCAACTCCAAAGAACTCTTCAGCATCATCCAGGAATTCACCAAGCCCCCAGAGAAGCCAACAACATCACACCCTCCCAAGACCTCTATAACAAACGTGGCTCCTATTTCCACCTAAAAGTAAGAACCCTCTATGACAACTTCAACAAACAGACTACGGACACTGAACCAACCCCCTCCCCAGCAACAACAGCCAGCCCACCATCTCCTCCTGAACCCCAGTCACCACCAAAGACACAGCAGCGACCATGAAGGGCATTCACTAAGGAGCCCCTACGGACCCCTACCCTCCTCACATCTTCCACGGAGCCGCCTCTGCCATTGCACCTGAGCTACGACTCACCATCAAAGCAACCTTTAAAGCCGGCACATTCCCCTATGATTGGAAACACGCAGAAGTCAAGCCCCTCCTCAAGAAGCCCTCAGCAGATCAGACGGACTTCAAGTACTACTGACCCACCTCTCTCCTCCCTTTCATGGCCAAAGCCACTGAGAAGAATGTCAATGTTACACTAACGAAATTCATTGAAGGGAACTCCATCCTCGACCCCCCCAATATGATTCTGCAGCAACCACTGCACCAAGACCACCCTACTCGCCCCTACAGACGACATCCGCACCCTCCTCGACCAAGGCCACAACACGGCTCTGATCCTACCCGACCTCCCTGTAGCCTTCGACACCGCCTCCCACCGTACTCTCCCCACCAGACTCTATGACACGGGCATACAGGGGACCACTCTTGACTGGATCCACTCCTTCCTCACCAGCAGAATCCAATGAGTCAGTCTTTCCCCCTTCATCTCCGAACCCACAGAGATCAACTGCGGAGTACCTCAAGGATCGTCGCTTAGCCCCACACTATTCAACATCTACATGGCCCCCCTCGCCGCCATTGTCAAACAGCATTGACTCCACATAGAATCCAAGCCTATGACACCCAGCTCATCCTATCTCAAAATAAGAACCCCCTCACTACCATCTCATCTTCCAGGAGGGAATGACGGACGTTGCATCCTGAATCAGCAGCAGCTGCCTGAAGATCAACTCGGAGAAGACAGAAGTCCTCATCCTCGGACCCTCCCCCTCAGCACCTGTTTGCCCACCGCCCTCTGCAGCCGCGACCCCCACAGACCTCGCCCAGAACCTCAGCATCAAACTTGACTCGTCCATCACCAGAATGGATTCATAGATTCAAAAGGGTGCACAATAAAGCACAAGATGCTGTGGCAACAGGTGACTAAGCTGAAAGGGTTCTTGCCACAGACTCATGTAATACAAATCTTGAGTCACCAACATAATGGCGCACACGTTCAAGAGAATTCCATGGCTGATGAAGCCGCAATAGTGCAAACTGCTACTGTTGCTGCAGTTACTCGTTCAAGTACGGGAACAGACAGAGACATCTTGACATCTGTCAACGCTGCATGCTATGACACCCTCCTGCGAAAAGCCTTTCCACTCAAGTACTCCTACAATTTAGATTCGCAAAATGTGCCATTTGCTCACATTCCTGAGTGGGGGATAGAATAATACCAAACTGGAGAAATACCTCAGACTGGTGGTTAGGTTTGATTCTAGCTACACATGAGGGTATTGCATCTGCACAAGCAGGGGTGGCTGCTAAAAGTTAAATATTGCAGCGGTGCTATTGGTGGCCAGGTCTCTATAAACAGGCAAAGGACTTTGTCCTCAACTGTGACATCTGCCAGCAGATGAAGGGTTCAATGCCCAGATGCATCAACCTTTTTAGGAAGTGCAAACAGTGCGATTCGCAAAAATCGGCCTTTTGCACTTCCTAAATTGGTTACTGGGATGCATCAAGCATTTTTTGAAAATCGCTATTTTTTGCGAGTTCCAAAAAATGCGATTGCTTTTAAGGAATCGCAAATTTGCGATTCCTTAAAAGCAATGCATCATCCTCAAACAATTTGCGATTTTACAAATTGCAAATGCAAATTACCACGAAGTTGAACTTCGTGGTAATTTGCAAAAATGTTTAAAAACGCATGAAAATGCATTTTTTAAACGTGTACGTTACAGGCACACATGTCCTTAGGACATGTGTGTATGTAACTCACATGTAAAAGTGCATTTCATGGGTGCAGGGGGGGGTCCTTTGGACCCCCCTCTCCACACTTGAAAGGCTTTGATGCATTCCGATTTGAAATTGCGAATTCGCAATTCCCATTCATTCCTATGGGCATTTCAGCCCATAGGAATGAATGGGAATTGCGGATTCGCTATTTGGAACTCGCAATTTTATTGGAATTCGGTAAAAATTGCGATTTTTACCGAATCTCAATAAAATAGCGAAATTAATGATGCATTGCCATTTGCGATTCCTTAATTGCGATTCCTTATTTTTCGCAATTAAGGAATCGCAAATGACAACGTTGATGCATCTAGGGGCTAGTGTGGCACGTCCACTACAGACACCTCTACTGATTTCAAACAAGCCTCGGCTTGTGTTTATCTGGAACATTGTGACCCTTTGTCATCAAATGGGGCTTACAAGTATATCTTGGTTGCAGTGGATTCCTGCTCTCTATTCCTATGGGTATATCAAAGCATACAATGTAGAAGTCGAAGAAGGTACAATGTCAGGACCAACAATGTTCAGGGGACTCACCACAAGCAGGGGAGCCTGGGCAAGTCCCCAAGCAATCAGGAAAGCCCAAAGAAAACAAAGATGACCCTTAACAGGACCAACAGGCCGGAGGCACTAGAGTTGGAAGAGGACCTCAAGAAGCTTACCAAAATATGAAGGCCACGATGCAAAATATATGATGTGGACAGAGATTAGTCACTAGAAATGCTTGAGGTTGGGGCTACTTGGAACCCAAAGATCTTGGTGGAAGGAAGCCAACAAACTTTTGCAACTGCAAGTCAGTGCGATGCACAGGGGTTCGATTCCTGCAGCACCCACGAGGGATACTGTCCTTATACTTGGTGAGAGGGCAGGGCAGGCCTTGAGAGATGTGGAGAACCACCACGTCTGTTGCTGAGCTTTTTGCTGTCTGTAGGAGCTTAGGATCAGCAGACGGTCAGCTTAGTTGCTGTGCCTGCAGATGCAGGGAAGTGGCTAGTTCACTTCAAGGGAGACACTTTCAGGTGTCTTGGAAGCCCACAGGCCTTGGAAGGTTCCTGTATGATGCACAGGCACAGACAATGAAGCAGATTGGAAGGGAGATGAAGTTGAGCCCAAACGAAGTCCAGAGTACCCAGACGGTCGAAGTTGAAGTGGTCTCTGTTAGAAGCTGAAGTTCACACGTGCACCCAACCTCCCCTGTTCCCACGTTAAGCCAAGATAGGACACCATCCGAGACAGCCCTGCTCACCCCCTTAGTAGCGTGACACGAGCAGCCAGGCTTATCTCCAAGGCATGAGTGTTCAGCATGTGCAGCCACGCCCACAGCAACCCCAATGATGTCACCTCAAATGGACTCCACACGGGTTTCTTTAAAATGAGTACACTTTATATAAAAAGATATACAAAATGACCACACAATACACCTTCCAAACATATACAATAGGGTTCTAATTCCCAACCACCCCTTTTAACCAACAGTTATGCTGACTTTTAATCATTCTCAACAGGTTAGGTACGTCTTATCACTAGATTCAAACACATTGCAAAATACAAGGATTACTGCCCTACTTAACAATGGGTTTCTGTATAGTGCCACAGTGAAACAATGCAATGCGTAGCGTCAAGATACTGTACTGAGTTCACGCAAGATATTGCAACTCGGATCGCTACCAGCATGCCCTGTTCAAGGAAGAAATACAGCAATGCATCATGCTGCAATTACGTACAGTGCGATAGGAAAACAATGCAATGCGTATCACCACCAGCATGCCCTATGCAAGGAAGGAATAAGGTAATACGCTACAGTGCAATTCAGTACAGTGCAGTAAACAATCAATTCAGTGCACTACACTATGATCCTCTGTCCTGCAAGAGCAACATATCGTAGTGCGTAGAGCACTAACCCCCTGAGTTCATTAAGCACCTCTGGTGTCAGACATTTCAATAGTTCGATAGTTCATTAGCAGCAAATATGCAAATTGCTATGCAACTGTTTTTAGAAGTGTGCGAATGGTTGCCCCCAACACGGATAAACAATGACACCCAAGTTCCACTCCGGGCCTTGGCCCCTGTACTGCCCCGTCCTGATAATGTCAATACCACATTTTGAACATTAGACCACCATCAATTCTACCTATTTCCGGAGGTGGAGGCCCCGTGATTCCTGGCAGCGAGCAACAGATTCCTGCTGGGCGATTATCTATTCCTACGCGGGACATTTTAACTTACCGCGTATTCCTGTGCTGACAAAACGTATGCGGGACTACAAATAACTGAGGAGGTTTATGCCCATATAACTTTTTGAAGATTGTTATCTCTCCTCAGGGGAATTGATACGCCGGACTGACGGCAGTCTAATGTTCTAAATGTGGTATTGACTTTATCATAGATTTTGGTCATCCTGATATCAGTCCACAGATCTTTCTGGAGGCCTTTTCTGCTCTGGATTTTCAGATTTTAATATTGTTATTGGGAATAATATTGTGTTTTCCTGAAGAAGGTGTTGGCCGCACATTTATTGCCCACCGAAACGCGTCAATGCTTTTAGAAGAGGAAATTGCGTTAAGTCTGAGGAGACAATTACACTGAATGGAAAAGTTGGAATTATAACCTCAATGCTTTGAAGTGATCTATGTCTGACTAATGTAGTGCCTCTTTACAAATAGGAATCATTTTTTCCTTGTTCTATTCCCAATTTGTTTTAATTTGTTTCTAATTGTGTTGTCCTTGAAGTATATGGAATGTGAATTTTTGCTTAATATAATTGTTATTGTTTTTAATATGTTTGCATCTATTAGATAAGGAATATACAAATTAGATAGAACATTTTGTATGGTGGGCTCCTATTGGTTTTACTGAATTTCTGAATAAATTTGCATTTTTACTTATTATCTTATTCATTTGTTTGATTACATTTCCTCTTTGTCCATTCTTCATATGACTGGTGTGCAAAGGATATATGAGGTAAATTGGTGCATTGAGTGTATGATACTTACTTGAAGGGTACTTCTTTTAATACTTGGTCTTAGTTGGCACCCTTCCCCTTTGGATGTTGGGTCCCTCTCTCTTTGTTTTGAGCCGCACCAAGACACGCACCCTGCGCGTGAGAGTCTTGATTCGTTCCGGGTGCCCCGGATCACCTTAGGCACCCCTACGGAAGTCTCAGGCTGTCAAGACGCGGTCCCACCACCGCTCCACTTGAGTCTTCCTGAAAACTTTTATGTTCCTGTGTTTCCAAACAGGGAGCCAGCTCACCTCAGGCCCTTGGGGTACAGGACATAGTGCATAGCAAAGTCCTGATCAGAAAGAAGGGGACATGACCCACTGCAGCACCCCTTCAGTCTCTCCTCGGTCAAGAAGCCCCACATCACGAAGCAAGGGTCAAGCGTCTCCCGCAGCCTATTCAGCAACTCTTCCACAGGCAGAGGTTTTCTTCCCGATCGTGGACAGGTCAAAGCTGCCAGAGGCCCGAACAGTCCACAGCATCTTCAAAGCACTACCAGCACTTCTCTGAACGATACTGAGACCGTTCTCAATGACATTGTCCACATGACAAAACATCACCAAAGTCTTGCGGTTTCAGTTTTTCTAGTTATACCCCTCTGTGTCTTTGAAGTTTACTTGTGCTCAGGGGTCCCGACCCCTTCCCTAAATCAATTTTGCGTATCTCCCCCCCCCCCCCCAGTGTCACCGTCCTCTCTTTGATACTGGGGGCCGGGATCTGTAATCCCTCAGAGGGAGATGAGTTTATTGTTTTATGGCTCTGAACCAGGCCTCTTCACCTCGCAAACCCTCTCCTTGGCTCCGCTCCAGGTGCAGGGCAGCCTGGCACCATCTCCACCCCTCCCCTGGGGCATGACCTCCCTCAGCCTTTCTCACCTCTCCCAGATCCAGGCAGGCAATTCACATTCTGCTGAGACACACAAATAGGTCTAAAGCACAAACTCGCCCCTTTTCTCAAATAGCACTTTCTGGACACACAGCGACAAAACCATCTACCCAAAAAGATGTGCTATGACGCTGTGAGTTCAGAAATACCAAACTTCATTATTCCATCTCCAAATCTTGGGAAACTAGGCTAACAATACTACAACCAGCATCCCCCATTCAGTCCTATGGGCAGGAGGGCCTTTTACCAGGGAAAATGAATTGGAACATTTTCCACTGTCAAGGCCTAGCGCCCACACTGGCACAGGTCCTGCCTTTTACCTGCACCACACCCTGCCTAGGGGTTACTCAGGATGTCCTAAAGGGGTGCCCCAATGTGTATGCAAAAGGGAAAGTAAGGCCTGACAAGCGGTAGCACTTGTCCGGACAACAGGTTAATTTAGCATAATGCACACAGGCCCTACGCTGAAGACCTGTGTTCCCTCTCTGCGCATTTCCTTAGTACTAGCTCGGGCACACACAGTGCCCATCACTTAGGGATCTTGCTAGTACAGCAAACATACCAATCAGAGACAACCAAACCAACTCTACACTTTAAACAGGGAACATCTGTACTTACAGCAAACTTTGCAGCTCTCTGTCAGAAAAACGGTCTATGGGGAAAAGCAAAACGTTTAAGTGAACTTTAGCCAACAAGGACTAGTCCAGCAGTGTCTAAATTGAATTGTGTCCCACGACAAATCTAGGGACCTACACCCAGGTAAGCCCTTAAGTACCTTAAAGAAAGGGTTGGGATGATTCAGGGGACCCTCCCAGGGTAGGGTTTGGACAGAGGGAAGGTTACTCCCATGTCCTTTGCACTGTTTTACGCCAGATCGGGAGTTAACGGCTCCCAGAGCTGGTTTGAACTGGACTACGCAAGGAGGCACCAAATGTGCTCCTCAAGCAGACTGAGTGGCACTGGGAAGCACACCCACCCATCCCCAATACACTAAATCCTGTTTGGGAGATGGACAGACCTCCCTGTGACAGGATACGTATTGTTCTGCCTTCCCCTGCTTGCGCTTGGCTCAGCAGCAGGAGGGCAAACTGTGTCTCTGGTCCGCAGCAGCCCTATTGTGCTGTCCGGGCTCCAGAAGTCTGGCACTAGGAGCACTGAGAGTCTAATGGAGGACCAATCCAGTGCTTGGAATCATACCTCCCACACCGTTTAAGGTGTGGGGGTTTGATACAACATGTTTGAAACCAAACATGATAGGATTAGTTTCCGCCAATTTCAAGATGGTCATTACACGATGCCCTCTATATGGTACATGGCTGCTTCACTTACAACCCGGGAGAATGAACTCTGTAGGCTATAGGGGTGGCACCCTCACAGTTAGAACCAAGCCCCCTGCCTTCAGGATTGCAAAGATCTGCTATAGGGGTGACTTATAGGTTTTAAGTGCAGGTACCTTAGATATAGGAAACCTATAACTTTTGTGAGTGGTGCTATCACCAGCTTACACAAGCTGCAATGGCAGGCCTGTAGTTACAGTTTGAATGGTCTCCCAATGGTGGCATAATACATGTTTCAGCCCATGGGGGACCGCTGGGGTACCTATGCCCTGGGTATCTTTTTACAATATATAAGGGTACCCCAGTATCCAATCTGGGATGTACCTAAGTACTAAACATAACAATTTAGGGGAGAAAGCAGATAGACTGGTGTCCGGATTATCAGGTTCCCAGTCAGACTAGTCAATAACAGCTCAGCACCCGGCAAAAAGTGGGGGTAAACATAATAGCAGATTTTACTTTCCTACAGTACTTAAATATTGAAGATATGTATTTATAATGGAATGTCCTTTGTATCTTTTTTTACGCATTTGATGTACTTTTGTGGTTTTAATTTAACCAAATAAAGTATTTATTGATTGATTGTTTGACAGATCCCACACACAATCCCATTGTCATGCTGCAAGAAGCAAACAATTTCAGTCCATTATGGAGAAACATTATTTACTTGATAAGTAGAGAACACTCCACACATTGGCAAAGGAAGGCACCTTCCACTCTGGGGTTCATAAAAGCTGGTCCCAGAATAGATTATGGGCTCATAACTAGAGGGCTGGGAACCTGGCTGTACAGGGTGACTCACTTGGCATGTGCCTGCTCGGACCACTCCCTAGTGCTGTTGGAGATGTTCCCCCCGGCTGTCCCCTCCTCATTCTCATCCTGGAGACTTTCTCCCACATTACTGCTGAATGAGGCAATGGAGTTCTTTGAAAGGAACTGGGAATCAATTCCGCAGATTATCACAGTATGGGAAGCCTTTAAAGTTATTGTTCAGGGAATTTTTCTGGCCAAGAGTGGAGGGGTCCTGCTCTCTATCAGAGATCATCTTTGGAGAATAGAGAAGGATATTAAAACTCTTGAGGGAAGTCTAGGGGACCCACCGGACTCTGTGGTGACTGGTAAAATCAGGGAGGCTCTCACATATTATAATTATTAAGAAACAGTTGAGCGGGAGATTCTGTTCCGAGGCAAATACTTTAATGCAAGTGAGTACGGTGAGGGAGAAAGACCGGGACATGCACTTGCGACAATGACGCACAAACTCCGATACACCAATGCTGTTCTTGAAATAAGAAATGAGGATGGTCCGAGACACATCGGAAATATTAAAATGTTATTTTCCAACTTCTACACACACCTTTGCACTTCTTGCAGGATGCAAAGAGTTGACATAGATTCACATCTCGGAGATGTGGTGCTGGGGTGGTTGATTGTTGCAGAGGGAATTCCTTTCCCCAGACATTGAGGAAGACGAAATAAGAGAGACCATCATGCACCTACCATCTGGTAAAACCCCCAGCCCTGACAGGTTACCAGCTAATTTTTATAAGGCATACACTGGTACGCTAGTCCAAATCTTGAAATCAGGCTATCAAGAGGCAAAAGATGTCGGCCTTCCACCACCTTCCATGGGAGAGGCAATGATAATTACCTTACTCAAAGCTTATAATGCAGTGGCGTATTGTGAATCTTACAGGCCCTTATCCCTTATAAATTGTGATGCCAAAATTCTCACAAAGATTCTTGCAAATCCCCTTAGCCTCCTCATGACTTTTTTGGTGAGACTTGACCAGACAGGTTTCATACCCGGGTGCGCTACCTCACACAATTTGCGCACACTGTTTGCGCTTTTACAAGACATTGAGACCTTGCTGGGGTTGTGGTGTTCCTTGATGCTGCCAAGGCCTTCAATTCTTTGGAATAGGATTACTTGATGATCTTTCTGCAGCGCAAGGGTTTCTTTTCCACTTTCTTGTCCTGGATTGCTCTTCTGTACTCCCAGATCGTTGCCAAAATACAAATTAGCGGGACCTGCTCGACCCTTTTTCCATAGAACGAGGCACTAGGCAGGCTGCCCACTGTCACCCCTGCTCTTCACACTGGTGGTGGAGCCATGGTGGCAAAACTTTGAAACCTTTATTGTGATTATGCCATCAGATACCCCACTAGGCATATACCAGTGTTAAAATTGGCTTATCGCCATAATCAAGTCAGGCCAACTGTATTAAGCGTAGGCTTTCACACAAGGCCTTTAATCATGCAATTAAAATATCTGCATAATTACAATGGGCAAAACAATACACAAGTCATCCTAAAGGGGCACACAGGGTGTATCACAGTGCAAATCACCTACCCCCAGGGTTTGTTAGAGGTGGCAATCAACACCAAAACTTTGTTCATTACTGTACGTTTTGAGATTCAATGTAAAAAAATACCTGCCTAGAGGTTATAACATAGTGTAGTAACATTTCTATTGGTTTTACCATATGTTTTGTGCAATAAATACGTCTGGTCTCCTAGCATTTGTCATATTTTTTCATTATAAACAGATCTAGCCTATAGCCTTCATTGTTCTTGCCATCAGAGCCAACTCACTACTACTTTTACTGAGCATAATGTTTTCACAAAGCATAAAAGTCCAATATATCACTATTTGTTATTGGAAGCACCACTCAATTTCTGACCAATTAAATGCTGTACTCAAGGGAATCAATATGTGATTGGGGACAAAGCCCTCTCTCAGTAGTGCTTCTTAAAGTTATTTCTCTGTTGATCTCTTATGGTCTGGTGATAGGTGCACTGTCATGGCTGACCTACAAAATGCTAAGACTGGAACTAGGACAAAGTATGTAGACCCACTACCATGCACACAGTCAGATGGAGCTGAGCGATTTTACCATGTAAACAAAGGTACACTAGAACTTGGGAGCTTTTAGAGTGCTTCAACTTCACTACAGAGAGTGTCTTGATAGAGTAAATACAGTCAGGGGTCTCAGTGGTGATCGTGTTGGTTTGATTGCAAAGCTGAAGGTGAGCAGTGAGCTCCAAAGTAAGGTCATCTTACTCCCTCTGTGGGATTCCTTGACAGCCTTTCTGACCATACTTGTTTTTTCAGTGTTCATTGTATATGCATGATGGTCAATCCATTTGATAGTTGCAGTAAAAAAGCTGGGCCTAACTTTTCATTGGAGTTCGGATCCAATGTACACCAAAGGTGTAACTATGGGGATTTACATCATGACACAGGGCATTCTTATAATCACCCACTGCTACTTTAATAATAAAGATTTTATTCAATATATTCTCTGATCGTTCCATCAAAACATACAAAAACATGGGAATCTATATTTATTGCTGTAATAATTTACAGGATTATGCTTGTATTAGAGGTGCTGGTGGTGTGTTTCATTCCTTGAATCAACATGTGTTCATTACATTCACAAGAAAGGTAATTTTCTATGAGCTTGAGGGCATCACTATGAAAAGTGACGAGAAGTGGGTGGGGAAAACAGTAGAAAGAGAGGAGCTATGCAATGTAAAGTGGGCGCTAGAACAAAAATAGAGTAAATCAATTTTTCACGATTTGTCTTAATCTGAAACTGAGAATGTGTCCAACATGATCTGCTACTTCTTCATTGGATAAGGGCAAACAAACAGTGAATTATGTGCTAGTTACATAACAATTAGAGGAGCAACCTCAGTGTGTTCTGCTCCTCAAATATCAACGATAAGACAATCTACCTGGCATGCCCTTCACCTTCCCTTACTTTTCTCAATGGCTCTCTTGCCCAGGGCATTGTTCCACAATTGCACAAGTCTGCCACCATAATCCCCATACTAAAGAAACCCGGTGCAGACCCCACCTCCATGGCCAACTACCGCCCCATTTTCCTCCTTCCCTTTCTTGGTAAAATCTTGGAACAACATGTCACCCAAGTGCTCAGTGCCTTTGTCTAGGAAACTGGCAGGTTAGCTCCTTGTCAGGCTGGCTTTCGGCCTTGGCACTCTACGGAGTCGGTAGTCCTGTCCGTCATGGACAAACTCAGAAAAGGAATGGATACCAATCTGCCCCAGGCCCTGGTCCTTCTTGATTTATCCGCCGCCTTTGACACGGTTGACCATTCCATCCTGCTCACCCGTGTTAGGGCGGCTGGCATCAGGGGATTGGCCCTGGTTTGGCTCTCCTCCTTCCTGAGGGACCGTGTCCAGGCAGTCCATCTGGCCGATTTCTCTGCACCTCCCCGCAAGGTTCAATGCAGCGTTCCACAAGGCTCTTCCCTCTCCCCCTTGTTGTTTAATTTGTACATCTTCCCTCTGGTTTTTGTGTTACAGCAAATGGAGGTCACAGTGTACAACTACGCCGACGACCTCCAGCTTATTTTTGATTTGTCCTCTTCCCCAGATGCCATTCATCATTTTCAATCCATTATGATTTTCATCAGGGACTGGATGAATTACAACCACCTGAAGTTAAACCCTGACAACACCGAATTGGTCCTTACAGGTGGTTGCTCCAGTCCCTGGAATCCCTCATTTTGGCCTCCCTCCTTGGGTTCCCCCCACCATTCCCTCTTCCTCTGTAAAGACTTTAGGGATAAAACTGAATAATCATCTTACATTGCACTCCCAGATTAGTTCTGTTGTCTCTCTTGCGTTCTGATTCTTCGCACCATCCGTAAAATTTCCAGTTTTTTTCCTTTTCTGCAATGAAACTCATTCTTTTAGGGCCCGATTCACAGAATGAACTTAAGACTCAATCCTAAACTTACTACTATTTTGGTATTCACAGAATGCACTTACTACTTTTGGCATTCACAGAATGAATTTACTCATTTCGGTATTCACAGAAGTTAGTAGTCCTAACTTTAGGACTCCTAAATGCCTTCTGTGAATACCGAAAGTCTTAAAGTTAGGATTTTTCTCAGTTTAGGAGTAGAAAAGTTAGGACTCCTAACTTTAGGACTCCTAAATGTCTTCTGTGAATACCTAAAGTCTTAAAATTAGGATTTTTCTCAGTTTAGGAGTCCTAAAGTTAGGAGTCTTAACTTTACTACTACTAAAGTAAGTGCATTCCGTGAATACCAAAATAGTAGTAAGTTTAGGATTGAGTCTTAAATTCATTCTGTGAATCGGGCCCATTGCCATGGTCATCTCTCGTATTGACTATGGCAACGCACTATATCTTGGTATCCCAGCTTATGATTTACGGCGACTTCAGCTGGTTCAAAACCAGGCCCCCCGACTTGCATACAACCACCCTAAGTCCCATCACGTTTCTCCACTACTTAAAGCCCTACACTGGCTCCCTATCTGGGAACGCTCCCTCTTCAAGATGGGCTGTATCACCTTTCAGCCTTGGGCAGGGACGGCCCCTGCATTTATCAATTCAGAAATGAAGGCCTATCTCCCTTGTAGAGAGCTGCGCTCTTCCTCCCAATTCCTCCTTTCTGTTCCTCGATTTAGGAGAAAGAAACTGGGAGGCAAGAAATTCTCCACCCTCGCCCCTGCCTTCTGGAACTCTCGTCCTTTTTTCCTCAGGTCTTCCTTGCATTATTCAGAGTTCCGAAAAGCCCTCAAACCTTTCCTCTTTTCCCAAGCCTTCCCACATTAGCCTCTCGCCCTGACCACAGGTCTGCATCCCTAGCGCCAAGAAACCGCTTGGTAAACATGCGCTCTATAAATGTTTTAAAATTCAAATTCAATTCAAGATAACTTTTGAGACAAAGCTAGTGCCAGATTTCTTTCTCACGCACCGTGCATGATCAGTGGGAGATTCTCACAGAGAGAGAAATTTCATCATGCATACAGTTGTTGAAAGGCAGATAGAAGCTGAGCACAGAGGTCGGAGAAACCATGTATGCTTCCAAAAGCCAGCAGTTAAAAGAGTGAAGTTCCCTCAATCAAGAGGTAAATGTGTAAATGTATAGGCATTTATATAGCGCACTACTTACCCGGAGGGTCCCAAGGCGCTTCGACCGCTGCGAACCCCTTCCTGGCTTCCCTGAGAGATGGTCCCTTAATGGGTATCTCCAGGGTGAGACCAGGCATCCCCGGCGGTCTGGTGGGGCCGTTAGTGAAGATGAGGCATGCTAATGCCCAGAGTTGCCGAGTGTGATCGCTGATCAGAGTGCGCACCGAGGCGAGAGAATTATCGAGTCCGCTGACCCTGGTCCAGAAACCTGCCACGCCAGGAATCGAACCCTGGTCCCGGGCCGTCCTCTGCTCTCGGGTCTGCCACCTCTAACCAGTGAGCCACACTACTTCACAGAGGCTGCCCCTCTTCTGCAAAAGTGTTTCATCTGACAAGGTACCGTTTTATGAGAAAGGATAAACATATGAGGCAATAAAGGCAGGAGTATAGGGACATATGCTGAAGTGACAAGGAGTGGGGGGGCATATTTACAAGCCCCTAACGCCACGGAAGCGTCACTTTTTCTGACTCTCCAGTGGCGGTGCGCCATTTCACATATTTACAAGGTGGTGCTAAACCACTTAACCTGGCTTAACGCCACCTTGTAAATATGCCTCTTACCACCGCAGTGCACTGCGGCAAAGGGGTTGGCAATGGCTGTTGACGTGGGCAGTCCACTGCATCACCCATTGCTTTTTTACGCTGCCCCAGATTTACGAGGCTGGGGCAGCTCCAAAAACTAAGGGCAGGTATTACCTGGTTTTAGGATGGCAATACGAGGAGAAATTATTATTTCTCCTCGTTTTTTGCTCTTTCTATGTGTACAGTGCACATAGAAAGAGCAAATCGCCAATAGTGATTGTTTATGTGCAGGAAGGTGTCCCTTCCTGCACATAAACAATCACTCCTGCAGCGCAGGCACCCTTCCAACATGGCCCAGGGGAGCCTGCAACAGTGCTAGGGAGCATTTTTTAGCTCCAGCACTAGGGCAAATACAGGGGTGCACTGTAGCTTTGTAAATACAGTGCATCCCTGCATTTAAAAAATGTAGGAGCGCGATGATGCCAAATTTGGCACAGCACTGCACTCTGGCATTTTTTTGTAAATATGCCCCAGGATCTTTCAACGGTGACTGAAAAAGCAGCACTACAGGGAAACAGATGCACATTTTCCTCTCATGTAGTATATCCTCTACCTATCCAGAGAGAAGCTAGCTAGCAGTTCTCGATGATAGGCTTAGGGTTTTTGGCAACTGCATCTAAGGGGTGTATATGTTCATGGGGCAGTGTGCTGCATGCTCCCTCTAACACGTGTTCATCAACGATCTATCTGAAAGTGTGCGAGTTCTCTGTGGTTGATACATACTCAAAAGACCATCTTCCGTGTAGTGCACCATGGACCACTGGTGCAACTCTGCACCATGTAAATTGTAAAATGATACTTGTATAGCGCACTACTCACCCGCAAGGGTCTCAAGGCGCTTGTACGAATACCGCTGTGGAACCCATCCTGGCTTTCCCTGTGAGGCATCCACTCCTGGGCACCCCCAAGGTGGAGGCCAGGCATCCTTAGCGTTGTGGGAGCCGTTGTGGAGATTAAGCAAGCTATTGCCCAGAGTTGCAGAGTGAGACTCAATGAGTGGAATAGGCACCCAGGAGAGAATTATCAGGTCCGTGGAATTTTGAGCCCAAGACCCACCGAGGCGTGGAATTGAACCCTGGTCCCGGGCTAGACCTCTGCATCAGGGTCTGCCGCTCTAATCATTGAGCCACACTTCTCCACTTCACCATGGACTTTGATTAAACTCTCCTACAAATCTAGAGAGCCCATTAGGGTACTAGGGAAGGTCCTGCACTCCAAGAGCCACCTTACCTCAACCAGGAACCAAGCATGTCAAGATCAGAGAAACAGTTCCAGGAAGGTGCACCAGCTGCATAGCACACTGATTTGTGCATCTATCTCTGGAGCTTAGACTCACAAGCACCACTACAACAACAAGGACCACAACTTGGAACCTCTCAACAGCCACATGACAGATTATTAAATGTCTGTGTAAAGAGAGTGTGCCATGTTGAGAACCACTGGTACAATAGATAAAGGACATAAAGCTGTTGCTAGATTGGGCTGTTGGCTAATAATCTCAGCACTTATAGGAACTGTGTAAAACAGAACTGTGACATCAAGGGTCATATGTGAAATGGTGGAAGGTCCCAGCATACACTAAGTGCATTCTTACAGGATAAACCTGGCCCAGAGTGGTACTGTGCAACATGTTACTGAAAAATCTCTGTCCACGGTAAAGATGGGCACTCACTCCTGCAAGCAAGCGTCTGCACTGAAGACAGACAGATAATCTGGCAGGAGTTTTAGCAGGTATCCCCCTGGAAGAGGCTGCCGTATGTGGCAGCTCCAGCTTTGCAGGGGATAAAAAGTGTGGGCTCCAATAATCCTTTGCGCCCTCCCAAGCAGCCACTTCCGGAGGCACGGTAACTGTGCACCACTGCCTGTTCAGTGCACAGTGCCTTTCTACGAATAGGCCACGTTACACCGCATGCGTTTACAACGCATGTCATTACAACACGGTCATTACAACGACTGCGTTGTTAGATATCATACCATTGCAAGGCAAGTCATTACAATGACTTGCTGTACGTGGGTCGCTGGATTTTGGAATAGTATAATTTACTATTCCAACTCCAGTCTGTGCAACAGTAGGGAAGGTGTTGGATTTAAAATCCAACACCTTCTGGAACCTTCAGCGATTCGTTGTAACGACTTGCATTGCAATGGTATGCGATGTAACAACGCGGTCGTTGTAAAGCCCGCATTGTATGGCATGCGATGTAACAATGTGATCGTTGTAATGACTGCATCGTAATGGTATGCAACGTAACAATGTAGTCGTTGTAATGACCGCATTGTAATGGCATGCGATGTATCACATGCGTTATAAACAATGTTTACCCCTTTCTACAGTCCTGCAAACTAAATGGCAATGGAATTCAGGCTCAGGGCCAAAGGCGTTCTATCATGAGCATGAGATGGCCCCCTCCTACTAGGGCAAATCAACATATGAACCGTAGGTAGCGCTCTGGGACCCTTCAATAATCGGGTCTTTGCTCTCTAGTGGGTGACTGGCAAGAGTAATTCAAGATCACGTTGCTCCACTTTTGCCCCACGGGAATGTTTTTTAATGAGAAGTGCACTGGCAGCTAATTAATTTCATATTAGCATGCAAGAAAAAGGGTGCAAAACATGTTTGCTCCATGTTGCCCTCGTGGATTAATCCGAAGTAAGGCTCTGCCATAATAAGGGCTTCAGCCTGGGGCTGACAAAGTACTTGCTAAGATAGACCAGTTGTTGTAATATTCATTATAATAAAACTGATTTAATTTAAAGCTTCCACTAAAAATAAAATATTGAATAAAACAATTTACCTGCCATTTTTAATCGTGTTTTTCTTTCCTCTAAAAAGTCAATCAAGACCGAATTATTTATACATAGAGTTTTAAAGAATTCAATGTGAGCCGCTTCCTTTCGTGGTGCCACATTGTGGGGGTTTTAGCAGTGTAGGTTTTTTTCTCTCTGTTTCACTTTATTTCGCACTCTTCTTTAACTTCCCCTCAAACCATAGAATGAAGAGTTACAGAAAAGCCACACATTCCGAGCTATATGTAGAACAGAACGGCTGTTTGTCCCAAAATACCGTCATTGAGCTGACTGCAGCACACACAAATTACAAGCCATTGCTAATCACAAAGAGTCTGCCCGCCATTTTTGGTTTACTAAATGACAGTGAACAGCTGTGCACGCTTTATTTTCCTCCTCAGCCACACGCACCTTATGAGCTCTGGATCTTCTCGATGGAGAAAAGAAGTATAGAAAGGTCCAAAGTGAAAGTGACTCTTTTTCCCGCGGCTTTTGAGGATTTCTTCTGTGAAGAAATGTGCGCAGATGACTGGCTGGTGACTCGCAGCCATGAGCAAAACAGACTGAAAAGGGGCAAATATATTAAATGTTTGCCTACAGTTTCATTCGAGGAGCAACTTTCATTAATGCACAGGAGGACTGAAATTATTTCCCTAACAGCTCATTATGAGATCCAGTCACGGAACTCATAAATAGGCCAACATGAATAAGTAATACAATTTGGAGTTTAGGAGATTCGTAAACTTATCCACTGATATGCCTAGTGGACTGTTCTATTTGTGGGGGCCTAGTCACAAAGACATTTGTAAGAGTAAATCACGTTCAAGAGTGAAAAAGTCAGAATTTAGGGGTTTATTTATAAGCCCACTGCGCCAGAGGCGCGTCACTTTTTGTGACACACCAGTGGCACATTGTGCATGCCCATATCTACAAGGCCACACAAAGCCCCTTTGCGTAGCTTTTCATGGGATGTATGGCGGTACGACGCGTACCGTCACAACGCGTGCTTTTACAGCGCGTCTTTAACAACGCAAGTCGTTACACCGACTTGCGTTGGGGGGCGCTGATAGTGAATAGTATAATTTACTATTCTAACACCAATCCCCGTGGATACTAGGGAAGGTGTTGGAATAGTAAATATACTATTCTTTATCCTCTAGCGCCCTCCAGCGCAAGTCGTGGTTACAACTTGCGTTGTAACAAACGTGTTGTAAAAGTACTGCGGAGTAAAATCCGCGTCGTAAAGGATGTTCCCCCTTTTCATGACCTTGTAGATATGGCATAAGGCAATGCAGTGAAAGTAGCTGCATCACCTTACACTGCATCAGTGAGGCATACCATGGGCATTGCGGTGGGTGTTCCCATGCAACACCTAAGGGTTTTGACGCATTCCCAGATTTACAAGAATATGTAAACCTGAGATGGCATCAAAAGCATATGCCTCCCAGGGTTGGCGCAAGGGTTGTTTCTGCGTGGGAATGTGTCCCTTCCTCCACAAAAACAACCTGATTTCAATGCAGACACCCTTGTGCATGGTGCTTGCATTGCTGCATGGCAGCCATTTGTGCGCCAGTGCAGTTGAAGAGGACAGGAATGCTCTATGTCTCATAGATATGGCACATTCCTGCCCTTTTCTTTTGATGCAGGGCAGCTCAGCAGGAAGCCTTGTGGTGCTGCCCTACGCCAAAATGTTGTAAATATGCCCCCCAGTGTTACCAGGCATTCACAAAGGGTAACCTAGCAGCCATACATTAATTTACTACTGCGTGATTGTACACCATATTTAGATGTGCAAATCGTTAGAATGTTTTGTGAGTACCAAGAAACTTACAGGTTTTCACCACCTTAAATAAACAACCAATAGCCCTTCTCCTATTGTTACCACTTTTGAAAGAAAGTAGGATGTAGGTGAACGGTGGAGAAACATGATCAGCAAGACACAAGCATGTGGATATTTACAAGGACCTTACGCTGCATAATTTTTTTGCGCAGTGGCATTGCTCTGTTTGCTCAATATTTACAATGCAACACATTTGGTGAAATGCATCTTTTTTTCAGGGCCTGCATAAAAAAACCTGTCTGGAATCCAGCTGCGTCACAAAGAAATTAATGTATCCAGAGTGGGCGCTCCATCGGAACAACTCACCTGAAACTGAGGCAGTGAGATTTACAAGATTTTCATCATTTGACACATCTGCCAGATGCATGTTGCGAAGCCTGCAATGCCTCAGAATTCCTACGTCTCCTACACCCAGGTGTAGGGACTGACTCATTGACTTTAAAACAGGAATCTTACTGTTTGATGTCACTTCACACCCTGAAGGATGTCTGTTAATCACATGCCCACTTTTTGTAGTTGGGCTACAGATGTGCCAATCACGTTGTAGGACCCCTTGACCAACCTGGGACCATGGCACCAATGATGTCATCATCCTCTGCAGCAAGGCTATGTGACGTTGTGTATAAGGAATAGGCCAGGATTGTCACTTCTGCATGGAAGAAGGGGGTCCCCAAGTCCAGGTCTAAGTACTCCAAAGGACAATAGGTAGGTACACGCATTAGGCAGGTAATGCATGTATTTCCATATTACATTACACCATATACTTGTATTCACTCACATTACACTGTTACTCACTATGTTACACATACTCAGGTCTCCACATACACATAAGTAGACTATGCAACCAGTAAAGTGATACATAGCCATAGTGCTTACACTACATCCAGTCCCAATGTGAGATTGTTAATGGTGCTATTCCACCATTTTCCAGTCTCAAACATTGGTCGAAACACATTAGGCTATTTGCATCAGTAAAAACTAAAGCCTAATGTGACGTAGCACCTCTGGGCGCAACGCCTCTGGATTCAGATGCATCACTGAATTTGCGTCAGTTGGAAGGCCAACTGCAGAGATGCGCCACATTTGAGAAAGATTTGTTAAGGCAAAGTTCACACAGATGCGTCAGAATTTCAGACGCACCTTGGGTCCTTGCACCATGGTGCCCTGTATTGTAAATATGGTACATCCATGGCATCATAACATATTTCTGCACATCGTAACATTTTTTGATGCATCGCTGCCACAACACAGCGATGCGTCACTTCTTGTAAATATGCCGCTAACAATTGTGACCATCCTGTGCACCTACACTGTGCAATAAGCTTCTATTAATGGAGGTATTAGAGAATTTTCACCTGAGCTTGGAATGGTTCATAGAATCGGAACATTAACAGAATAGTTCAGTTCTACCACCCATATTGACTTGGTTCATTCTTTTGGTACCATACGAGGTAATCCCTCATCACTAGCCTCTACTAGATTTATAACAATAGCTGTACGAGAGCTCACATAGTCACCACAAAATGAGTTAGGGAGGGCAGTGCAGTGAGAGGGGCTTTAAGTCTGCTCTTTTTCTGTACCATTTAATCCAGCTGCAGTTGTACAAGCCTATGAGGTAGTTGCATTACACATAACCAATAGAAACATCGTTAACACAGACTCCTGGTCAAATACAGTAGCCAGGGGTTTTACATGATATATTCCTGTTACAAGCACTGTACTGATTGATTTTCTTTTGGGAACTCTGACAAATGTTTAAGGGAAGTGCTTATGTGGTTGATGTAGCGCAAAATCCATTTTCATTGTAGGGGTGCATTATAATCGCATGTAGACTGCATCCACATATAATCATTTGTTGTGTTGACCTATGTTTTATGATTTTGTAACATAATAACAAGAATGTGCTGTGTTTAGGCCAAGATGTAGAATACGTAAAGAATTAATGTGGAAAATCAAAGAACATTAACTAAAAACTCTTTTGTTGCGCGGCTTATTTTATTATTGAATGTGCTTATTCATCGTGTCGTTTTATATGTAGATGAAAATATTATCCCAATATGCCTTAACTTCTATATGATTTCATAAAGCTCATGTTCCATTTCTCTTATGTTAGCTGAATTTTGTGGGCCTGTAATGCGTTTTCCCTGGAAGCTCTTGCATTAGAATTAGTGGTTTGAACTTCATGTGCATGTTGGATTCTGCTCTTTCTCACGTTTGTGTTGCAGGTGAAAGAAGCGCCCTTGTTAGTTAGATAATGTCTTTGTTCTAGGAGTTAGGTAAGGAGAGAAGAGGATACATTGGAAGTTAATGTTGAGAAGGAGAACTGCTGTATTTTCTCACCGGAGAAGGCCTGGGAATCAAGGTCATCTTGTTACTGATCAGGAGCCTCGCCATTCTGTGGAAAAATACCCATGAGAATTTGGTCTGATTGGTTGGCGTGACCCAAAAGGAATCATGGGAAGACACCTGTGATATTGGAGTATTGCAAGTAGGGAAATTGCCCTCTTCTTCTCTGCCTTTGGAGAGAGAGCCTCTTAGAACGAGCTCTGTCTCAGTAGCTTCATCCTACCAGACCCATTGAAGTGGAGAGACTCCACGCGCTGACACCCTAACTTATCCCAGCCTGAAGAATGCCTAAATAGGGATGCCATGTTAGTGTTAGTGCAGGGATAGATGAATGCTTTATTTTCAGAAACCCTCAATGCAGGGGAAATTAGACTTGTGTTTGTTGAACTTTTCCATTCTAACTCTTGAATTAATTGTCTTATGCATGTTGACAGCCTCAACCTTATCCACAGATTTGCCTTCATGTTGGTTCCAATGTATTTCTACACCCTCATCTTGAGATGTCTCTATGTCCAGTTATTCTTGGCTTTGCAATAAATCAACTAACTTTATCTAGTAGAGTGTGTTTATTATGATTCTAGAGAACTGAAATTGATTTGTTTGACAATCTTAATGATTACTTTTCCCTCCACTTTCTCATGCTGAGAAAAAGTTCTATCGACTTGAGGTTCTAGAGCACCTCTAGAATATACAGGCCTGGTTCCTTCATGGTTAGCGCTGACAAGCACAGTAGGAAGGGGTTTTACATTGGGAACTGTGTGGTAGATGGAATAGGAATTCTATTTACTTTGTTTAAAATTCAGACAGCTCCCTACACAGATTTCTTGTTTAGAAAGGGCTAGAGAGGTCTAGTAAATGTATAGTTGGTGTTTAGTTGATTAGTTGATAGTTACTGTGTGCTTTATGGAGTTCTGACCCACATCTGCTCCCTGAGTATGCATTGGACTGCTTGCAGCGCTAACATGAGGGTCAAGTGCTAAAGAGGTGGACTTGTTGCTCACAGCATAACATAACATAAGACTTGGGCCTCTTGGCGTTGAAATAACAGATCCATATTGGGTGTCAGTAACGTGGGGGCAGTGAAACGTGTGAGTCATTGGTGGATGGGACAGCCTACCAACAGTCACTGAGCAAACATCCTTGACAGTTATCATATGGACTGGCTTGGTTATTTATGCCCGCTATCTCTGGTCAGCTTGTTTAGGGAAAATACTCCTTCAAGGGACGCATCCAGACACAGAATAGAGGAAGATTTCTTACCCTCCTCGCATTTGAGCAGTCTTTGCACTAACAAGAGCTCTCCCGCACCCATCAGAGCAGCACTTTGACACTACTGACGGTATACAATGTTTACCACGCATTTTTTACCACGCACTACACTTACAACGCAGGCATTACCACGCATACCATTACAACGCATTGCGCTGGGGGGCGCTCTAGGATAGGGAATACGTTTAATTTTATATCCAACACCTTCCCTAGTGTCCACGGGGACTGGAGTTGGAATATAAAATTATACTTACCACTATCCAGCACCTCAAAGCGCTATGCGTTGTAACGGTATGCGTTGTAAATACCGCGTTGTAATGGTATGCGTGGTAATGGTATGCGTGGTAACGTCATACATCCCTACTGACACCACTCTCACAGACCTACTGGCTTTGCCATTTCTTGTTAATGAATGGATTTGGGCAAAATAGACTTGCTATTAGCCCCTTATAAAACAGGTAAAAAAACTAATTCCCCTCTCTTTCTTTCTGTCGCCCACTCTCTCTGTCTCTTTTGCTTCTCTCTTTACAGTTTTACCCTCTTTCTCTTTTATTGTCTATTTCGGTTGTTCTCTTCTGACTTTTTCATTCGATTTGCTGCTCTCTTACACTTGTCTCTGCCTTACTTCCTACTCTGTCAATTTGTTTCTTTCTTTTTGTTTACCATCCCCCACTACCATTCCTTCTATATTTACTTATATTTTTCTACTATTTATCCGCCTTTCTCTGTTTTCCTGTCTCTTACCCTCACAGTCCCTCACTCTTTATCTCTATCTTTCTCAATCCCTCCTCTCCCCTCTCTGCCTCTCCCTTTCCTCTTCTCTATTTCTTCCCACTCACTCTGTCTCTTTGTCCCTGTCTCTATATTCATCTCAGTCTGTATCTCTCTTCTTTTCTCTCTTTGTCTCCCTCTCTTTCATGTTCTTTCCAACTCTCAATGTTTCTCTCTTTCTATAATGTACTAATGCTTGACTGTCACTTAAAAGGCAAAGAGCCCAGAGAAGAACTTCAATGTTCAACTCGGAAAAAACCTGGTCTCAAGAATATTGGGGCATATTATCAAGAACTGAGTTAAGATTAGGAAACTGCTGCTGAAGCGTCGAAAAATTCGCTTGATAATATGCCATAGAGAATTCCAATAGAAGCCCATGTTCACACCAGAACCTGGGCTTCAATGGGAATTCACAAGGGCATATTTTCTAACCCATTATCGCCGCTTTTGCAGCAGTTTCCTGCCACTCAAGAGGCGATAATGTTATTGCAGTTCCTTGATAATATGGCCATATTCAGAATACAAACCTCGGTTTGGAACAAGGAGAAAAACATCCAAAGGTCTTTGGAATAAAAACCGGAGAGCAATGCAGAAAGCACTCAAAAATATAATTCGAGGGACGAAAAATCTCCTCTTCCCCACTTGTCATCATAACTCAGTCCGGCATGTGGATGATTTTATGAGCGGAACACAGCGAGACCAAGAGCTAGCAATGCATTAAGCAGCTTTGGTATTCGGTACTCAGCAGCGCCAAGTTATAATTGATGGGATATCCTGCCTCATGCCATGTAAGACGCTGAGATTATGAGCTTTAGTCAAACATATCTCAGTTTATGCACACGATGGTCTTATTTTCAAATAAAATGATCAAAAGCTTAGGAAAAGGAAGTACCAGTAAAGTGTCTCACTGTGTATTTGGCACTAGCCACACAGATTAAAATGGCTCCAATGTTCTTAGAGCATGAGATGTTCATCATACTTTTTTTGCAAAACCAGTGCGAGATTCAGTGTTTTCCATAGGGAAAATTTCAATCGAATAAAAAATATTTTGTAATATGGTTTCAAGTGACACTATTACTAAAGAAGCTGTGACCTGGCAACCCAGCATGCCTTAAAGGGCTTAAAAACTCAGGGGCATATTAGCAACGTTTTGCGATAACTATCGCAAAGCTCGCTTAGCGCTCATTTTTTAAACGCCTGCTATCTTAGGTTTTTATTGCGGAGATTAGCGTTATTAGCAACGCATATCTCCAAGGCGATAAAAACTCCTGCGATAGCGGGGAAATCGCCGTTTTGCCGGGAACATCGCTGGTTTTCCAGCGATGCTCCCTGCAAAACTGCGATAACCTTTATATGTTAGGGATAGCTAAGTCAGGATTTTAGCAGACGTTAGATTTTGGTGAAAAACGCAGTTTTCGCCAAAATCTAACATCTGCTGAAATCCTGTGGGCTGCCTTGTAAATATCGCGATGTGAACATCAGCGATATTTTACAAGGTAGTCCATTGGGGTACACCCAGTGATGCCCACTTTGAATCTCATTAGAGATGCAAAGGGAGGCGTCGGGAAAAAGGGTGCTAACATGAGATTATGCATGTTAGCACCCTCTTGTAAACAGGGCGATAGTTTTATTTTCAAATTTTTGGCTTTTTAAGCCAAAAAAGCAGAGATAAAGCCCTTGTTAATATGCCCTGACATGCTTCATTGCACTTTCTGGCTTTGATTTGCAAAATTGTTTGCAGTAACATTTGGCTCACATCTGCATAAAAAATACTTGTTTGCACACTAACGTTTGGCTCAAGTCTGCATAAAAAACTATTCTTTATAGCAAATGCCAATCCTTGATTCTGTAATCTCTCTATAAAGGTGATATTCCATTGGTTTTAAATTTAGGGTTGAGTTGTGGCTGGAAAGGGCGTCTGAACGGGTAGCCTTGCAGTGCACAATTAAGCGAGAACCCTCAAAAGTTTACGGACATTCACAAAAACTTTTTGGGCAAAAAGGTGAAGTACACTCCTTTCCAGGCTGGGGAAGGCATTGTGACACCTAGGGCATTTTAATACAAAGTGATTCTTCATAAGGGAAGATGTTGATCACATGTTGACTCTTATAATTTCTTATTTAAACGTCTTCAAGATTCATCAATAAAAATCTCCTTCCATTTCCCTTATTTTGACTTTCTTGGTAGCATATGCTCAAGTGAGCCTTCATTGCATCTCGTCAAGTGCCGTTAATGCTTGAAAAAGAAAATGACTGCAGGAGAGGCTAGGAAGTGCAATATGTGCATTTTAGTTACATATAATTTTTTTACTTTCCCAAGCAGGATATTCTTGTCTTTCACTATGTATTTTTGCGGCAGTGGTAGACCCACTGACGTCATTGCACTTCTTGATCTCCCCTTTACTTTGCGGCTCTTGTATCAAAAGTGAGTCAAAAGTGGGTCATTGAAGCAAGGGTAGTGATGCAAAGAGCTTTCTTGCCATGGCTTATGTGGACTATGAGTGTAGGCTCTCACGGGCCAGGTAAGTCAAACAAGGAGTAGCTTGGACTGTATGTCAGGGGAATCAGCATGTGCCAGAGTGGGATCAATAATTTTATCAGGGCGCGCAAACCGCCGGTGGAATGAGCCCGGTGTGACTAAATGTGAAATTAACCCTGTGTATCAGGTACAAAATAATGGATTTGGAGTAGGCCAACCATGATTGAAGGGGAAATAGCAGGTCTAGAAAGAGATGCCTGAATGGTAGAGTGAAACAGATAATGTTGACGAGGAAGGTTGGGAGTAGAATAAGGACTGGACAGTTAATCGTAAAGCCCTAAGATTTAAGAGTTAATTGGCGGCCGAGGTTAGGGGACGCAGACAACAAGGAAGGATCTGTAGCTTGCCATCAATTAAATTAATCCCAATCATACCAATGGAGCCAGAGAGCTAGAGCTGACCTGGAGGGGCCTGGGGTGCCCTGTCCTCCATTGATTCCAAGTGTTACAGAAATATTTTCTTTTATGAGTTTCATGGTGAGATCTGTACATGGCCATGTGAAAGGAACACAAGTTCTTGATTCCACTTCTGGCACAGTGTGCTCTTTATAGATAATGTGATAAACCCACCTACCTAGTGACCATCTTTTATTTTGCCTCTTTCTCTCTGCCTCTCCTCTCTTCCTTACTCTCCTACTCCCTCTAGCTCTCTCTCTCTCTCTCTTTCTCGCTCTCTCTCTCGTTCTGTCTCTCTCTCCATCCTATCATCTTATTTCCAAGGTCTCTTTCTTATTATCTTTCTCTCCAGTTGTCATTCTCTCAGCTCTCTCTTTCTCTATCTCTCTCATTCTCTATCACTATCTCTCTTACACACACACACACACACACACACATGAAAGCACACACACACACACACACACTCTTTTTCTGTCCAGTAGTCCAGTAGGTGCTCTGTCATGTGATAGCAGGGAGCTAATGGATAAAGGACCAAAACAATTAAAACAGTTTGAACTATGAGTTCACCATATTTAGACATTAATTCACTTCATTTGTACCTTGCTGGTTGACACGGATGCTTCCTGTTAAAAATGCGGTTCTCTCGTTGGCAATGGTTGCATATATGTCCAAGTAGGGACCCTCCTTCATAGTCAAGGCAAGGGGGATACACTTCTAAAATAGCCCCTGCTCACCCTCTTGGTAGCTTGGCACAAGCAGACCGGCTATCTCAGAGGCAGTGTGTAAAGCATTTGATTACACAGCGAAAACACTACAAATGGACACCACACCGGTTTAGAAAAATAAGTAATCTTTGTTGAAACCAAACAAGACCAAAATGACAAAAATCTAACATACAGTTATCAAGATATGACTTTTAAAAGGTAAAAACAGTTTTGAGCATAGCAAACAATAAATGTGAAACTTTCAACACAAACTACCTTAGATGAGAAACAGCTGCAGGGAAGGTGATGCATTGGTTCCTTATACACAGGGAAGAGGATGCGTTGGCTCCTTGTTTGAGGAGAAGTGATGCATCAGTTCCTTACTGCCACACAGGGGAGGTGATGCATCGGTTTCTTACTGAAGAGGAGGTGATGCATCGGTTTCTTACTGTGCAGGGCAGTGATACATCTGTTTCTTACTCCGCCCGTCGTTGCTGTAGACTTTGCAGCCCAGTGTGATTGGTGGGGATTCTGGGATGTATCAGTTCTTGATGCAGCGGCATCGGAGCTGCGTTGATCTCCCCAGATACAGTCCCACGATGCGTGAGTTATTGCAGTCGCAGAGCAGGCCCTGCATCGGAATCGGTGCAGTGATCTTGGACGAGATTCAGCATGCAGCAAATTTTTCAGTTGCGGGCAGGCGCTGCATCGAATTCTTCAGTGGTATGGTGGTGTTGCTTCGGAAACGGGTCTGGATGCTTCACGCTTATTTAGGTGATTCTCTTTTCCCAGCTCCCAGCAGCAGGAAAACCTCCAGAGGCCCAACACAGGAACAGGCACCTCCTGGTGAGTGAGAACTCCCAGCAAGGAAGTTACGGGGATCTGGTGGTGAAGTCTTTGTGTGCCTGAGACTTCAGGACACGAGCCAAGCTCTACTTCAAGATCTTGGAGAACTTCTTCAAGCAAGGATACGCAGCACACAGCAAAGATTTTATCCTCTCCTTGGAAGAAACAGCCACTGCAGGCCAACGCCAGACAGCACACAGAAAAGGGGCAGTACACCTCCTTCAGCTTTCCCAACTCTGCTCCTTGACAGAGGTTCCTCTTGAGTCCAGAAGTATTCTAAAATTTTGGGGTCTTGGCCCCAATATTTATACACAATTTATCTTTGTTCTCTTCTGGCAGAGAGACTCTGTGCTCAGTCCAAACCATTTCTGTCCTCTCAGGGTCCAGCTTCCCGGCAGGAGGCGCAGACAGCATTGTGAAAGGAAAACCAGGCCCATTCAGGTGCAAGGAAATCACTTCCCTCTACTATAAATGCATCCCAGGCCCATTCAGCCCAGCCCTGACTCATCCAGGAAAGGCAGGACACACCTAAATCCCCCCAGTGGCTGTCTGAAGAGAATTAACATCCTCAGCCACTATCACTCCAAAGCCAGACAGTCAATCCACAAAGCAGCAGAGGCACACAGGATGGCTAAGGAAGAACATACTCACTTTCTAAAAGTGGTATTTTCAAAAAAACAATATAAAAACCATCTTTACTAAAAGATGCATTTGTTTGTTCTGAGTTTAGGCAAACTAAGCTCCATCTTCCCACCTTATGCCAAGAAAGTTATACTTATATAATGTTATAAATAAACTCCCATTCTATCCTATGGGACAGATAGCCTTTCCATAGTGAAAAACGAAATACACTGTATTTCACTATCAGGACCTGTCATACACACAAGTATGTGTCCTACCTACATACACGACCCCCTGCCCACAGGGGTACCTTGGGCCTACCTTAGGGGTGATGAGCGAATTTTGCGGATCTCGCGTTCGCGAATTTTGCGGATTTGCGGATTCGCAATCCGCAAAATCCGCGAATTCCCGCGAATTTGCGGATTTATTTTCTTTTGTGTTCGCCCGTGTTTCTGCCAGTTCGCGAGGGTTTTGTATACTTTCGCAAATTGCGAACTTACCTGTCGGGTCGCAAGTTTCGCGAACTTGTTGTTTCTACGTGTCCAGCCTGTTTGGGACACTCTTCTTCATCACTGCCACTCTCTGTTACCACTGCCACTCTCTGACTACTCATGCCACCCTCTGGCCCACCCATGCCACCCTCTGTTTCATCACCACACCCTCTGGTTGTCCAGTGTACATTATTTTCGGCAAAGCAAAGCACACCTTCCCTGCCTCAAGTGACCTGAATTAATTTGGGGCTGATTAATGTGTCACAGAATATTTTTTTAGCTGGCACCTGCTTCCTTAGTGCGCCCTGATTAGTGATCTTTTGCACTTGCTAAGTGCTTTCATTGTTGCAAAATTAGTTACAACACCTGCCCTGCCCCAACTGACAATAATGAATTAGGGGCTGATTAATGGATTTTAACTTCCAGCCTGGCTCCTGCTTGTCTCCCTTAGCTGTAATTCAGGACCTTTGTGGCATATGTGTAACTATTCTGAGGTTCAGAGCAGGGTCACATAATAGTTTCAACTGGCAACTGAACTCTGGAGGGGCCCCTCAGGAAGCACTACAGGAAATGGCTACTAATGATGAGCCTGAACTTTTGAACCTGGTAAGTAGTTACTTTCAGTTTTGCTAAGATCGTATTTCTGCAATTTTGCACTTATTCGCGGGGCGCGAACTCACGCGAACTCACGCGAACAGTGCGAGCAGTGCGGGCAAAATCCGCTGCTCGCGGATTTGCGGATTTTGCGGGAGATTCGCAAATCTCGCGGATTGCGGATTTCCCGAAAATCCGCAAAATCCGCGAGCGGAACGGATTTTCCGCCCACCCCTACTCACATGTAATAAAAGGAAAGGGTAGGGCTCAGCAAGTGGGTGCACTTACCAATTCAACATGGCAGTAAAAACTGTGCGCAGACATTGAAGTGGCAGATCTGAGATACCTTTACAAGGCTACTTCTGTGGTTGGCACAATCAGTGCTGCAGGCCCACTAGCAGCATTTGATTTACAGGCCCTGGGCACCAACAGTACGCTATACTAGGGACTTAGTAGTAAATCAAATAAGCCACACATCAAAACACCAATCCATAAACATATTTTACATGGAGAGCATATGCACTTTAGCACTGAACAGTAGTGGCAAGTGCCTGGAGTCCTAAAACCAACAAAAACAGGGTCAACAACTGGACGCTAAAAATAAAGTCTGGGGATAAACCTGCTGGAAAAGCCAGGCCTTACACAACCCTCTTCTAGCCTAAAGCCAGGGTAGACTAATCAATCCCTTGATGGACTGTACCCTGAGGCTGGCCAAGGGACTGGAGTGGGCTCTCCCACACCCTGTCCTCCCTCCTGGGGCTCTGCACCCTCCCACCTGAAGCGGTGCCCCAGAAGACAAACTAGTAGGGGCAATGTTAGCAGTCTCCCCTTCCTCCAGGTCAGGAGGGACACCCTGAACCTGGCCTCCCATTCCAGGGTCTGCACCCTTAGGCTGGATCTGTGCCTGGCAACCCAGGACTTCCGGGGGAGAATACCAAGCCCCCCAAGGGAAACATACTCCTCAGAATTTGTGCACGAGTCTGCCTGGCACAGGTCGCCAGCCTCCTAGACAAGAGGCTGGCGACCTGTGCCAGGCAGACTCGTGCACAAATTCTGAGGAGTATGTTTCCCTTGGGGGGTTGGTATTCTGACAGAGCATGAAGACCCCCCAGGCCAGAAGTCGCCTCACCAGGGTCAGTCCTGGGGTGCTCTGACCTCAGAGCTGGCAACCCATGACATTCTGGTCCTTCCACTGGGGACTGCATGCCCCTCACCCCTCTCTCTGGACTCATGCACCCTCGCAAATGGAGAGGTGCTACCAGACACCAGAACTCGTGGGACACCTGTTACAGCAGCCCCCTAGCTCACTTGACACCTCGGGATCCCGCTCAGGGGATGACCTCCCATTACAGACCAGGCTCCCCTCCTGGTGTTCCCTCACTGAACCAACCAGGCCTTAAAACTGGGTTATTGGGCACCTCTGGACACAGCCTACTCCTACTACTCTGGGACAGTTGTATGATGTTACAACGCATGCTTTTACCTCGCATACCGTTGCAACAAATTTTTTTCCATGACTGACTGTCGGAGTGTGTTGAATGTTGGAATAGTATAATTCACTATTCCAACTCCAGTCTGTGCAACAGTAGGGATGGTGTTGGAGTTAAATCCAACACCTTCCACCCCCTGCAGCAAGCCATTTTCATTGCAATGGCATGCGGGGTGAAAGCATCCAGTGTAACACATGCGGTGTAACAGTTATTTACCCTCTGGGACCTATCTGGGTTCCCACAACCCTCCCATACCTCACTTGGTTGGGGAAAACCTGAATCACCTCCTTAAGGATCCCCCTCAGCTATTTTGTCAGACTCTCTGGAATCCACCAAAAGGTCTGCCTCCGGTGAGAGCTCCCTGGAGTCAGAGAACTCACACTCCACCAGGTGTTGGCATAGCTTTGGAAAACAAAGACTTAGGATATGCTCTCCAACAATTGAATCACACAGTCCCACACAGGTGTCAACCAGGCTACTCTTTGCCTCACCATTCAGTGCCTCACAAAAGTACCCCAAATCACTCTCATGGGCTGGTAAGACAGTGTCTGACTGTCTCTGTCACTCAACCCACACTCTTCTGCATGGTCTCCACACTCGCATACAAGGACTTCTACCATGGGGGTCCCCCTCTCCCTGCACCTCTCATCTACAGTGTTAGAAACGGGTAGCGTGGTGCAGAGTGGGCGGGCCAAACTCCAGAGGAAATGTGTAAAGCATCCACGCAGCACACACTGCAACAAACAAGGGACACTACAAAAAGAGACTCCACACCAGGTTAGGTGAAAAACAGTATGTGTATTGTAAAATAAACATGTCAGAAGGGAATCACAGTTGTAACACTGTGCCAACTGACACCAGGTAGCCATATACAGGGGGGACTATTTGCCAGAATCATCGCTGGCACAGTTCGGATGAAGGAAAGGGTGAAGGACAAAGTTACAGTCTATCACCACCCTATGCGCCAGCCTGGAAGGAAAACATTAGGCATGTAACAGCAGGCATTAACACTCTAGCACATTATGCATATCTGTATTAGCATCAATCATGTGGACCAATGCTGTAGCCTTAGGGGGAAAGAAACCTTGAGCATCCGGCAGGAACAGGTTTAGCATATCCTGCATAACATTAGGCACTCCACACTCCTTATCAGCATAGATGCATTAGGCAGAGCTCAGGAGGCCAGAAACACAGTGGCATAAAAATGGCATAACCACATTGGGTTCGTCCTGGTATGACCTTAGGCCTAAAAATCGGTAGTAGGCATAGGCCTGTGGACATCACATTAAGAATGCACATCAGCACATTAGCATTGGTATAAATCATCAGCCTTGATGCAACATGAGGCAGAACTCCAACAGCGTAAGCCCCTGAGGCCTAAGAACAGCAGCAAGAACGTTAGGGCATTATACAGATAGCATAGGTCCGTTAGGCATAGACATATCTGATATGAGCCTGAGGGCCTAAACAATATTAGCATAACGCATTGGGATAAACCACATTAGCCTGAAACAGGAACATAAGCATCAACCTGTGGCCATAAGAGCATTAGGCCTAAACCTTGGCGCAAAAGCATATTATCCACAATAAACCCATCAGTGTAGGGGCATTCCATTCCAAGAATAAATGGAAACCTCAACATAAGAACCGGGGGTATCTCATCAGGCAATAAGGCCATAGGCATGAACTCACCAATGCGCCCGCTAGGGAAAGCAACACATTTGTAGTACATCATATTAGCAGAAGGCACCTTGGGCATAATCATAGTGTGTGCTCTCAGTGGGCCTTGACATATGCCTGTCAGGGGGCTAAATGGCCAGAACCCCACTAGGTAGCCAATCTGGGGCATAAAACACATTTGGCAGTGTCAAACTAAGTACCCCAACTTAGAGACGTGTCCTGCGCCAACTCATCAGCCCAAGAACACCCACGTCGCAACTGCCTGCTGTCCGGTGGGGAGGATGCACAAGGCAGAATCAGTACAGTATGGGGGACATGGGAGCCCCTCTTCTGGGACTCCCCCAAATCTGCAATGCCCCCAAAACAGTAGCACCAGCACTCTGCGGGTGGATCCCCACTCTGGGACTGCCCACCGTCATGGTGCAGCTGGGAAGGCAGGGACTGGTACCAGCACTCGCACCCCGTCGGGGGCCTCAGGTAGCCACCATGTACCTCGGCCGGCCCCTGACGGTCTAAAATCCCCAGCCCCCACTCACCGGGGGTATCCTCGGCTGCCTCCTGTCTCCCGCAGCAGGTCTCAGGCTCTCTCCTGGAGCACGGCAACCCCGGCCTCTGCCTATTTCACCCGGGCCCCACTCCTGGGACCTGGGACCTCGAGGGTGAGCCTGCGATGCTCCGGATGGCGTCTGGGATGCCCAATCTTTCCCGCCTCCCTGTTTGCAGTGTGGGACTTCCGCAATGTGCTCCAGCCAGCACCAATGCCAGCGCGGCTCCCCTGGCATCAGCAGGGAAGCACGCACGGCACTCCAGGACTCCTGGGCAGTCACCGGAGATCCTTTACACATCAATGAGCGGTAGGCTCCCTTCATTGTGGAAACACCACGGGAAGTGGGCACTCGCTCACTGATGAAGGCAAACACGGGGTGGACACCCGCGGCAGAGTGCACACACGCGGGGTAGGCTCCCGTCAGTTTTAAATAGGCACAAAAGGGCGGCAATACACGGGGTGGGCACCCGTTTCCTTCAAAGGCATGCAAAGTGCCACCACCACGCGGGGTGGGCACCCGCGTTTCCAATAACTGCACAGACGCGGCAATCGGTGCGGGGTAGGCTCCCGCTCCGCTACCACTGCCCAAAATGAGGGAGTAGAAATATAGCGCTTTCTCAGCCCAGCGCTGCAGCCACCAGCTCCCCTCTTCTCATGGGCAATACCCCTAAAGCGCCATCCTTGTGCAGGGGTGCAGGCAGGAGACAGTCACTTAAAGTATAGCGCCTACCAAGTACAGCGCTCACGCTCCTCACCTCCTTTTTCTTCTTTGGGGCAATCCCTATAGAGCGCCACCCACACCAAGCGCTAGATGGCAGACAGGGAAGAGCTGACCAGTCCAGTTTGGTGCTCCTTTCTTCTCCTGGGCAGCACAGATACAGTGCTCTTACTTTCCAGGCGCTAGGGAGCAGAGCACAGTTGTAGCACTCATGAGGCGCTAGGACAGGAGAGCAGGCATGCAGTACTGGGCCAGGTTTGCAGTCAGTAGGTACTCATCAGTACAGGACAGCAGCTCCTAGGAACCATCATCCCCTGTAACTTGGCACTCCTCCTGGTACAGCAGCCTGTACTCCAGCAGCAGGCTCTCACTGGCCCTGTGGACAGGGGAGGGGTACAGATGGGCTCAGGGGCCAGCACACAGGCCCATGCGGCGGTATCCCCTTGCAGCAGGTCCCCTCACATTCGCGTCCACTCTCTGACTGAGCACAGGGTGGCACATCCCCCCTATTTATATGCCCCTCACCCCACCTACCAGACAGTGCCAGAAGCTTCTAGAAGCGTCTGGGGAAACTGGTTAAATCTGGCTCAGGGGGAGGAGTAGAGCACAAAGCCCAGGCCTGTTTAGCCCAGCCCTGACTCATCCAGGAAAGCAGGACACAAGTCAACTTCTCCAGTGGCTGTCTGAAGGGAATGCACATCCCCAGTCCTTGTCACTCTAAAGCCAGACAGACAATCAACAAACCAGCAGAAGGCACACAGGATGGCTAAGCAAGAACAAACCCACTTTCTAAAAGTAGTATTTTCAAACACAAAATATAAAAACCATCTTTACTCAAAGATGCATTTTTATATTCTAAGTTCATCCATACTAAACTCCATCTTCATTCATTGTCCCAATGGGAAGTGTTACTTATAAGATGTTATAAATAAACTCCATTCTATCCTAAGGGACAGATAGCCTTTCCATGGTGAAAAATGAATTACATAGTATTTCCCAACCAGGATATGTCACAGGACATGTCCCACCTTATACATACACTGCACCCTGCCCACAAGAGTACTTTGGGCCTACCTTAGGGGTGACTCACATATAATAAAAAGGAAGGATAAAGCTTGGCAAGTGGATGCACTTGCCAGATTGACAAGGCAGTAAAACTGTGCGCAGACACTGAATTGGCAGATTTGTGAACCCTTTGAAAGGCTGCTTGTGTGGGGACACAATCAGTGCTGCAGGCCCACTAGCAGCATTTGATTTACAGGCCCTGGGCACCCACAGCACACTAAACTAGGAACTTAGTAGTAAATCAAATAAGCCAAACCTGGAAAAAAACAATCCATAAACATAATTTACATAGAGAGCATATGCACTTTAGCACTGAACAGCAGTAGTAAAGTGCCCAGAGTCCTACAACCAACAAAACAGGGTCAACAACAGGAGGCCAAAAAGCAAAAACCCAGTGGAAAAGCCAGGTCTAACACATCTGGTTGATTGGCAGAGGGAGCAGCATACTTCAAATGTGGAGAGTCTGTATTCACCACTTTGTGGCATCAAGTGAATATCCATGGAAAAAAAGCATTTCTGATAACATAACTAAACCACTGACAGCCCCACTGTCACCGATCAGTATGGCTTCCTTCATGCATGTAGGCAGTTGGTGCCTGCTTGGTGAGACAGGTCAGATACCTTCAAAGCAAATAAAATACAGTAATGCTATAGTTAAGTAGTTTTCTTTTGGGAGGTCTCAAAAACATCTGCAATAAAATCCAACTGCAACACAATCATGGCAGATATTTAGGGGCACATTTATAGAAAAATCACACAGTGCAGCTAGTCACTTTTCTACACTGCTTGCTAGGGGAAGGGCAGGAATGCCCCCTATTCAACATTATACAGCACTATCCTGTCTTTTTTCCTGTACTAGTGCACAATATGCTGCCTAGCGCCAATTTAGACACCCTTGCACCATGTAAACAGGATTGTTTCTAAACCGGAAGGGACATCTTCCTGCACAAAAACAATCCCCTGAGGCATTTTCCTCTTTCTATGTGTGCTGCTTTCTGCAAGGAGAAATGAACATATTTCACCTTGTTTCACCTCCCCTGGGGATGCATCTCATCTTGATGCATTCTCAGGACTACCAGTAATGGTAAATCTGGGAACCTGGTAAATACATGTGTGGATGCGGGGGAATACCCACAGCCCACCCATGTAATGCCTTCCTGGGGCAGAGTAACACAACAAAGTGATTTGTGTTACTCTAGATTTAGCAAGCCACTTGGGCCTAGATGTAGGTAATAGCAATTTACCGAATGGTAAATACCGAATTTTACAGATTCGGTATTCACTATTCGGTAATTGCTATGTAGGTAGAATATTCGGTAGAAATACCGAATCTGTAAGATTCGATAATTACCGATTCTGTAATTACAGAATCGGTATTTGCCATTGATTCCTATGGGCCTTGAAGCCCATAGGAATCAATGGCAAATACCGATTCTGTAATTACAGAATCGGTAAAATTACCGATTTTGCAAGGGTGACAGGGTGTCACTTTGACACCCTGTTGCACCCCTGTTTCTGGCTTGTGTGCCATGTGACACACAGACATGCCCTTAGGGCATGTCTGTGTGCCACATGGCACAGGTGTACATGCACAGATGTGCATGTACACTGGAATTCGTTATTTACCATGGAATAGTATTCCATGGTAAATAACGATTCGAAAGGGCCTGTGGCACTGATTACAGTGCCACCTACATCTTGATTTACAGAATCGGTAAATTTACCGATTCAGTATTTTACCGATTCTGTATATTTACCGAATCGGTAAATATACCGATTCTGTAAATAAAATGCCCCCTACATCTCAAAAGCAAAATACCGGTCGGAAACGGCCGAAATCGGCCGTTTCCGACCGGTATTAAGGCTCCTACATCTGGCCCTGAGTGCCATGGAAGGTGGCCTTGCATTGCTTCATAAATCTAACTTAAGAGTTATGTTGCTTTTGCACCCATCGTGTGGTTCAAGGGCAACACAATTCTTTGATAAATTTGACCAAGAGTTCGATAGCATCTTCTTGCACACAATTAGACCCACCAGAATTATGAGAATCTGAACTATGGCTTTTTTTCATGAAAATATTAATTTTTGGTACTTGTTACACAAACGTCATCTGAGGTATTCTTTGCAGGTTTTAACAAAAATGGTTTCTAACTCAAACAGATCAATGATGATCAAAATTCCCGCACTCAGGGCGTAATTCCATGTCTAACTTTTCAAACATTATCTGGCCATCTTTCAGAGGTGACACCTTTGCCAAATAGTGTAAACATCCCAAGCTGACAGAGTGTTGGAAGACCATTTGCCTGCAGTAGGGCACACACACTTTACATACTTTAAAGTAATTGAAAAAGGGTGGAAAGAACAATCCCTTCTTTATCATGATTGCTTCTCTCTATTGATGCAAATCATGTTTATATAACAGACTGTTCTCAAAGCATCAGTTCTTTCAAGAGGCCGCACGCTCAGGGCGTTGCAGACTCCCAAATGTGTTGCTTCTCTGTCCTATGGTTTGCATTCTAAAGTTTATCCTAGAGACCTGCGTAATTAATACATTTTAAAACTTTTACACTGTTCTTAAGGGATATTTCTTAATGGAAAGAGATTCTTAGACCCTATAGGGTGAATAAAGGGAAAGTCTGAACAGGAGGCAAGTTTAAAATTATAATTGAAAATTGCAGAATAAGTGGGGCACAATATTTTGCAAGAAGTGTTTATACATGGGCTTGTCTACTGCTGAGTGCAACACTGAATTTGTGTTACACAAATTATTTTACTTTGACGGTAATAAAAAGGGGGGACATTACATATCTACGCTTCTATTTAGGACAAAATCATTTCCTGTAGTTAGGTAAGATTTTCAATACGATCTGCTAAATGTGTATGTTTTCATTTTCAAGAAAAATATTTATTTGTATCACAGCATGTTAATAAAAACGATATGGCACGGAAAAAGTGTATGTTCCGTGATTTGTCTTTAATGCACAGAGTGTATAGAATAATTTACAATTTTCCAGCACCGAAACTTGTCTTTCCTTGTCACCATATTTAGTCAAACTTACGGCATGATTTGACCCAAAGTGGAACCTCTTACACGTCTTTATGTCCAAGCCTCAAGTTTTGAGAGACGACCACTGGGAACTCAAATTTATTTCACAAAATCTGAAACAGGTCATTGTTTGAGATGTGGAAATGGAGCAGTAGAGTAGGCCCATTGGACTACGTTTGATCCCAGTGCAAGCCTAAACTATTCAGTAGACATAATTGGAAATGCAAAACCCTGAACGCTGAGGTTCCACTGAAGTTCTTTATTCGGAGCTTATAAAAATGCATGTGCTTACATTCTCTACCTTACCAAGCTCTTATGTTGGGAGAAACCAGGTAGTGGCCAGCATGCTGAGGAGATGTAAATAGGGAACATTGCACTGGATGGATCTGTGCACCTGGTAGTGATAATAAGTAATAGGACTTGAGTCTATAAGGTAATGTATGTAGACTAGTCATAGTCAGGTATGCTATAATCTTTCTTTTATGTGCAATTTATAATATTGTGTGATTAGATCAAAATATGCCATTTGAGGAATACTTGGGTTGATTCACATGAAATAAATGGAAATCGTTTGAAAATACCCACTAACCTTGAAATGGACAATGATTCAAATCATTTGGCTTCTCTCTACATTTGGTTCTTCATTTCTCATCCCTAACCATTAGCCTTACTCTAACTCTAAACAGAATTTGTACTCTATCCTCACCTTCCACTTTGTTAGGAGTTGAACAGTAAACTTAAAAATGTCTGTACCGATTGCCCCGTCTTTCTCTGTAACACTGCTCCTAACCATAAAGAAACCCTGGTCCTTACATAAACCCTATACCTAACTTAACTGTAACCCTCATCTCAACCTTCCCGCTAACCCCTCCTCTTATTCTTCATTTAACTATAACTATAGCCATAATCCTAACCATAAACCTAACCCTCACCCTAATGCTCCATCTAACTCTTACTGAACTCAACCGTTACCTTAACCCTAACCCTTTTTCCTTTCGACCCCCTAACCAAATCCTAACCATAATCCTAATACTAACACTGCTTCTGACCTAGACCTAACCAGAACCCTCACTTTAACCTTATTTCTAATCCTAACTCTTACTCTTGCCCTACCCATTATTGTAACCATAACCATAACCCTAACTATAACCTGCACCCCAACCTAACAATAACCATCACCTTCACCGTACCCCTAGCCCTCTCTCTCATTCTTGCCCAAATCATAAACATAATCCTAACCATGAACCTAGTTTCAACCATATTGGTCAACCTAGCATAACTGTAACTCTCATCCTCATCCTAACCTAACCGTGACCCTTATACTCACTGTCATCCTCTTTATGATCAGTACGATAACCCTAGCTCTGTCTGCATCTTTTCCAAACCTCTCCTATACCTTAACCAAAAACCTAACCCTAATCTTCACCTTAACCTTCACCTTTCCCTAAACCTCACCCTTAACCAGCTCTCTTATTCTTCTCCTAACATATATATATATATATGATCCTAACCATTCTCCCCATAATCTTAATCCCAACCATAAACCAAACCCTAACATTAATCTTTCTCCTCACCCTAGCCTAACTGTAGCCCACATCCTTACCCTATCCCTATCTGTTATTCTTCTCCTAACCATAATCCTAGCCATAAACCTAACCTTGATGTTGGACCTGGGACCCTTGGCGTGTTTTTTCCCTGTCTTTTTGCCTCTGCCTCCTGTATTTTTGCTGTGTGCTGGATTTTGTTTTTACTGGTCTAAATGCTTTGGGCACTTGCCACTGCTGATCAGTGCAAAACTCCAATGTAAATTGTGCGTATGGATTGGCGTTTCAATGATTGGCTTATTTGATTTACTACAAAGACCCTAGTAAAGGGCACTGTGTGTGCCCAAGGCCTGTAAATCAAATGCTGCTAGTAGGCCCATTGTTCAAGGAAGGGGAAACCCAATAAACACTTGTAGGCTTGGGCACTGTATAGTTAAGGTCAGAATGTGCTACAAGGGACTTGTTTGAGGAAGGTTAAATTTAAACAATGAGTTGTACATATGTAACACACTCAGGAGTATCCACAGGATGACCGTCTTATATCAACATGGTAAATGTATTACTGGAAGGAAAGGAACACATAGAGCAAAAAATTGTATTTGAAAAAATATTTTTACTGCAACAAAAGAGGGGAGATAAATACAAACAAATTAATTAGAGCAAAAGGTCATGAACAGAGATGGATGATATTTTCTCTACAGTTCACAACTGAAATCATCAACTCCAAATGATAAATAACACAACCTAAATTAATTAATAAAGAATGGTTGTGAATTGGTGACAAAGCAACTGTGAAGGAGATGATGGGATGTCGACGTTTCGGTCTAAAGGGCAGACGTCTAATAGACCATCATCAGGACGATGTTTTTCTATGCAGAAGAAAACTCCCTAAATAAAATAATGAATATAATGCTACAAACTCGATTATTAAAATACATTTCTAAACATACAACCTCTATGTATCCAACAAATAAATTATTAACACAGGAGATTACTCCTTCCTAGTAATCACTGTGAGAAACTTTTCTAGAAAATAAAATAGGTCAATATGACTCAATGAATATCAACATATTCTCATGATACATTTCAAAAACAATTCATTAGAATAAAGAAAATCACAATTTACATATATGATTTTCATGCTGATGAAGATAGCAATTTTTACAACATAATCGATTTTCATGTTAAAAAGCATTGACTAGTTTTATCAACCAATGTTCATTTTAAAAAAGGATCTAATCCGAACACAATTTATGTCCATTTTTTCAAAGAAAAGGAGAAAAAAGGCATTTCTAATCATAAACATCTGTGACTTTTTCAATTAGTTGAGTTTGTGCATTTAGTAAAACACCCATCGATAAGGTCAGTTTGTCACCTTGAATTTCCATATGAATGCCAAACGAACACGGGAACAGCAATGACGTGGAGCAAGTAGTCAACCACGGGACACAAACTAAAAAACAAGGGATCGAATAACCTGTTAAATGCGAGTGAGTAGACAAACGTGTAGCGGTTAGGTTGAATGGCCAGATACATACCAGGGATTTGTGGAGATTAAACCACAAAAGTAAGCTGGGTTCAAATGTATTAAGTAGTCAGGTGGATAGCTTTCCGATATTCTGTAAAAAATACAAATGTGTGTCTAGTCAGTGAAGGACCGAAAATGACGAAGCACTAAGCTAAGTAGCATGCTCATTTATTTTAAATGTGACTGGGAAATAATTTACAAGCCAGTCTTGAAAGATTGGTAAAGAAACTGACATCGCTTAATTTTTAAAAAAAAGGGGGGAAGGGGGGTGGCTGGGCGCGAAATGACTTGAGCCTAGACGGTATAGGATTATTCAAGTGTCGATCTAAAACACGAGGTCTTATGCAGCACGATTATTTCATGGTAGTCTATTACAATTATCGAAAGGCAGCTAGAGACTCGCAAACCATAGTTAACAAAAGCGAGCGCTACAAAAACAGGGAACAGTTTGTGACTGTTAGTAACTAAAAACCGGGTTGCACACTAAATGCATTTGTTTCACGGGTTCAATGGAGACTCTACTTACTTCAAAAGAGTGTTCGAGCGGCAAACAAAGTATCCTCGTCAGTGCGTCGGAAACACTGTTAGATCTGTGGTGGGAGGGTTATATACCTTTAACCCGGAAGTGAACCGGTGTTGTATACCGTATCTTTAACAAGAAAAAGGAAACCGTGTTGTATATCATATCTTTTCAAAGTAGTTCGAAGCCCATTTTTCAATACATACGGAGAATTCTACAGAAAGTGAGTTATAAGGGTTAGAGTCTTACGGAAAACGGGAATTGAGCGACGATCGCTTGATTTGTATTCCGTACACAGAAGGCGGTTGCCATCTTGGAATGGGAAAAGAGTACACTTAAAACCAATCGATATTGTACATACATATGCCAGAGTTGTTGATAAAGTGGCAAACTATTGATCAGTAGTCGAAAAGTATAGATAGGGAATAAATCCTTCATTTGTTTGAATAGTTAGAAAATCTAAGAAAAAAGGATTTCTATCATATATCGTTTAACACAGTGTAAGTGGATGAAAGTTCATTGTATGTAACATATACTTGACTACATTAGTCTTTTTTATGGGTACATAACAAGTTTTTGAGGATATTCTTGCAAAAAACATAGAAACAGTAAGAGACATTGAAACTGCAACTATAGCACTTTTGTTCTTCTAAAGAGTGTGGTAGGCTATAACTGTGCGTTGTTGACATCCTTCAAATGCCACAGTTAGTTAACCACCCGTTATGTTTTGCTAGAGGCAAGCTAAAGCATGCCATTCTGTGCATGAATTGAGACCATATTTCACTGAGTCTGCCAAGCAGATCCAGCGTTGTTCTTTAAGAGTCAGTATATGGTCTACATTCGGTTGTCTAATTGTAGGTTTAATAACCTCTACTACATACCAGTGAAGTTCATTTTCACTGTGTTTTTTCAAAGAATAGTGGTCAACTAATGGGGCATTTTCTATCCGACAACGAATTCTTGATTGGTGCTGGAGAATTCTCTTTTTTATTGGCTGAGTGGTTTTACCAAAATATTTGAGTCCACATGGACATTCTATGCAATACACAACGTTGGTTGTGTTGCAATTGGAAAAATTCTTTAATACAAAGTTCTTATTGTTCAAGTTGAATTGTTTTATGTTGGCCGTGGTGGAACAAGCAGCACAATGATTGCATTTGTAATGTCCTTTCAGTGGACTAAGTTGTCTCATGTTGTCCACTAGTTCACTATCTTTGCTTTTATAGGCATGTACTAGCCTGTCTCTAAGATTTTTGCCTCTTTTGAAGGCGAACATAGGTTTTTCAACAAACTCGGGAAGATCAGAAAGAAGAGACCAATTTTTTGAAATCACTTTTTTGATTGAGTTACTTGATGTACCAAATGTGGTAACACATACCAGTTTGGGTTCAGTGCTTTTTTCTTTGACTTGCAGGAGTAGGTCTCGGTTATTGTACCAAGCCCGTTTTAGTGACTGTTTAAGTAACCTGTTAGGGTAACCTCGCGCGAGTAACTTCAATTTGAGTGTTTGTGCTTCTCTAAAATAATCAGCACGTCTGCTACAATTTCTACGTAGGCGTAGAAATTGGCCGAAAGGTAGTCCATCGCGGAGGGCTTGAGGATGGCAACTGTTATATTTTAAAAGAGTGTTTTTGGCGGTTGGTTTAGTGAATAAGGTGGTGAAAAGGATATTGTCTTCATTAACTTTAATGGAAATATCTAGAAAGTCAATGCTTTGATTATTGAAAACTATCCTGAATTGCAGATTAGGATCTTTGGAATTGAGCCAAACATGAAAATTGGTAAATTCAGTAGAACTTCCATGCCAAATGAAAAAAATGTTGTCTATATAACGCAGCCAACATCTAAGATGGGCTGCGAAAGGATTGTTGGTATTATAGACAAAACGTTCTTCAAAGTTAGACACATAGATATTTGCTATGTCGGGCGCAAAAACTGCGCCCATGGCGACTCCTTTTAGTTGTTGAAAGAAGGTTTTTTCATAAATGAAAAAGTTCTCACACAGAGGAATTCGTAGACAGTCAATGATGTATTCAGATGGAACCTGGTGGGGTCTTGGTCTATTGTCAAGCAATGATAATAAAATGCTCAAAGCCTCTTCTTGAGGAATGTTGGTGTATAAACTTTCAATGTCCATGGACACTAAAAGTTCTACATTGCTATCAAATGAAATGTTTTCAACCTTATTAATGACTGCCATCTGTCATATGGATACTTCATTACATATATTGCGTTAAGTTAGCATGAGTGTATTACATGTTTAAACAGCCGTTTTGCCTTCGGCTTCAGTTTTGCACACGACACGTACTTGTTGTTGTAGCTTTCACCCTAGAAGCGGCGAGTTGCTTTATTTGAGAATAATATGTTATTCCTATGCTATCAGCTTTGCCTGGTACACTTGGTACAACTGTCTGCACACTGAGAGCTGCACACTCTAAGATTAACCTAACACAAGGTTGCTAGGAGGTCTGATCCTCGCACCACATTAGACATTAGACATAACACAAATAATGTTGATGCCAACATTTTGGGCTCTACGCGGGTTTAAGATAGAGTTACACGGAATGAACGCAGACACTTGGTGCTGCGCATGAAGAGAGCTGGTAGCGGTTGATGTGAACTGCTCCTACTGACATTGAGAGGTATGGGGTCGCCCTGCTAAAGCCCGAATGAGACCTTCTTAGATATAATATAATATGCTAGATAGGGTGCGCGAAATATAGGTGATATAGATTTCTATAGAAATTGCATTATAACATGCTAGCACCTTTTGCTTACTATGGATTAGTGACTATGCTGCTGACTCTGATTTTTATAATCTGCATTTTGGTATTATACAAGATACTGCGTTTGAGAACTTTGCATTGAATAATAAATATTTCAAACTTGCACTTGTGTTCTTTGACTCTCAGTTTTGGTTTGAAATGATTATATAACGAAAGAGTGTTCATGTGTTCCACGACTCCTGAGGTATTCTAAAGATCATGTTCTGGTTTGTCTAATACATGTATCATTCCATAATGATCCATGAGACACTGTAGCTAGCTAGGTAACGAGATTTCTGACACTGAGATGAGTTTTTGGATCATCCTAACTCACTAAGGTTCTAGATCTCTATGCACAGTTCTGTGGGAGAACGGAAACCCTGCTACATGGCGCCCAACGTATTGGTTGGCCGTATTTCATGACACTCGAGTAGTATATCATTCATACCTTGACACCTTCATTTCCGTTTCCGGTAAACGGCGGTGTCGGAAAACCTACCTGTTTTTGAAATAGGTCTTTTCAAGCTTGAATTCTTCTAAAAAGGTTTCTTTGAATCACTACCCAGTTGTGCTACAAAAGTTCTTTGTCTAGTTTTTCTTCTTCCTGTGCTAACATGGCAGTGGAAATAGCGCAGCATAGCCGCGTCGCGGTTCGCGACCACTTGCGGGGATATAATGTACCCGCGGAAGGCTTAGCTGTGGTTCTAGTAGTGAGTGCGGAACATGCGAACCCGTACGAATTGTTTTATTCCTGGGTGACATTTCCGGAAATAGACGCTAATTCGGGTGTCTATCATTCATACACTGCCACGGATGTACCGGCGGCTTATGCTCCGTACAGGGCACTGGAAGTACCTATAGACGCTTGGCAGCACGGAGTTTGGTTTGGTGGCGCCCTACCCCATTCTTTAACGGCTCCGAGGTTAGGTCCCTTATCCATTCCGGGCACAAATTGGCCCGCTTTGGGTGGATTTACTCCTCATCCTAATCGCACCACTTGTAATGTGGGTGACCTGCGGCGTCTTCATGAGGTCGCAGTTGGTGTGATTAGAGCGCTTGTTCATTACATTGGTAGTAATATTCATGGCGCAGCCCCCGCAGGGGCGCAGCTTCGAGCAGACCAGGCTGGCTTGAAAATAAGTCCGGTCTTGGTGAATTCCGTTATGGGCAGAAAGCCAGATGTTAAGGATGATTTTCCTTACTGGCTTGCCGAGAAATTCGACCAGCTGGAGGCTGTGTTTCCTAATACGACTCCGGGTGAAAAACACTGGATTCTTACGCTTAGTTTACCGAAAGATTTAGCCCCGGAACTTGTTGACTGTGAGACATGGGGTAAGACTTTTGCAGCGGTTTACTCGAGGTGCTTTGGCACACCGTCAGTGTCGAACCTGTCTGCAATCCTCAAACGTGTTCAGGATGATCACGGACCTGAGTCGGCGGTTGAGTTGGGTATGCGCCTGAACGGTTCATTTGAGACAGTTTGCGGTATTATCCTTGCCAATGTAAAAGGGGATGCAGTGAACTTTCAAGTGGCCAATGGTCTGGCGTTAATTCCCGATGCCGAGAAACCCCGTCAGCTGGCAAGAATAATTGTGGCGGCTTATAAAATGGTTGGCCGCAATTCTAAGGGTGCGAAGGTTTTTCTTGAAAAAGAAAAGAAGCAACCCCAGGGGCAGTCTTCGGAAACAGGTGGACAGCCCAGGTCCAAGAAACAAAATTGGCCTAAAAAGCAGAATCAGGGTAAGCAACAACAACAACAGACACAGGTCTCGAGTCCGGCGCCTTCACAACCTGCGCAGTCAGAGCGTGTTTATGAATTGCGCGATCGCGCTACGATTAAAACACCTGATAGATATCAGGCATCTGACCAACGCTCTCCTCGTTCCTTTCAGGACTCATCGGCTCCGTCAACCGGTGGTGGAGGGGGCGGCAGGGGCAGGGGTGGTCAGCAAGGATGTGGCCAGCCCCGCACGCGAAGTGAAGGGGATCAGCGGGACGACTCTACGCCTAAGAGACCGCAGTTTGCCAAGAAGAAGGTCGCTGCCTTAACGGCGCATCGATATGCCCCAGATAGTGAGAACGCGGCTTCGGAATCTGACGTGGGCTCTGACCTTGCTGGACAGCGCGGCGGAGATTACCATAGTGAGAGAGGCCCTCCGTCCACTGTTGAAGGTGACAGCGACTGAGACTTTTATTGTAATTGAAACAGCTGATACGCATGTTGCTCCCCCTCAAAGACTTTTTGAAATTGTCCTGTTAATTGAAGGTGACATGCAGCGAACTGTAAAAGGGGTATTATGGGAGAATCTTTCGGATACGTATGACATTTTGCTTTCGGAGGCTGACTGGCCCCCACCTTTTGTTCTCGCAGCTCCGCGAGGGGAGGAGGTAATCCTCCCCAGTTTCGCGCACACTGTACCGAGAGTGGAAGCGCTGCATTTTGCAGAAGAGTGGGCTCTGGCGCTTGCGCCGGCTGTGTACCGAAATCAGTGTGGCTGGGATAAATTGTCCCCTAGCCATGAGATTCCTTTACGATCACAGCCTCAGCCACAACCCCAGTATCCCATACGGCGTGAAGCTAAGGCTTCAGTCGCGGCTATCCTTGAACAATTGGAATATCAAGGTGTAATTGAAACATGTGTGTCACCAATGAATAATCCCCTTTTTACTGTTAACAAGCCGGACGGCTCGTATCGTCTAGTTTTGGATTACCGGCATTTGAACTCGCATTGCCGTAACTGTGCAGTACAGAATACTCACGGCTCTGCCCTAGTGAATAGTCTTGAGCGTAAACGGTTCAAAACCACGCTTGACATTTCCAATGGTTTTTATGCACATAGATTAGATGGTCTAAGTTCCCAATGGACCAGTTTTACGTGCGGCGGCGTACAAAAAATGTTTAAACGTCTCCCAATGGGATATAAAAATAGTCCTGGAGTGTTTTCCGCCCGCATAGTCTCTCTTTTGGAGAGCTTCGATCCAGTTGCATGTTCGTATGTGGATGACATTTATCTCACAGACGGCGAGCTTTGGGTGCATCTGTGTCGAGTAAACAGCATAATTTGTAACTTTGCAGACATGGGTTACAAGTTTAACTTTGCGAAGTCACACATTGCGGAGTACACAGTGTTGTTTCTAGGTTATGAACTTAACCATGAAGGAAAGGGATTGGCTCCTCACTTCCTGGAGAAGTGCGCGCAGTTGCGCTCTCCGACAACTCTGAAAAAATTACAGTCTTTACTGGGTTTTTTAAATTTCGGGAGGACATACATTCCGGAATATGCCCAGCGTATCAAGCCTTTATATGCCTTGGTACAACCATCTTTTTCCAAATCATGCTGGCTGCCTGAGCATTCAGCCATTCTGCAGTCTTTGCAGGCTGATTTGCTCACTTCTGACTACTTACAAACCCGTGATAACCAGACCAACCTGGTGATAAGAATTATCCCTGGGACGGTGGGTTTCACGTACCTGACTTTTAACGAGGGGGATACTGTGCCTATTGCTTACAAGTCACACTTGTACACTTCGGCTGAACTGCGTTTTTCCACTGTGGAGAAAGTGTTAACGGCTGTGCAGATGGCAATTCTTAAAGAACGTGCCCTGTCGCAGGGAAAGCGCATGTTGGTTGTTACCCCGTGTCCTGCCTTGGAGGCGGTCACGAAAGCCAGTGTACCTAATTCTAAAGCTTTGCACCCTCGGTGGATTCAGTGGGCTACTTCCTTGACATCTCAGGATGTCACGTTTATTTTTGATGCCGCTTTACGGTCGCAGGAGTATTTACAGTATGAATTTGTTCATCCTGCTCCTTTAGCAATGCGGCCGTTGGAGGATTTCCACTGTATCATTTACACGGATGGTTCGGCGCAGGTTGCGCATGGCTCTAAACATGCCTACGTTTCCGCTTGCGCCATTGTGGTCGGTGCAATGGTGAACGATGAGTTCGAGTCCAGTGTCGTGCACACGCAGACACTTGGGGACTGCACTGCACAATTAGCAGAGCTACGTGCTCTGATGCTTGCATTGGAGTACGCAGATCCTAGTGTGACGACTTTAATCGTAAGTGATTCTTACTACTGTGTCCAGTCTTACAATGAGAACTTGTTCTTTTGGATTCAGAATGATTTTCGTGATTCCAAAGGTAGCACAATAAAACATAAAATGATCTGGGTCCGAGTAGCGGAACTTAAAGAAAAGCTGCCGCTCGTGTTTGTGATTCATACTCTCGGCCACCAGCGCGTGGGAGTCCACGCTGTTGGCAACTCGCTTGCTGATGAAGCAGCGAAATCAGCAGTATCTAAATACTTAGTTGCAGCAGTCACGAGGTCCAAAACCAAAATAGATGATGACATCTTGGCGGCTGTTGCTGCCACAGCGAAGGGAGGTAAATATCCTGCGGGGTTCCCTTCGAAATACACATACCACTTAAGTCCCGATAAGGTTCCTTATGTGAAAATTCCTGAAGTTGGAGAGCGTCTAGTTCCCAACTCGGATCGCAGAGCTTCTCTGATTACAGCGGCTCATGAAGGTGTGGCGTCTGCGCATGCGGGCGTCTCAGCCACTGTATCTCAGCTACAACAGAGATTCTGGTGGCGGGGACTGTACAAACAGACGCGCGATTATGTCCTTATGTGTGACATTTGTCAGCAGATTAAGCCTTCTACTGCTGCGCGTCCGCCTCAGACACAGTTGTACATCTCTAATAAACCACTTGGATGTGTTTATTTAGATCACTGCGGTCCTTTCTCTTCTGATACTGCGTATAAATACATCTTAGTAGCAGTCGACTCATGCACACGCTTTGTGTGGTTATGGCCGCATCGCAGCGCTGATTCACGGACTGTCATTAAGGATTTGCGTGTCTTTGTGGGAATCTTTGCTTGTGGTGCTTTCCATTCGGACCAGGGTCCGGCTTTCGCCTCTAAGGCGTATAAGGATGCTATGGTTTCGTTGGGAGTACAGGTGAAGTTTTCAAGCCCCTACAGGCCTGAGGGCAATTCTGTGGTAGAAAGAATGAACCGCGACTTAAAGCAATCTTTGACAGCCCGAGTTATAGGCACTGGTAGAAACTGGCTGACCCACCTCTATGGCGTGCAGCGTGCGCTTAATAATCTCCCTAGAAGGTCTCTGGGTGGGCGGACCCCATACGAAATGCTCTTTGGTATCAAGATGTACGTCCCTGACCTTGATGGTGCAGACTGCGAGGCCCAGGCCGCGGCCTTTGACGTAGATGAACATTGCAATGTTTTACAGGATCTACAAAAGACCAGAGACAGTCTTGCAAAGGAACACTTGCCCTCCACGTCGGATGATGCGTTGCAGATCCCGGTAGTTGGCTGGCTACCCCAAGTTGGAGAACTGGTTCGAGAGAAGATCGAAAACAAAAAGGAGTTTGGTCCCTCATATCGAGCGCCAGTTCGGGTCCTTGGAGTGAAGGGCACAAGAACAGTCATTTTACCACCACTTCCAGGTCGTAAAGAAAACAGATTTATTTCTATTGACAATGTCAAGACACACAGGGTGGCCGATTCTTCATAGCATGACACCGGCTGTATCCTGTCCTTCCATGGTGAGGCACTCTGTGCTGGCTATTACATCTGGTGCAGATCAGGAGGTGTCCCTCGAGATGCCTGCCATATCAAGTCCTTCATTAAATACTATTCCTGTTACTAACATTGATGAGGTGACCTATGCAGATCCTGCTGATTTATCTATGTCCGATTTACATGCTCGTTTGGCTAACCAGTCCAGATTCTCTTTTGACTCTGATTCGGAACTTTCAAAGAAACCATCGACTATTGCAAAATATGCCACGTTGTTTAAAAAACATTTTTTAGTTCCACCTTGGACATACATTTGGCTGATACTATTTTCATTTTATCTTTTTATGTCAATTGGTTTTGTGTTTTATTTTTTCCGCCTGATTGATGGCCATTATGTGAAAGAAAGAACAGGAATTCGGTACCTTAATGGAACATTGGCCCCTCACTCCTCCTCACATTCAGCACACAGACTAAAGAGAGACTTACATTCAGTACAAATTACTGCTTGGCCTGTCCTTGATGGGATTGTGTGGGATGCGGTTAGGTTTCAGATACATGGCCCCACAGAAGTTATTAATGTTCCTAATGTGCTTAGAGTAAACATGGGAGATGTGATTAAGCAAAATATTCGTTCTGATGATTGGGATCTTCAGGCCGTAGAAGCATTGTTCTCTGATTTGAAATATTATGCGGCCTTTGATGATGAGGATTTGTATTTAGATTCTGTCAATTATGGTGATTTGTTTTGTTACCAACATTATGGAAATCATTTCTTGCACAAGACAAGTTCCAGGCGGGTTCCTGTGAATTACACTCAGTGGGAACATTGCCCTGCTCCTTTACAGGGGAGCTCAAGTACTTTTCTGGGAAAATACTCTTACTTTACAGATTTTAATCAATCAAATCCTGAGTCTTTTTACTTCAAGGTGAAACAGAAATCCATGCCAAAAGTTAGACTGACTGACACAAAATTGTTGTATTCAAAGTCCTTTCTAGAAAGGTTATCTGTGGATGGCTATGAGTTATGGAAGGATGCTATTGACCTTAAATCGGTTTGGGGTACCAAAGATTGGCAGGTACAAGGCACTGAGGCTTTGCATCGTGCATGTCTCATCCCGAATCACATGTTGTTTTTAAATTCGACTATTTCCCAAACAACATGTTTTGGATTGGCTACATCTAAAAAATTAAATACCCCAACTATCCCTGATTTGGAAGAATATTCAGGTTGGAGTAATTTCACTACATTGTCCATAAGTGAGATACAAGCACTTTTGCAGAATTCCTCCTTTAATATTTCCAGTTTTGATCCGGATGGGTGGCTTTTATGGCAAAGAAGCTCTGATTCTTGCCAAAGTCGTTTTTTGGGTTTGTCTGAGGGTTTTACACGCATCAGGCCAGATCCCAGGTTTGACTCAGATCACACTGTTACAACTTATTCAGTAGGCAAATTGTGTCAGAACTGGTTACAACATTCCACTTTAGCTGCAGTTAAACTGCATCTGTCCCAGTTGAATGAGAACATAGAGTTAAATGATTTTATAAAAGGCCCGACTAAGGGTAGGTCTAAACGCTTTATTTATGCTAATTATAATGAAATTTGGAAATTTTCAAAAGTCGAAGCAGCTAAACGCCTGAGGGCTATTGATCAAGCCAATTTGGAAAAAGTGCTTGCAGTGGTCGATAATAGTATTAACACGCTTTCTTCCAGAATTTACACATTGGATAATATTGTTTCTTCTGTTGTTGATATTGTACATGATGAAGTGTCCACGTTATACCATGGTCAAAATCAATTACGTTCTGTAATGCAGTTTGCCTGGACTCTACAGACAATTAAGGCTGGTCGAGTTCCCTGGACCTCATTGAACGTTTCATCACTTTTTGCCCCTTTTAATCTTACTGATAAACAGCGCATGCTTTCAATGCGTGATGCATCGTTTTCTATGTTACATATTGAGAAGCTAGAATCCTTACCTTTCTCTGTTGCTGAAACCACCACTGCCACGTGGCTTATTCATGGTTTAATTACATTACCATTTCCTTTATATAAATTTACTAACTGTATGCGGTATATTGCTATAGGACGATATGAGCCACTAGGCAATGCATTCCTACATGAGGCGTGGTCATTACCATACACATACAGATGTCTGAAAGATGGAAAAGAAGTGAATCTTAATGGTGAGGAATGCACACAGTCACCTGACCATTCATTAATATGCAGACACATTCAGTTACACGGTTCTTGTAATCAGGACCGCCCAAATTTAGCATGTGTTTTAAAAGGCACGCCAGTTCCAGCAGTAGTTCCCACATTTACTTTATTAGCTAATGGTAGTTATTTGCTTTTAAACAACGAATTATGTTGTGGTTTATTAATTGGTGTGGCTTATATAGTTACTGTATCAGAGCGTGTAGTGTGCTGCAAGAACGTCCTATACCCACCCACGCATGGCTCTTCAGATGTCTCCATCTGGCCACGGATCCCAACCTTGGAAGCGAAATTCAATGGTTTAAGCAGAATAAGGGCTCTTTTGTCTCAAAAACAAGTGACCCTGAGTTCGGCCCGGGAAACTTATGTCCTTCACATAGCTACCACCCGCACAGAGGTGCAGGCGCTTTTAAACACTGATTTGCCATTTCATTTCTGCGAGCTGGTACACCAGATTTTTAATGCTTCTTCAACGACTGGCCTTGCACATTTTTTTAAATTAGTAAGCAGTGGCCTCGTGACTACGTTTGAAAAAGTTTTTGGTCTCATTCCCACGTTTTTCCACACTATTTTTTCGAGTTTGTTTGGTGGACTACCTGTGTTGCTGGCTGTAGCCGCAGGCTTTCTGTTGGTGTTTTTCTTCATAAAACATGGATGCCCATCCTGCGCAAGACGCCGTTCAACGCCTCCTGACACTGTGCCGTAATCGGATGCTCAATTACTATGGAACATTGCCGCTTGCAGCATTAAGCACGGCCTATAGATTGTCATTTCGGTTCACCGACTTCACGTGTGTCCAACCTGTGTTTCACTGCCTGAGCTGCGAGTTCGATTGGGCCATTGATTTATGCCTATGCTTGAGGACTGCTCCTGACGTCGATTTTGATCAGCTAATGCGTCCCGTTGTGGCTCACGAGCTGATCTGTTCTGGCGAGAGAGTTATGGCCTTGGCAGCGATAAATGGAGTTCTGGGCCAATGGGAGATCTCTGCAGCGGCGAATGCCTTTCTGACACACAGCGATCTGGTGAACCCACCGAGTTGTCCTCTGACGTTGCAGGAGGATCCGATGCTGGAGGGGCACGTATGTTCTTTCCCATTGCTAAATTGGATGGCTGAACTATTTTCGGATGATGGCAGTGATTTCATACTGGAGGCTGTTGCAACTTTCTTTGCATATACTTTCCAATCGTGAGATGCCTGGGAGGAATGCTTTGTGGTGAAATATGACTTTCCCCTCGCTGAATTGGAGAGATGAACTATGTTCAGCTGATGGAGAGTTCACTCACGTGATGTCGCTGGAGATAACGTCTAGGTGGCACATGACTTTGGATATCGGATAAGTGCCTTGTTTTTCTCTTACAAACATTTGAAAGGATGAGACCTGGTCCTACATTTCGTAATTTTGAGACCTGGCGGATGACTTTTGATTCAAGGGTTTTTGTGTTTTTTTTTTATTATTTAGAATTGAGGCCACTGTAGGCATTTATACATATTCATTCATACATATTCATTCATACATATTTTTAGCTTATTTTAGCTCAAGATTATTGAATTTTGCTTTCAATTTTTGTATCTGATTTAGTATTGCCTTTTCCCTTATGATTGGCGGTGCTCGGACCAATGGGGGGGTGTCATATGGATACTTCATTACATATATTGCGTTAAGTTAGCATGAGTGTTTTACATGTTTAAACAGCCGTTTTGCCTTCGGCTTCAGTTTTGCACACGACACGTACTTGTTGTTGTAGCTTTCACCCTAGAAGCGGCGAGTTGCTTTATTTGAGAATAATATGTTATTCCTATGCTATCAGCTTTGCCTGGTACACTTGGTACAACTGTCTGCACACTGAGAGCTGCACACTCTAAGATTAACCTAACACAAGGTTGCTAGGAGGTCTGATCCTCGCACCACATTAGACATTAGACATAACACAAATAATGTTGATGCCAACATTTTGGGCTCTACGCGGGTTTAAGATAGAGTTACACGGAATGAACGCAGACACTTGGTGCTGCGCATGAAGAGAGCTGGTAGCGGTTGATGTGAACTGCTCCTACTGACATTGAGAGGTATGGGGTCGCCCTGCTAAAGCCCGAATGAGACCTTCTTAGATATAATATAATATGCTAGATAGGGTGCGCGAAATATAGGTGATATAGATTTCTATAGAAATTGCATTATAACATGCTAGCACCTTTTGCTTACTATGGATTAGTGACTATGCTGCTGACTCTGATTTTTATAATCTGCATTTTGGTATTATACAAGATACTGCGTTTGAGAACTTTGCATTGAATAATAAATATTTCAAACTTGCACTTGTGTTCTTTGACTCTCAGTTTTGGTTTGAAATGATTATATAACGAAAGAGTGTTCATGTGTTCCACGACTCCTGAGGTATTCTAAAGATCATGTTCTGGTTTGTCTAATACATGTATCATTCCATAATGATCCATGAGACACTGTAGCTAGCTAGGTAACGAGATTTCTGACACTGAGATGAGTTTTTGGATCATCCTAACTCACTAAGGTTCTAGATCTCTATGCACAGTTCTGTGGGAGAACGGAAACCCTGCTACACATCGTATCTCTTATGTAGTTCTTATTTTCTGTCGCAAAAGGGCGGATAAAGAAGTCAGCATATTGTGCCAGGGGTTTGAGGATGGAGTTGCACCCTGACACAATAGGACGTCCAGGAGGATTGATTTGGTTATTATGAATTTTAGGCAATATATATATTGCCGGAACAGTAGGAGCTTTATTAATCAAAAACGCTGCCTCTTTCTCACTTAACCAACCTCCATCAGTGCCTACCCTTACTAAATCATGAATTCGTTTCTCCAGTTTTCTGGTCGGATTGCATGGTAATCTTTGATAGTTAGACACTACTGCTAGTTGTTTTTGTAATTCAAGATTATAGGCTTTCTCATCCCAGAGTACTATCCCACCGCCTTTGTCAGCCGGTTTAAAGATAGTGTCTGGGAGAGATTGTAGATGAAAAAGTGCCTGCTGTTGTGCTTTAGTCAAGTTATAAGGAACCCATTTGGGCTGTTTGAATAGATGTTCTATTTGTGTCATTACCACATTTTCAAAGGTGATAATTTCTTTGGCCACCATATTGTTAGCTGGAAAGAAGGTTGATGACGGACGTAAACCAGTCACATCAACCGGCAAAATAGAAGTTTTGTCTGCAAAGAAATTTTTCAGGCGAATTGCTCTAAAGAACTTATAGAGTTCCAACTTAGTGGAAAACAATTCATTCTTAAAAGTTGGAACAAATGACAAACCTTGTGATAGAACAGATATTTCATCAGCCGACAAGAGGTGTGTAGAAAGATTGAAGATTGGTACACTTACATTATTTTCTACCATTCGTAATACTGGTTCCTCGTTCGTCTGAACCCTGGGGTATAGTTGTTGCGCCCCCATCCTCTGCGTGATTGTTTCTGTTGGCCTCGTATTGGTTGGCCTTGTCCTCTCTGGCCCTGTCCTAAAAAAGGCTGCCTAGAGGTTGATGGTTGTTCCTGTCCACCTCTCTGTTGGTAAATAGAGGCTGATTCGTTCTCTGAATCTGAGTCGGTGCCTGAAAAAGTGACCCTCTTTTGGTTGCCACGAAAGGGACCTTGTTGTTGCCCTTGAGGTTGGTAAAATGCAAAACCCTGAACGCTGAGGTTCCACTGAAGTTCTTTATTCGGAGCTTATAAAAATGCATGTGCTTACATTCTCTACCTTACCAAGCTCTTATGTTGGGAGAAACCAGGTAGTGGCCAGCATGCTGAGAAGATGTAAATAGGGAACATTGCACTGGATGGATCTGTGCACCTGGTAGTGATAATAAGTAATAGGACTTGAGTCTATAAGGTAATGTATGTAGACTAGTCATAGTCAGGTATGCTATAATCTTTCTTTTATGTGCAATTTATAATATTGTGTGATTAGATCAAAATATGCCATTTGAGGAATACTTGGGTTGATTCACATGAAATAAATGGAAATCGTTTGAAAATACCCACTAACCTTGAAATGGACAATGATTCAAATCATTTGGCTTCTCTCTACATTTGGTTCTTCATTTCTCATCCCTAACCATTAGCCTTACTCTAACTCTAAACAGAATTTGTACTCTATCCTCACCTTCAACTTTGTTAGGAGTTGAACAGTAAACTTAAAAATGTCTGCACTGATTGCCCCGTCTTTCTCTGTAACACTGCTCCTAACCATAAAGAAACCCTGGTCCTTACATAAACCCTATACCTAATTTAACTGTAACCCTCATCTCAACCTTCCCGCTAACCCCTCCTCTTATTCTTCATTTAACTATAACTATAGCCATAATCCTAACCATAAACCTAACCCTCACCCTAATGCTCCATCTAACTCTTACTGAACTCAACCGTTACCTTAACCCTAACCCTTTTTCCTTTCGACCCCCTAACCAAATCCTAACCATAATCCTAATACTAACACTGCTTCTGACCTTGACCTAACCAGAACCCTCACTTTAACCTTATTTCTAATCCTAACTCTTACTCTTGCCCTACCCATTATTGTAACCATAACCATAACCCTAACTATAACCTGCACCCCAACCTAACCATAACCATCACCTTCACCGTACCCCTAGCCCTCTCTCTCATTCTTGCCCAAATCATAAACATAATCCTAACCATGAACCTAGTTTCAACCATATTGGTCAACCTAGCATAACTGTAACTCTCATCCTCATCCTAACCTAACCGTGACCCTTATACTCACTGTCATCCTCTTTATGATCAGTACGATAACCCTAGCTCTGTCTGCATCTTTTCCAAACCACTCCTATACCTTAACCAAAAACCTAACCCTAACCTTCACCTTAACCTTCACCTTTCCCTAAACCTCACCCTTAACCAGCTCTCTTATTCTTCTCCTAACATATATATATATATATATATGATCCTAACCATTCTCCCCATAATCTTAATCCCAACCATAAACCAAACCCTAACATTAATATTTCTCCTCACCCTAGCCTAACTGTAGCCCACATCCTTACCCTATCCCTATCTGTTATTCTTCTCCTAACCATAATCCTAGCCATAAACCTAACCTTGATGTTGGACCTGGGACCCTTGGCGTGTTTTTTCCCTGTCTTTTTGCCTCTGCCTCCTGTATTTTTGCTGTGTGCTGGATTTTGTTTTTACTGGTCTAAATGCTTTGGGCACTTGCCACTGCTGATCAGTGCAAAACTCCAATGTAAATTGTGCGTATGGATTGGCGTTTCAATGATTGGCTTATTTGATTTACTACAAAGACCCTAGTAAAGGGCACTGTGTGTGCCCAAGGCCTGTAAATCAAATGCTGCTAGTAGGCCCATTCTTCAAGGCAGGGGAAACCCAATAAACCCTTGTAGGCTTGGGCACTGTATAGTTAAGGTCAGAATGTGCTACAAGGGACTTGTTTGAGGAAGGTTAAATTTAAACAATGAGTTGTACATATGTAACACACTCAGGAGTATCCACAGGATGACCGTCTTATATCAACATGGTAAATGTATTACTGGAAGGAAAGGAAAACATAGAGCAAAAAATTGTATTTGAAAAAATATTTTTACTGCAACAAAAGAGGGGAGATAAATACAAACAAATTAATTAGAGCAAAAGGTCATGAACAGAGATGGATGATATTTTCTCTACAGTTCACAACTGAAATCATCAACTCCAAATGATAAATAACACAACCTAAATTAATTAATAAAGAATGGTTGTGAATTGGTGACAAAGCAACTGTGAAGGAGATGATGGAATGTCGACGTTTCGGTCTAAAGGGCAGACGTCTAATAGACCATCATCAGGACGATGTTTTTCTATGCAGAAGAAAACTCCCTAAATAAAATAATGAATATAATGTTACAAACTCGATTATTAAAATACATTTCTAAACATACAACCTCTATGTATCCAACAAATAAATTATTAACACAGGAGATTACTCCTTCCTAGTAATCACTGTGAGAAACTTTTCTAGAAAATAAAATAGGTCAATATGACTCAATGAATATCAACATATTCTCATGATACATTTCAAAAACAATTCATTAGAATAAAGAAAATCACAATTTACATATATGATTTTCATGCTGATGAAGATAGCAATTTTTACAACATAATCGATTTTCATGTTAAAAAGCATTGACTAGTTTTATCAACCAATGTTCATTTAAAAAAAGGATCTAATCCGAACACAATTTATTTCCATTTTTTCAAAGAAAAGGAGAAAAAAGGCATTTCTAATCATAAACATCTGTGACTTTTTCAATTAGTTGAGTTTGTGCATTTAGTAAAACACCCATCGATAAGGTCACCTTGAATTTCCATATGAATGCCAAACGAACACGGGAACAGCAATGACGTGGAGCAAGTAGTCAACCACGGGACACAAACTAAAAAACAAAGGATCGAATAACCTGTTAAATGCGAGTGAGTAGACAAACGTGTAGCGGTTAGGTTGAATGGCCAGATACATACCAGGGATTTGTGGAGATTAAACCACAAAAGTAAGCTGGGTTCAAATGTATTAAGTAGTCAGGTGGATAGCATTCCGATATTCTGTAAAAAAATACAAATGTGTGTCTAGTCAGTGAAGGACAGAAAATGACGAAGCACTAAGCTAAGTAGCATGCTCATTTATTTTAAATGTGACTGGGAAATAATTTCCACGCCAGTCTTGAAAGATTGGTAAAGAAACTGACATCGCTTAATTTTTTAAAAAAGGGGGGGAAGGGGGTGGCTGGGCGCGAAATGACTTGAGCCTAGACGGTATAGGATTATTCAAGTGTCGATCTAAAACACGAGGTCTTATGCAGCACGATTATTTCATGGTAGTCTATTACAATTATCGAAAGGCAGCTAGAGACTCGCAAACCATAGTTAACAAAAGCGAGCGCTACACAAACAGGGAACAGTTTGTGACTGTTAGTAACTAAAAACCGGGTTGCACACTAAATGCATTTGTTTCACGGGTTCAATGGAGACTCTACTTACTTCAAAAGAATGTTCGAGCGGCAAACAAAGTATCCTCGTCAGTGCGTCGGAAACACTGTTAGATCTGTGGTGGGAGGGTTATATACCTTTAACCCGGAAGTGAACCGGTGTTGTATACCGTATCTTTAACAAGAAAAAGGAAACCGTGTTGTATATCATATCTTTTCAAAGTAATTCGAAGCCCATTTTTCAATACATACGGAGAATTCTACAGAAAGTGAGTTATAAGGGTTAGAGTCTTACGGAAAACGGGAATTGAGCGACGATCGCTTGATTTGTATTCCGTACACAGAAGGCGGTTGCCATCTTGGAATGGGAAAAGAGTACACTTAAAACCAATTGATATTGTACATACATATGCCAGAGTTGTTGATAAAATGGCAAACTATTGATCAGTAGTCGAAAAGTATAGATAGGGAATAAATCCTTCATTTGTTTGAATAGTTAGAAAATCTAAGAAAAAAGGATTTGTATCATATATCGTTTAACACAGTGTAAGTGGATGAAAGTTCATTGCGACAAAGTAACCAATGACAACCATAACACGGGTATATCAACTAAAATTACAAGATCTATGTAAAATATACTTGACTACATTAGTCTTTATTATGGGTACATAACAAGTTTTTGAGGATATTCTTGCAAAAACATAAAAACAGTAAGAGACATTGAAACTGCAACTATAGCACTTTTGTTCTTCTAAAGAGTGTGGTAGGCTATAACTGTGCGTTGTTGACATCCTTCAAATGCCACAGTTAGTTAACCACCCGTTATGTTTTGCTAGAGGCAAGCTAAAGTATGCCATTCTGTGCATGAATTGAGACCATATTTCACTGAGTCTGCCAAGCAGATCCAGCGTTGTTCTTTAAGAGTCAGTATATGGTCTACATTCGGTTGTCTAATTGTAGGTTTAATAACCTCTACTACATACCAGTGAAGTTCATTTTCACTGTGTTTTTTCAAAGAATAGTGGTCAACTAATGGGGCATTTTCTGTCCGACAACGAATTTTTGATTGGTGCTGGAGAATTCTCTTTTTTATTGGCTGAGTGGTTTTACCAAAATATTTGAGTCCACATGGACATTCTATGCAATACACAACGTTGGTTGTCCTGGACGTCCTATTGTGTCAGGGTGCAACTCCATCCTCAAACCCCTGGCACAATATGCTGACTTCTTTATCCGCCCTTTTGCGACAGAAAATAAGAACTACATCAGAGATACGATGGCAGTCATTAATAAGGTTGAAAACATTTCATTTGATAGCAATGTAGAACTTTTAGTGTCCATGGACATTGAAAGTTTATACACCAACATTCCTCAAGAAGAGGCTTTGAGCATTTTATTATCATTGCTTGACAATAGACCAAGACCCCACCAGGTTCCATCTGAATACATCATTGACTGTCTACGAATTCCTCTGTGTGAGAACTTTTTCATTTATGAAAAAACCTTCTTTCAACAACTAAAAGGAGTCGCCATGGGCGCAGTTTTTGCGCCCGACATAGCAAATATCTATGTGTCTAACTTTGAAGAACGTTTTGTCTATAATACCAACAATCCTTTCGCAGCCCATCTTAGATGTTAGCTGCGTTATATAGACGACATTTTTTTCATTTGGCATGGAAGTTCTACTGAACTTACCAATTTTCATGTTTGGCTCAATTCCAAAAATCCTAATCTGCAATTCAGGATAGTTTTCAATAATCAAAGCATTGACTTTCTAGATATTTCCATTAAAGTTAATGAAGACAATATCCTTTTCACCACCTTATTCACTAAACCAACCGCCAAAAACACTCTTTTAAAATATAACAGTTGCCATCCTCAAGCCCTCCGCGATGGACTACCTTTTGGCCAATTTCTACGCCTACGTAGAAATTGTAGCAGACGTGCTGATTATTTTAGAGAAGCACAAACACTCAAATTGAAGTTACTCACGCGAGGTTACCCTAACAGGTTACTTAAACAGTCACTAAAACGGGCTTGGTACAATAACCGAGACCTACTCCTGCAAGTCAAAGAAAAAAGCACTGAACCCAAACTGGTATGTGTTACCACATTTGGTACATCAAGTAACTCAATCAAAAAAGTGATTTCAAAAAATTGGTCTCTTCTTTCTGATCTTCCCGAGTTTGTTGAAAAACCTATGTTCGCCTTCAAAAGAGGCAGAAATCTTAGAGACAGGCTAGTACATGCCTATAAAAGCAAAGATAGTGAACTAGTGGACAACATGAGACAACTTAGTCCACTGAAAGGACATTACAAATGCAATCATTGTGCTGCTTGTTCCACCACGGCCAACATAAAACAATTCAACTTGAACAATAAGAACTTTGTATTAAAGAATTTTTCCAATTGCAACACAACCAACGTTGTGTATTGCATAGAATGTCCATGTGGACTCAAATATTTTGGTAAAACCACTCAGCCAATAAAAAAGAGAATTCTCCAGCACCAATCAAGAATTCGTTGTCGGACAGAAAATGCCCCATTAGTTGACCACTATTCTTTGAAAAAACACAGTGAAAATGAACTTCACTGGTATGTAGTAGAGGTTATTAAACCTACAATTAGACAACCGAATGTAGACCATATACTGACTCTTAAAGAACAACGCTGGATCTGCTTGGCAGACTCAGTGAAATATGGTCTCAATTCATGCACAGAATGGCATGCTTTAGCTTGCCTCTAGCAAAACATAACGGGTGGTTAACTAACTGTGGCATTTGAAGGATGTCAACAACGCACAGTTATAGCCTACCACACTCTTTAGAAGAACAAAAGTGCTATAGTTGCAGTTTCAATGTCTCTTACTGTTTCTATGTTTTTTGCAAGAATATCCTCAAAAACTTGTTATGTACCCATATTAAAGACTAATATAGTCAAGTATATGTTACATAGATCTTGTAATTTCTGGTGATATACCCGTGTTATGGTTGTAATTGGTTACTTTGTCACAATGAACTTTCATCCACTTACACTGTGTTAAACGATATATGATACAAATCCTTTTTTCTTAGATTTTCTAACTATTCAAACAAATGAAGGATTTATTCCCTATCTATACCTTTCGACTACTGATCAATAGTTTGCCATTTTATCAACAACTCTGGCATATGTATGTACAATATCGATTGGTTTTAAGTGTACTCTTTTCCCATTCCAAGATGGCAACCGCCTTCTGTGTACGGAATACAAATCAAGCGATCGTCGCTCAATTCCCGTTTTCCGTAAAGACTCTAACCCTTATAACTCACTTTCTGTAGAATTCTCCGTATGTATTGAAAAATGGGCTTCGAATTACTTTGAAAAGATATGATATACAACACGGTTTCCTTTTTCTTGTTAAAGATACGGTATACAACACCGGTTCACTTCCGGGTTAAAGGTATATAACCCTCCCACCACAGATCTAACAGTGTTTCCGACGCACTGACGAGGATACTTTGTTTGCCGCTCTAACACTCTTTTGAAGTAAGTAGAGTCTCCATTGAACCCGTGAAACAAATGCATTTAGTGTGCAACCCGGTTTTTAGTTACTAACAGTCACAAACTGTTCCCTGTTTGTGTAGCGCTCGCTTTTGTTAACTATGGTTTGCGAGTCTCTAGCTGCCTTTCGATAATTGTAATAGACTACCATGAAATAATCGTGCTGCATAAGACCTCGTGTTTTAGATCGACACTTGAATAATCCTATACTGTCTAGGCTCAAGTCATTTCGCGCCCAGCCACCCCCCTTCCCCCCTTTTTTTCAAAAATTAAGCGATGTCAGTTTCTTTACCAATCTTTCAAGACTGGCGTGTAAATTATTTCCCAGTCACATTTAAAATAAATGAGCATGCTACTTAGCTTAGTGCTTCGTCATTTTCTGTCCTTCACTGACTAGACACACATTTGTATTTTTTACAGAATATCGGAATGCTATCCACCTGACTACTTAATAAATTTGAACCCAGCTTACTTTTGTGGTTTAATCTCCACAAATCCCTGGTATGTATCTGGCCATTCAACCTAACCGCTACACGTTTGTCTACTCACTCGCATTTAACAGGTTATTCGATCCCTTGTTTTTTAGTTTGTGTCCCGTGGTTGACTACTTGCTCCACGCCATTGCTGTTCCCGTGTTCGTTTGGCATTCATATGGAAATTCAAGGTGACAAACTGACCTTATCGATGGGTGTTTTACTAAATGCACAAACTCAACTAATTGAAAAAGTCACAGATGTTTATGATTAGAAATGCCTTTTTTCTCCTTTTCTTTGAAAAAATGGACATAAATTGTGTTCGGATTAGATCCTTTTTTAAAATGAACATTGGTTGATAAAACTAGTCAATGCTTTTTAACATGAAAATCGATTATGTTGTAAAAATTGCTATCTTCATCAGCATGAAAATCATATATGTAAATTGTGATTTTCTTTATTCTAATGAATTGTTTTTGAAATGTATCATGAGAATATGTTGATATTCATTGAGTCATATTGACCTATTTTATTTTCTAGAAAAGTTTCTCACAGTGATTACTAGGAAGGAGTAATCTCCTGTGTAAATAATTTATTTGTTGGATACATAGAGGTTGTATGTTTAGAAATGTATTTTAATAATCGAGTTTGTAACATTATATTCATTATTTTATTTAGGGAGTTTTTTTCGTCATAGAAAAACATCGTCCTGATGATGGTCTATTAGACGTCTGCCCTTTAGACCGAAACGTCGACATTCCATCATCTCCTTCACAGTTGCTTTGTCACCAATTCACAACCATTCTTTATTAATTAATTTAGGTTGTGTTATTTATCATTTGGAGTTGATGATTTCAGTTGTGAACTATAGAGAAAATATCATCCATCTCTGTTCATGACCTTTTGCTCTAATTAATTTGTTTGTATTTATCTCCCCTCTTTTGTTGCAGTAAAAATATTTTTTCAAATACAATTTTTTGCTCTATGTGTTCCTTTCCTTCCAGTAATACATTTACCATGTTGTTATAAGACGGTCATCCTGTGGATACTCTTCGCTAGTAGGCCCATAGCACTGATCGTGCCACCCACACAAGCAGCCTTTCAAGGGGTTCTCAGACCTGCCACCACAGCTTTTAGTGCCAGGTGGACCTGGCAAGTCCACCCACTTGTCAAGCCCTAACCTTTCCTTTTATTACATGTGAGTCACTCCTAAGGTAGGCCCAAGGTACCCCTGTGGTCAGGATGCAGTGCATGTGAAAGGTAGGTCATGTCCTGGTGTGTGTGGCATGCCCCGATAGTGGAATATAGTGTATTTCGTTTTCCCTATTGAAAGGCTATCTTTCCCACAGGTCAGAATGGGAATTTATTGATAACATCTTATAAGTATAACTTCCCATTGGGACAAGATAGAAAGTTGGAGTTTAGTATGCCTGAGCTCAGAATATAAAACTACAGCTCTTAGTGAAGGTGATTTTTATGTTTGATAAGCCCGCTCCAACTTGCCTGCCTTCTTGCTGCTATGTCGGTTCTGGGTCCGTGATCGGGGGACTACGAGTCCTAATATTCCTAGCGGCTAGCAGCCACCCATACAACTTCACCGCGTCAGGTGGCGCTTTAAAAACAGCTGCGGGCTCCTGCAGCATGGGATGCCCGCTCCAACTTGCCTGCCTTCTGGCTGCTGGGTCCGTATTGGGTCCGTGACTGGGGGACTACAAGTCCCAGTCTTTTTAGTGGCTAGCAGCCTCCTGCGCAACTCCATCGCGCCAGGAGGTGCTTTAAAAACAGCCGCAGGCGCCCTTTCTGCCTTTTTGCTACTGGGTCTGTGCTGGGTCAGTGACTAGGGGACTACAAGTCCCAGTCTTCTTAGCGGCTAGCAGCTGCCCATGCAACTTCACTGCTCCAGGAGGCGCTTTAAAAACAGCTGCGGGCTCCCGCAGCACAGGGCTCATGCAAGCGGGCCCCTCTTCGCCCATCAGAGCCTGGAAGAGGCTGGGCTGGGCCCATACTCTTGGTCTGACAATGAAAGACATTGTCTTCAATAATGCTTCGGCTTTGACCAGGTTGTTTCTTGCATGCATGTTTTGTCTCCTTCCAAGAATATCTCCTGGCAACCGTGACATATTTTCATCTTACTTTACAACCTTATCTGTAACATGGGCAAGCGCAAGGCCATGGTCGGGGCTCCAAGGGCTCCAAAGGGGAAAAAAATGCCAAGTGGATTGATCAAGGATGATGTTCTCACCCGAATTGAATCCCTTTTGACTGAATGTACTGATATAATCTCTAACCCTTGGCTACCCAAACCAAATACAATGGCCCAATTTATCTCTCTACCAAAGCGAATTCACTAAATATTTGAAAAGCCACTTCTGAGATCTCATGTGCCAAGGGAATGATGGTTTGCCAAGTTATGCTAATTGCACTAGTTCACCCACATCGCACGAGCCTTTAATGGTAGAATGTAGCAACAGGTTATTTGTCCTCACAAACATTGAACCCGTACAGAGAATCGTGCTCTGCCAGGGTGAGACTGTACTAACACTGAGACCATGAGAATGATGCGGAGTTCGGTGGAAACCATAAAAGAGTTAAAAAACAAGTTAAAGTTCTTCTTGACATTGTTGGAAACCGGGTTGAGAGGTATACTAACAATTATATGTGCCATTGTAGGGAGATGGGGTGGGTGTGAACATTTTTAATGCTGAATCCTTTTTCTGACTCCCTAGGCCAGCATTGTCCCCCTTTAGACACAGGTGCCTTGTACCATTCAGTCCCACCCATGAGATCACATGGTAGGGAAAAGATTGATGAACAGCTACCCATAAGTAAGTTGTATGGGGAGAAATTTCCTGGAGAATGTAGGGTTGGAAGGAGCAGAGGAGGGGGTCAGGGGACCCATGCACCCCCCTCGGCTTGTCAATGGGCGCTAACCAATGGAGGGCAACTCGAAGGTTGTGATGGGGGAGCTGTATACCTAACCCATGTTCCAAAGCTACCGGCTGGTTCAAGGGAAAAGACTCTATTAAAGAAAGTTAGCTACTGGTTTCGCAAAACTAAACATTGTTATTCAATAATTAGAAGTGACATTTCAAATATGGAAAGGCTTGCAACTTTAGAGGGAACACAAGATCTAATTCGGGTCTCTTTTGTGAGCCATGACATAGAGGAGGGGCTTTTGGCGGCAGAAGCACGCACTATCTCAAATGCACACACTGTTGTTCAGCTTAAATTTTGTACCCCTAACAACTTTCTGAGACATCAGTGTGTGCTGACAGACAGAGGACTGGGTGTAGAATCTAGAGCAGTTAGTAGAAAGCTGCAGTGACTGATTCACATGACTCCTTGTATTGTGGATGCATGTGAAAATATGGGGGTCAAAAATCTGCTGTGGATAACCCCACAGGAAGGGGAACTTCCAGTAATTAGGAGTACGGTTCTGGGCAGCCTTGCAACTGCCTGCTTAGACAGGAAGGGACAATGATGCCAGAATTTAATATTATGTCAAATGTCAGTAACCTGGAAGTTATCCCTATCTCACACAAGGCAGAACTTACCTTGGAGCACATGGTGAGGATAGCTTCATGGAATGTGACAGGATTGGCCAAACTCTTGCCAGATGTTGAGTGGGCGAATTAATAGATGCCTATGATATATGCCTGTTCCAGGAAACTTGGTGTCTCGTACCTTTTTATAGAAATTGATATACATCCTTTTGTATTGAAGCGACTAAGAGCACAAAGGGAAGGCCCTCAGGGGGGTTGGGTAGCTGGATCAAGACTGCATTAAGATGTACCATTAGCACTTTGCCCTGCAGCTCAAAGGATATTTTGGCCCTTAGACTTCTGCTTCCCTCTGGTTTCTCTTTAAAATTAATAAATGTCTATAATAGAGCAGAGGGAAAAAATGATGAAACAACCACTATTTACCAACTAGAGCAACAGCTATTTACCAGAGGGGAATAGAATCTATACTGGTAGCGCGAGACTTCGATACAACTTTTGAGCCAATTGCCGCTGCCCCTCCCAATCTAGCCTCCGACTTGAACAATCAATGGGGAATACCCCATTTAGAATTGCCCAAATTAAGATTGACACCAAAAGCTGGACAGCTGCTGGCATTAACCCTTGAGTACGATCTTAGATCCACTAATAGCAGGTGGACATCAGACCGGCAGGACAAAGCTACCTTGAAGAGACAGGGTCATTGCAGTGGAATTGACTACTTCCTAGTCTAGGTCGAGTTATGGCCTGCCTTAATGGACATGGAAGTGATTTACCAACTAGATAGTGATCACAGCATCCTTAGCTTGTCATTGAATATCAAGGAAATACCACACCTTGATAGCAGGCGTCACTGGGATATTGGGGAACTCCAGCCTACGAACAACCAGAGATCTATCAAATAGGATCGGGTAGCTAAAAATACTGCTGCATTAACTGCTATCAAGGAAATTGCTAAGGCTGATTTTGATCACTTCTCACACTCCCCACTTCGGTGAGAAATTAAAAGATGTTATTTACACATGAGAAACTAGGAGTGATAATAAGGGATGCTCTGGGTAAGCAAAGAAATAAGAAGAAATCCTGTCCTACAACTGAGTCCTGGTACAATAATGCCTGTAGAAGGTGAGCTTCTGGCGGCCATTAAATCTAAAACACAGGCCTAGATTTCCAAATATAGAGCACATCATAGGGCTGCAATTATTAATGCAAAAAGGGCGTGGGAAGAATAAATATGGTCGAATCTGCACAATGCCTTTGCAAACAGGGACACTAGAGACTTCTGGAAAAGTGCTGCTCTTGTCTCCAGGGGGGTCAAATATGTACTTGACTTTTGTATTCAGCCAGAGGAGTGGGTTGCACACTTCACCCATTTGTACTCAGACAATCATAGGTTGGAACATGGCAGAGAGACCTTAGTGTGAGTAGGGATCATACTTTGCCTAATGATCTGCAATTTTCATTCAGCGAGACAGAAATAGCAATTGACTCCTGTGTTTTGGGAAGTGCCCCGGGACCCAACAGGATACCTAATGATCTATACAAAGAATATTTAAAAAGTGGGGACCGTATATCAACTTACTCTCTAATAGTATCCTTTCAGGCATGGAAATACCCCACTCATGGAAGCTGGCAGAGATAGTTACTATCTATAGGAAGGGGGACCGTGCACTTCCTGTGAACTATAGGCCTATTAGTCTTATTGGTTCACTACAAAAAATCTATTGCAAACAGGTCCTTGCCCAACTCCAAGATTGGATTAGAGAGGGTAATATTATCTCAGAGTCGCAGGCTGGTTTTAGGGCACAAGTGAGCACCGTAGATCAAATCTTCTGCTTTATGTGTACTTTTTGGAGGGAAGTGACAATCCGCAAGGTCAAATTATATGTTGCCTTTGTGGATTTGCGTGCCACTTTTGACATGGTACAGAGAGCGAAACTGTGGAAAGTCCTAGAAAACATGGGAGTGCCAGCCCCCCTTCTCAATATTCTAATAAGACTACATGTTAAAACGTTGGCACAAGTGAGTTGGGGTGAAAATGGGGCTCTAACAAAGGTGATCCATATTGATAAAGGAGTAAGGCTGGGGTGAGTTTTAGCACCAACTCTGTTCACTCTGTTAATCAACAATGTTGTTAGCTTTCTGAGCAGGGATGGCTGTGATGCTCTAAAAATAGGAGAAAAATGGGACCTTGCTCTCCATTTTGCAGATGATACCCTGCTCATATCAAAGTCTCTGCAAGGGCTGCAACATTTGGTAGATGATTTTTAGGCATTCTGTCTTGGCTGGGGGTTAGAGTTCAATAGTTCTAAAACCAAATGTATGCTTTTTTCACATAGTCTAAAGACTAGATGCAGGGAGCATCTGTATGTGGGTGGTGAGTCTGACCCACTAGAACTAGTGACAGAGTTTGATTATCTGGGTATTAAACTCACACAGAATATGAATCGAGTCCCAAAAGTGACTAAAGCACAGTTAACCCTGGTTTGTCAAACGTCGAGCATACAAACACTTTATACGAAAACTATATCTAGAAAAATGACACCAGCACTAGAGATATATAGTGTTCAAGCTCTAGGTCCGACTCTATATGGTGCAGAGCTCTGGGGCTGTTTAAACTGCAATAATCTTTCAGTCACTAAACAAACATTTTTTAAGTTTTAAGTTTAGATATTTTATTATTATTAATAATACAGTCCATACATAAGTCTGTTTCAGAAGTAAACAATTGTGCTTTGCTTATTGATGCAAAGAAAATAATCTTCATGGTCATAAGTGGAGTGTATATCGAGAAAATGCTGCCCATACTAAATATCAAGAACTTCATCTTTTCCACCTGCCCCCACCCCAACAGGTTCTAGATTCTGTAAAGCAAGATTCAGTAGTGTACATCATGGTTTTAGTCAATCAGTAGGAGATGTTTGAGGTTCTATCCATAATTCCGATAAACGTAACACCCTGAGGTATTTGGGTTGCATGAGCTCGTTAAATTCTGTGGAGAGCAACTGTATGAATGGGTTCCACATTTTCTGGAAGGAATCAGTAGTATTATGCAAAGTGGACGAAATTCGCTCCATCCCTAATATATACCAGATCCGATGGAGCCATCCTGTGTATGTGGGAGTGGTGGAAGACCCCCAATGTGCCAATATCTTTTGGAGTGCAGCTCCCAGTGCCTAACCCATCTCTCTTCCCCTCCTACTTTTAAGTAGATAAGTAATCAGGTTGGGGAGTCCCAGGATTACGTAAACAGAGTCTCTGTATTTTTGTATCTAATAGATTGTCTATCTCGTCGAGAATAGTGGAGCAATGGATTTTCAAAGTAGGGCATTCCCATAGTATGTGTAGGAGCGTTCCCTCCTGGTCACAACCCCACCAGCATGTAGGGCTTCTATTTAGGGGACCTTAATGCAATCGCGCTGGGATGAGATACCAATAGGTAGCTATCTTTGTGGCTGTTTCTGTGCTGGCTGCATTGCATGCGGTATGATTTGCCCTATAATAGATCCCCTCCCAGTCCTTTTGTGTAAGGTCACCACCTAGCTCTCTGCCCCACCTCCTCTGACTTGGTATGGTTTGCATGAGGGGACCTTGTCTGAGCATGATATATAGGTGTGAGATCTGCCCTTTGCCCGAGTGTTTAGTGAGTAACCATTTTTCGTATTTGGTTAGGCGTCGGCCTCCCTGTTCACTCATGTCCGCGTGAAGCACCCAATGTCTCAATTGTAAATATCTAAACCTTTCAAACTCTAGTAGCCCATAGTCGGTCTTCATTGGTTAAAATGGAATAATACCAGTAAGGTCAAACAGGTGGCCCTCCGAACTACAGGAAGTTTCGCGCCAAGCCGTGAACGCTTTGTCTGACATACCAGGCGTGAATTTACTGTTCCCAAACAAGGGGATCAAAGGGGATGGAAAAGTGGTAAGTGCCTTAGTGGTTGCTACACTTTCCCAAATTGACAGCACCAATTTAGTAAATAGGACGCCTGCTAGAGCTCTATCTTGAAAAAGCCATTGTTTCTCTGACTCTGGCCTTGCCCACTCCACCAAAAATCTCAACTGGGCTGCCTTGTAGTAGGTCAAAAGATCTGGGATCCCCAAGCCTCTGTGTTCGGGGTGCATATAGCCTAATGTTTTACTCATCCGAGGCCGAGCCCTGGCCCAAATAAAGTGGTAGATGTCTCGCTGGAGGTTGGTAATTACTCCGGTGGGAGGCAATGCCGGGAGAGTTTGGGAACAGAAACAGGGCCTTTGGCAAAAGGGACATTTGAACCCCAGCTATTCGCCCCAGTAGCGAGAGATGGTGTTTGCTCCAGGCGCCTAGGTCTTTTTTCGCTTGCCTTATCAATTTGTAATAATTCAGCTGAACTGTTTGACGGAGAGTTGCCGCCAGTTCAATCCCTAAGTAAGGAACGGATTCTACCATTCTTATTCCAGACAGGAAATTATAACCAGGATGTTGTGCGGGGGTGATGGATTTAAATTTAAAATCAAACATTTGCCTACAATAACACGGAAGCCAGAGACAGAGCCAAATGACTCTAATCCCAATAAAAAAGCGGGGAGTGAGGTTCTGGTATCTGTCAATGCTGCTATAACATCATCAGCATATAATCTAATCGGGTGTGTTTCACCCCCAAAAGGAATTTCATTTATATTAGGGTTGTCTCTGACCCTTTGAGCAAAGGGCTCGATGTACATGGCGAACAGAAATGGGGACAATGGGCATCCCTGCCTAGTCCCCCTTTGGATGAGGAACGGTCTCGAAGTAATGCTGTTTACTCTGATGGATGCCTGAGGGTGACTATAGCAGCTGCCCACCCACTCACCGAATCTCTCACCTAACCCAAATTTGGACATTGTATGACTGAGAAAGCCCCAGTCCACCCGGTCGAATGCTTTTTCAGCATCGCCCATTAGCAGCAATGTGTCCATTTGCATTTGATGTGCTTTATCGATAAGGTGGAGTATCCTTTTTGTGTTTTCACCACATTAGCGCGTTTGAATAAACCCAACCTGGTCCAGTTGTATCAAATTGAGCATGCAAGGCGCTAGAGGAGTAGCTAGGATTCCAGTAAATATTTTAAAGTCAATGTTGAGTAGTGAGATCGAGCGGTATGAGCTACAGTGTTAATTATCCTTACCTGATTTAGGCAAAACTACTATCGCCGCCACCAACATTGATGATGGGATAGGTGAGGAGCTCCCAAACGAATTAAACAGGTGTGAGAATGCCGTGATTACTTCCTCAAGGCGAATGGGGGCATCTAATGCATCAGTTTGATCTATAAACGCAAAAATGGGTCAGTGTGTTCAGCCATGTTAGGAAATGGTATAGTGACTCCTCAGTGCCAGTCCATAACATGAGGATATCGTAGATGTACCAACGCCAGAAAACCTCTGCCTGGGGCCCACCAATAAAGTAACCGTTAGTGACCCCAAGGACAGAATTTTAAAATCTCACTCAACACACCTGCACAGTACACTCACCTTCCAAAAAAACCCGCTCCACAGTTATCTAGCGTCGCAGCACACCTGAGGCACACTCTGTGCCTCGGGTGGGGCCCGATGATGAAGCATGCCACCAACTAGGTTGATGGGTGAGGGCCTTCATACTAAACCAAATGGTTTCCCATGTGGACACATAGCACACAGATATAGCTAGTTCTCTTTGATTAACCACCATGCTGCAAGAGGTCCCAGTGAGGTCTGTGTCTGTAGCCGTTTCTCAGACTAGTAGGGCCACGAGTCCGCTCGGGGTGAAGGCTACTTTGTGCAGCTTATTGTTTTATGAAGTAAATTGATGGTCGCGCCCATATGCCACTCGTATAACCATCCCAAATCAGCTGCAGGTGTGAATATTTATTGATGCAAGTCAGGTTATGGTCGTGTGTAAGCCAGGGGGAGAACCCCCCTTAGTGAGCTCTCAACTGTGTTTCCCTGCTCTCGTGCAGAATAGACTCGAGGCGATCTCCTAGGGTGGGTCAAGGTGTGATCATGTGATCATATAATCAAGTGCCAGATGGGGCCCTTACCATGCCAGTGGCAAGTGAAGCGAAGTGATCCCTGCAGGTGTCAGGCCTCTATGTTGGCTTATGATGCAGTATAGCTCTGTTGGAGCATAATCAGACCCCCACGGGCACCGCTGCTGATATGTGTCCCTTATTACTCCTTGAACGTATTGGGCTCCAGTGGCCGATATGAGAGTTGGCTATGTGCCACGATGTGCACGTTTTGTCATTAGTTATCCACAAGGCTTCTCCAGAATATGGCTGCCTGACACCCCCGATAGCAGGCCAGGGCAGAGAAGCTAACGGCTGCCGCTAGGAATTGCGCAACTTCACAGGCGCCGGGTGATATTCCGGCCCGCAGTGCTGCCCCGCAGCAGCACGACCCAGCTTCTATGTATGCCCTATGGTGGAAATGTGGCTTGTGGTATTGAGTGGGGCCCAGGCACCTCATTTAATGTTGATGGCCAAAAGATACAGGACCAAGCTATCACGTCCCCCTCACCTGCCTTTCCAAATGTCTTTGTAGGCCTCGCTAGCAACTGGCGTCCCCAGTACTCTAATACTGAGACTGGGCGAGGGAGTTACAAGTTGCCACCGATGACTGAGCAATACCCCGGCCACCAGGTGACACCCCTGCCGATGCCCTCATACAAAGGAATTAGCCTTGACTCTTCCATCTCTCTCAGCCTGGCAGCCAACGTGGGGCCTGAGGACATCACCCGGCCCACTGGGCCTCTCTGCACCCCGTCTGCCCGGGCTCACTGTCCTCGTTGTATGACGTTGGTCTGTTCCTTCGAGATCAATATTAGACAAGGGAGCCACCAATTAACACTGGGGGCCGGGTAAAACTCTGGGTGCCAGTAGACACCCTGGCTGATGCCCCTACACATGCGAGTCAGTTTGGTGTCTCCTGCACTTCCCCAGCCCGGTAGTCTATGAAGAGCCCGGGGGTGCCACTCAGCCCGCTAGGCCCCTCCTCACCTTTTCCACAGGGGTTCACTTTCAGCAATGTGCACAGTCAGGTGGCAGTCATCGTGGACCATCCACTCTTATGCCTGTGGGAACAGGCCGCTCTCCGCACCGGCAAAGGCTCGAGTGTTTTCCAGCGCAATCGGCTCAGTCGAGGCCGCAAAGTCCTGGATCGTCGCCGAGGTGCATCAGGCCCTTCCTCAACTTCTCTATATCGGACCGTAGGACGCTGTCAGCAAGTGGCAAAATTCACGCAGGACAGGCCGTCGAACCCCACACCTCGAGGTAGGACCATCGTTGATCATCAACTGCTTTGCTAGGGTCCAAGGGTACTGCCATGCCCGGCGTTGAAGTTTGCCCCAGTCCTGTCACAGTTAATGGAAGCCAGCTGCCATTTTCTGCATTCCAGGCTGCTGCTGGGCAGAGGAAGGGATCACCGGCAAGTAAGCCTCCAAACCTGTATGTACCCCTATTTCGGGTGCTCTTTCGGGCTGGAAGTTTTCTTTGTTGTTTTGGGACCTGTTGGGTGTCGCTATGTGCAGGGAAAGATCGGGCGAAGAAAATGGGAGCGGCGAGACGATATGAAACACGTCTTACCAGCTTTCCATTTTGGCCACGCCCCCTGAACAAACATTTTTTAGATCACTATTAAATCTTCCAGTGTCTACCCCGCTGACTCCACTCTACTTAGGCCAGAAGAGAATTGTACATAAGATTGCCCCTGCAGATACTCATGTTTTGACACCAGTTATGATCCACTGTAGCACTTGCTTCCTATAGGGTGGGTGTCCGTGAACTAATGAGAACATCTTGTGTGGACGAACATTCCCTGGTTGCTCACAGTTAATAACCTGCTACTCAATCTAGTATTAGTTACTTATTGGAATGAACCGGAAATCCTTGGACAGATTAACAAAGCCTGTCTTAAAGCAGAATATTGGGTTTTAGTTGAAACTGACTTGATATCGAATTGCAAGGGATCACTTTCGATTGCTTTTAAGAATTTTAAACAGACAGCGTCATTAGAGCCCACACTGGACAAAATTGAACCTCTGTTAGCGAGGAAATTATACCTACAGTTCAGGCATAGTTGCCTACCTCTAAATTGTTTTTAAAAAACTGGTACAAAGCAGGAGAGAGTGCTGAAGAACACTGCCCCTGTTGTCAAGGGTTACCTGAGTCACCTGAACATGTCCTATTCTTTTGTCCCTTGTACCACCAATCTCAAATTTATCACATGGGTGCTGCGGGGATTTTTGCGCTGTGCTGCAAATTACTCTTTTGCTGCTATCATGACGAGCTCAGCTCGTCATCAGCACACGACACCCGTGGGTGATGACGAGCTGAGCTCGTCATCAGCATCGAAAGGATTAAGTGGATTGCCCCCTTTGTGAAAACTGGGAATAAGGAGGTGTAGGGAGGCTTATAATATACTGCAGTCAAACATTACGCATCTCTTTGTAATTTGTACAGCTAAGTTTTTAATAACCATGTGGATCAGGCACACAAAGCACTCTCTTGATACTTTTTAGGGTGTAGTTTCCAGGGTGTACCACATTTTATGGCGCCCCCTAGGTTCTACTGTGGGCCATGTCCTATTTTAAATGAACACACTTATTAATTAATTTTATTCCCCTTTTAAACATTTTATGATGTTGTTTTTAAACTAAAATAATTGATGCCATTTTCTATCCTTTAATTATGCTTTATTTATGCTGCTTTTTCATTGCGCCCAAATACTGATGCACGTTGACCGTTCTGCACTGCGACTGTAGATAGACTGTGAATATTTATCTATAATGTCATGTCTTATTTGTATCGTGTTGCTTGTAATTGTCTTGTTATACAATGTACTTTGATGATCTTAAGTAATTAAAATAAAGTTCTTGATTGATTGATTGGTTTTCCGCTGTCTTTTTACCTTTGCCTCCGGTATTTTTGCTGTGTGCTGGAATTTTTTTTTTTACTGGTCTAAATGCTTTTGGCACTTTGGCACTCCTGATCAGTGCCAAAGTGCAAGTGCTCCCTATGTAAATTTTACATATGGATTGGTGTTTCAATGATTGGCGTATTTGATTTACTACAAAGACCCTAGTAAAGGGCACTGTGTGTGCCCAGGGCCTGTATATCAAATGCTGCTAGTGGGCCCGTACCACTGATTCTGCCACCCACACAAGCAGCCTTTCAAAGGATTCTCGGACCTGCCACTTCAGTTTTTACTGCCATTTCGACCTGGCAAGAGCACCCACTTACCAGGCCCTAACTTTTGCTTTTATTACATGTGTCACTCCTAAGGTAGTCCCAAGGTAACCCTATGGTCAGGGTGCAGTGTATGTGAATGATAGGTCATGTCCTGGTGTGTGTGACATGCCCCGATAGTGGAATACAGTGTATTTCATTTTTCAATATTGAAAGGCTATCTTTCCCATATGATAGAATGGGAATTTATTTATAACATCTTATAAGTATAGCTTTCCAATGGGACAAGATAGAAAGATGGAGTTTAGTATGCTTAAGCTCAGAACATAAAAATACATCTCTTAGTGAAGGTGAGTTTTATATTGTGTGTTTGATAATGCCACTTTTAGAAAGTGGATATTTTTTTGCTTAGCCATTCTGTGTGCCTCTGTTGTTTTGTGGATTAAGTGGCTGGCTTTGGAGTGACGGGGATGGGGCTGTACATTCACTGGAGACAGCCACTGGGGGGGTTGAGGTGTGTCCTGCATTTCCTGGATGAGTCAGGGCTGGGCTGAATAGACCTGGACTGCATTTAGAGCAGTGGGAGGACATTTCCATGCTCTTGAATGAACCTGGTCTGCCTTACCCAATGCGGTCTCCACCTCCAGCCGGGAAGCTGGACCAGGACCAGGGAGGACAGATCTGGTTTTGACTGAGCATAGAGCCTCTCTGCCACAAGGGAACAAAGAGAAATTAAGTATAAATATTGGGATCCAGACCTCAGAACTTTAGAATACATCTAGACTCAAGAAGAACCTCTGCCAAGGAGAAGAGCTGGAAAAGCTGAAGGGGAAGTACTGCCCCTTTGCTGTGGCTGTTTCTGCCAAGGAGAGGACAAAGACTTTGCTGTGTGCTATGTTTCCTGCTTGAAGAAGAGCTCCAAGGGCTTGAAGTAGAGCTTGCCTCCTGTTCTGAAGTCTCAGGGACACAAAGACTTTGCCACTAGCTCCCTCGAATTTCCTTTCTGGGATTTCTGACCTACCAAGAGGTGCCTCTTCCTGAGTTGGGCCTCTGGAGTTTGTTCCTGCTGCTGGGAGCTGAGAAAAGAGAAGCAACTAAAGAAGCGTGATGCATCCGCACCCATTTTTGACACAACACCTCAGTGCAGGAAGAATTTCCACGCATTGCCAGTGTGCCGCTGAAGAAATCGACGCAGCACTTGCCTGCGACAGGAGAAATCACTGCATGCAGAGTCTCATGCACTGATCTATGAAGTGCAAGATCACCGCACTGACTCCGACACAGGCCCTGCTGTGCGAATGTAAGAACCGACGCATCGAGGGCCCGCAGCTGGAGAGAGCAAAGCAGTGCTGTTGCAGAATCGAGAATTGATGCATCCCCAAACCCTCGTGCATCGCAACTGGGCACCGAGTCTACAGCAATGCCGGGGTCTCAGTAAGAAACTGACACATCACCTCCCCGCACAGTAAGAAACCGACGCATCACCTCCTCTTCAGTAATGATTCGACGTATCACCTTGCCCGCGTGGCAGTAAGGAACCAACGCTTCACCACCCTTGGAGCAAGGAACCGACGCATCACCTTCCCTGTGCCTAATGAACCGACACACCACCTTCCTTGCGGTTGTTTCTGTTTATGATTCTGACACATCCAAGGTACTTTGTGTTGAAAGTGTGACTTCTATAGTTTGCTTTGAACAGATCTGTTTTTACTATTAAAAGTCATATCTTGATAAATGTATATTGGATTTTTGTCATTTTGGTCTTGTTTCGTTAAGATAAAGATAATGTATTTTTCTAAACTTATGTGGCGTCCATTTGTTGTGTTTTCACTGTATTACTGTATGTGTGCACAAATGCTTTACACACTACCTCTGAGATAAGGCTGTCTGCTCGTGCCAAGGTACCAAGGGTCACTACTTAAAGAAAGGTGCAAACCATTGCCAACTAGAGACTCCAAATTCTAACACTTAACTATAACCCTCATCATAACCCAACCTTAATGTTACCTAAACCCTATCCTTAACTCTATCTCTTATTCTACCCCTACCATTGCATTAATCTTAACCATAAACCTATCTTTAAACATATCACTCACCATAACCTAACACTATCCCTAACCCTCATCCTCACCTTAACTTAATCATAGCCCTTAACCTCATGTTCATCATCTCAACAAGCTGAACGATACATTAACTCGGTTTGCACCTCTTAGAAATCTCTCCTAAACCCTAACTATAAACCTAATCCTAGCCCTAACCATAACCTAGACATTACACTCACCTTAACACTACCAATAGCAATTTCATATTATTCCCCTACCATATCCATTATCCTAATCATAGGCCTAACCCTACCCCTCGCTATCAACCTAAACACAACCCTCAGCTTAACCCTCTGCCTCTCGCTTGTTTTCCCCTAACCATAACCATAAATCTTCTTTTCTTAAAACCTGCCTCCCTTCTCAATATTTGTATTCGCACTAATTATTTTACCAGTCCCTATGGATGAAACTACCTGTACCACAAGCAATGAAATTAACTCAACCTGGTTATGATGCCCTGGATGGCTCCGCCAGCTTTCACTCCATTATCTTGTAACTGGGTGGTGAACCGATTAAAGAGCTTTACAGCTAAGAATGTTGAGCGCTAATCTTCTCTTGTAAGTGTGTACTTACAGCAGAGGGTGGACACACCTGAGGGGCTAAGTTCTAATCAGAAAATGCTGGAGGACTTCAGAAAAGGAAACTTTAGGACTGCTACCAAAACTGGCACATTCCCTGTCCTTTCTTGGGGTGGTTGATGCACAACTGTGCAGATGGACTCTCACTAAGCAAATGGCCGAAGTGACCCAAGAGAACTAGCTGAGTGAGTTGTGGGTGGCGTCTCGTTCTAACATGAAGATGGTTTAATGAGTAACCTTCTTAGTACATTTACTCCTAAATATAAGTAGATACTCGTTATCTGTGCCCGGGTTCTCATTTGATGAATGGATTGGCAAGCAGTGAGGGAGAGGTAGCCACATTTAGCAATTGGTCAGGTTTGGCTCAGGGCCTAGATGGAGAAGGACTTTTGGATGCAAACATACGTATAGGGGATTCATCAACCTCGCATTCCGACAACCTTTTTAGGTTTCGCCTACACAGCACTTGCTCTGTGCTTGAGAAATCTATGGATTTTAATATAAAAATAAAAGGGACTTACGTCCCACCTCCTCTCTTTTCTGGCTTCTCATTGGTTCCTGTGCGTGACACTTACCTTTCCCCCATTTCTATTGGCTGTAGCATATATTCCTGCATTTAACATTGCTTGTTCCTCCTCTGCCGAAATACTGTTAATATCCTATAGAGATTAAGGGCCAGATGTAGGTCGCCCAATACCGTTACTAGTTATTAGGCTACTGAGATGTAGGTGGCCTAAATTGCAAATTCTGTATTTTACCGATTCAGTATTTTAAGGAATCAGTAAATTACCAATTCCTTTAAACACCGAAGCGGTAAATTACCGAATTTGCAATGTAGGGAGCACTCAAATTAGTGCTTTTTTCATTTTAGGATTCGTTATTTACCACCAACTATAAGTTGGTGGTAAATAACGAATAAGTTTGACAATGCAAATCTGTGCATTTTCAACTGTGCCATGTGGCAGACATACATGCCCTCTGCACACAAGCACAATTCAGGGGTGCAACAGGGTGTCAAAGTGACACCCTGGCACCCTTGAATATGTCCCCCATTTATACCGATTCAGTAATTGCCATTCATTCCTATGGGCCTCCAGGCCCATAGGAATGAATGGCAATTACCGAATCGGTAGATACCGATTCGGTAAATACCGAATCTTACCGAATCTTCACCACCCTTGGAGCAAGGAACCGACGCATCACCTTCCCTGTGCCTAATGAACCGACACACCACCTTCCTTGCGGTTGTTTCTGTTTATCATTCTGACACATCCAAGGTACTTTGTGTTGAAAGTGTGACTTCTATAGTTTGCTTTGAACAGATCTGTTTTTAATTTTAAAAGTCATATCTTGATAAATGTATATTGGATTTTTGTCATTTTGGTCTTGTTTCGTTAAGATAAAGATAATGTATTTTTCTAAACTGATGTGGTGTCCATTTGTTGTGTTTTCACTGAATTACTGTATGTGTGCACAAATGCTTTACACACTACCTCTGAGATAAGGCTGTCTGCTCGTGCCAGGGTACCAAGGGTCACTACTTAAAGAAAGGTGCAAACCATTGCCAACTAGAGACTCCAAATTCTAACACTTAACTATAACCCTCATCATAACCCAACCTTAATGTTACCTAAACCCTATCCTTAACTCTATCTCTTATTCTACCCCTATCATTGCATTAATCTTAACCATAAACCTATCTTTGAACATATCACTCACCATAACCTAACACTATCCCTAACCCTCAGCCTCACCTTAACTTAATCATAGCCCTTAACCTCATGTTCATCATCTCAACAAGCTGAACGATACATTAACTCGGTTTGCACCTCTTGGAAATCTCTCCTAAACCCTAACTATAAACCTAATCCTAGCCCTCACCATAACCTAGACATTACACTCACCTTAACACTACCAATAGCAATTTCATATTATTCCCCTACTATATCCATTATCCTAATCATAGGCCTAACCCTACCCCTCGCTATCAACCTAAACACAACCCTCAGCTTAACCCTCCCCCTCTCGCTTGTTTTCCCCTAACCATAACCATAAATCTTCTTTTCTTAAAACCTGCCTCCCTTCTCAATATTTGTATTCGCACTAATTATTTTACCAGTCCCTATGGATGAAACTACCTGTACCACAAGCAATAAAATTAACTCAACCTGGTTATGATGCCCTGGATGGCTCCGCCAGCTTTCACTCCTTTATCTTGTAACTGGGTTGTGAACCGATTAAAGAGCTTTACAGCTAAGAATGTTGAGCGCTAATCTTCTCTTGTAAGTGTGTACTTACAGCAGAGGGTGGACACACCTGAGGGGCTAAGTTCTAATCAGAAAATGCTGGAGGACTTCAGAAAAGGAAACTTTAGGACTGCTACCAAAACTGGCACATTCCCTGTCCTTTCTTGGGGTGGTTGATGCACAACTGTGCAGATGGACTCTCACTAAGCAAATGGCCAAAGTGACCCAAGAGAACTAGCTGAGTGAGTTGTGGGTGACGTCTCTTTCTAACATGAAGATGGTTTAATGAGTAACCTTCTTAGTACATTTACTCCTAAATATAAGTAGATGCTCGTTATCTGTGCCCGGGTTCTCATTTGATGAATGAATTGGCAAGCAGTGAGGGAGAGGTAGCCACATTTAGCAATTGGTCAGGTTTGGCTCAGGGCCTAGATGGAGAAGGACTTTTGGATGCAAACATACGTATAGGGGATTCATCAACCTCGCATTCAGACAACCTTTTTAGGTTTCGCCTACACAGCACTTGCACTGTGCTTGAGAAATCTATGGATTTTAATATAAACTTAAAAGGGATTTACGTCCCACCTCCTCTCTTTTCTGGCTTCTCATTGGTTCCTGTGCGTGACACTTACCTTTCCCCCATTTCTATTGGCTGTAGCATATATTCCTGCATTTAACATTGCTTGTTCCTCCTCTGCCGAAATACTGTTAATATCCTATAGAGATTAAGGGCCAGATGTAGGTCGCCCAATACCATTACTAGTTATTAGGCTACTGAGATGTAGGTGGCCTAAATTGCAAATTCTGTATTTTACTGATTCAGTATTTTAAGGAATCAGTAAATTACCAATTCCTTTAAACACCGAAGCGGTAAATTACCGAATTTGCAATGTAGGGAGCACTCAAATTAGTGCGTTTTTCATTTTAGGATTTGTTATTTACCACCAACTATAAGTTGGTGATAAATAACGAATAAGTTTGAAAATGCAAATCTGTGCATTTTCAACTGTGCCATGTGGCAGACATACATGCCCTCTGCACACAAGCACGATTCAGGGGTGCAACAGGGTGTCAAAGTGACACCCTGGCACCCTTGAATATGTCCCCCATTTATATCGATTCAGTAATTGCCATTCATTCCTATGGGCCTCCAGGCCCATAGGAATGAATGGCAATTACCGAATCGGTAAATACCGATTCGGTAAATACCGAATCTTACCGATTCGGTAATGTTTACCGATTTTTTTGCTACATAGCATTTACCGATTCTAAAGTACCGAATCGGTAAAATTCGGTATTTTAGAATCGGTAAATGTACTTTACCTACATCTGGCCCTAAGTGATTTACATAGAATCACAGGATGCTGATCGGCGCCTGTAACTGGGATCCACAGCTCTGAGTCAGCAGCTCTGGCCCCTGCGCGACACCCTCTCCACTCCTGTGTTATCTGTCAGGGAGCTCTTCCCTCTCCCGGACAATGATTGTTGAAAATAGCGTTTAATTTATTACATAAGCGAAACCGGTGCATTACCAATGCTTGTTCTAATTCAGTCAATGAACATCAGAGAAGCCAGTAGCATGTATCATCTGACATAGAAAGGGACTGAAACTACACTCAGAGCGTTCAGTCCTCGTCCTTCACGTCTCACTCCATAATTCACATTCGCAAGTCGTTATATGGCTATGGGCTAAAGATTCACACACTGCGTTCTTTTGTGATAACCTTTGTACATAAAGTCATGCTAGTGGATTTTAATGACTCTTTCTTGCACCGCACCGTGTAGCATAACGTGTTAATAATGCTGTACAAGGGTATATGATTAACAGTTGCCATGACAAAAGTCACACAAAGATAAACACATTCAGGTATATTCCACTCATGCTGCTGCTGGCATTATTATTTTATTTGCATCTATATTCATTTAAAATCTATTGCTGAGTGCGATGCACGCTAGGCAAACGCATGTGTTTTATGCTTTAAATACAATGTATTCTTATATATTTTTACAATTATAATTAGGCAGGATGACCACTTATCACTCACAGATGAAGTAGACCATATGTGGACATAAAAATAATATACACTCCTACTTACTGGAACACCCACTCTCTTCTCAAACTGCACCGCCCAAAAATGTGTGTATGCGAAGGAATTTTAACAAAACAAACAAGTGACCAAGGCCACCAAATTCATGTTGAGAGCAGGTTTGTGACACACACGAACCCTTTTGCAATTCACAAAACGTAACGCTGCGCATTGGTAAATAAGTGGGGTTTAGATTCTGACTCGTGCATTGTTTTTGAGAATAGGACATACAATGTGGAGCTCGGAGCTTATAAAAGAAAAACAAAGCAAACGTAATATTTTCTATCTCTAATCATCCACCCTGTCTTTCTCTTGCCCTCCTTCCCTGAAATGTGTATTTACTTTTACAACTCCTGGTCCTCTTTGATACTGAGGCATGTTTTGAGCAGGGCAAAACTAAATGTTTTTCTTTTGAAACATTTGATAAAGAAAGAGACGCTTTAAAATACTTAAAAATGAAAAAGTGTTATGAGCCCACATTCAGTAGTACACTCAGCCCTCACTCAGGTGGTGTTTGCCTGATCCACTCAAACGTCTACCTCTGTGAGAAGGTATCAGGTAACCTACTGTGGGTCCAATCTCTCTCTCTCTCTCTCTCTCTCTCTCTCTCTCTCTCTCTCACACACACACACACACACACACACACACACACACACACACACACACACACATACAAACACCACGCACATATTCATATTTAGAGGGGATATGGCTCTGCCCAATAAAACCCATTGGTCTGTTCAGCTGGCATTCACATGTTACTGCCACCTGTAATAACGGAGCCACCCGGCCCGCACACGTACGCACACACGCACGCAAACGCCTCAGGGGCGGGGTAGCCCCTGGGTATAAATAAACGTCCGGAAGACCGCTCGTGGTCTTTGGCCCTAACCTGCAGCTAGTGTGTGCGTGTGATTTGTCACCAGTTTAGTTAGGCCCCAATCTGAGGCCTAGGCGTTCCCTCCCCCGTGTCTCCGGACACTACACTGGCGACGAGGCGGTTTCTGCTAACCACGCCTCGCCACACAGCGGTGCCTGCCATCCTGCACCCGCGCGCACGGCCGGGCCCTGCAAGGACGGGCCCCCGGCGTTGGCGCTGCCACGTGCGCACTTCTGCTGTTCGGCACCAGGCCGTGGTGCCCAAGGTGAGCTCGCACCTCTCCGAGGCCGCAGCGAGCGTCTTGCAGCTCCGCCTGCTCCATCCCGTGGCCTGCCCTCCCTCGCGCCGACACCCACTCTCCAGCGCGGTGTGCGATTACCTGCCGCCTCGGTGTGCGCCCATCTGCCGCCAGCGCCTCGGGGGGTGGTTCTCGACCCTCGCGCTCGATCCTTCGTGGCCGCGCTGGGAGCATTGGCTCGCGCATGCGCACACCGCACCTGTTCGCGCAGGCCCTGTCTTGCCTCACGCATTAGGCGGACGGGCATTGTGAAGAGCCCTGCGTTTGCTCACGCATCGGGCGGACGGCGGATACCTGTCAGAGGGTGTGTTCGGCCCTCAGTATCCCCACTATCCCTGCACGCCAGAGACCACGTATGCTGCCCCTGCACACCACAGCCCCAAGAGGGCCACGTCGGCTGCCCCTGCGCTCCGCAGGCCTCGTTCTGCTGCCACGACCGCCAGCGCAACACTCCTGAGTCGCTGAGGCCGTCCCTGCCTATACCCCACGGACTGGGCACCAAGCGCCTCCTCCACCGGCACGCAGGACCTGCTTCAGCCGCGCCTTCCTTTCCAGGCCTGTCCTGTCCTTGGCTCCACGTGCTCCTGCATCATCGACAATGAGCCAACTGCCCACTACTGGCGGCTTCACAGCCGCGACTCCCGCGGCGCCGGCCACCACTGGTTCTCCTGCCACCGCGCCACCCCAAGTCACCGGTCCAGCTCCAGGTGCCGCAGTGGCCGGTCCGGCCCCGGGTGGTGCGACGGCCGCTACGCCAGCTCCCCCTGGGCATGGCCTTGCTGCGCCACTTCCTCCTTTTAGCGAACTTGCCGACCCTCCCACAGCCTCGGCAAGATGGCGCCTATGGATTGGGAGGCTGGAACACTACTTTGTTGGCGTCCGAGAAACTTATGGCAAAGTCAAGCGCTCCCTGCTCATGTGCTACGGGGGTGACGAACTCTACGAGCTCTTCGAGACGCTACCGGATCGGGGTGGTGATCAAGACTACGACGCCGCGGTCAGAGCTCTGAACCTATACTTCGACCCTAGGGTGAACCCGGATTATGAGTGGTTTAAACTACGCCAGGCAAGACAAGGCGAGACGGAACCCATAGACTCCTTGTATGCGCGGCTGCGTAAGCTGGCCCTGGCCTGCGAGCTCCCGGACCAGCGCCAGGAGATACGGGCACAGCTAATCCAAGGGCGCCGCTCAGTACAACTCAGACGCCTCATCCTCAGACAGCCGAGGATCACCCTGGATGAAATCCTCGTCCTCGCGCGCTCACATGAGCTGTTCAATGCCAGAGCTGACGAGATGCAGGCTGCCCTCGACCGGCCTGGCACGCCCGTAAAGGTCCCCCACATCAAGGAAGAACACGTGGACGCCATTCGACGCCGGCCACAACCCCAGAGGGGGTCCTCACATGCCTCTTCCCGGTCCTCCTGTGGGAACTGTGGGATGGATCACCCCGCCGGTGGGAAGTGTTTCGCGAGGGGTAAAGTCTGCTCCAACTGTGGGAAGATGAACCACTTCGCCAAAGTGTGCCGCAGCAGCGGGATCCGCCGCCCCAGTTCGAGCGGGAAAACTCCTGCACAGGCTGTGCGTCAACTCTCCCTGGATGACCCGGGTCCATGCAGCGATGCCTCCAGATCGGCATTCCGCCTCGACGACGACGAGGACGAAGTTTTCTTTGTCTCCTTTGTTGGAAGGGATGGTTCCAGAAAAAGACCTCCACCGATGTGCGAGATCTCCATCGCCGGCTCACCCATACAGGCGCTCATTGACACCGGAGCGTCGGTGAATGTGATGGACAGCACACAATACGAGTTACTGTCACCACGCCCACCACTGTCACCTTCAAACGCCAAAATCTACACCTACGACAGCGACGACCCACTTCCCCTGAGAGGAGTGATCGAGGTGACTGCCGCTTGCAACGATCACCCAGTCAAGACCAAGTTCCATGTCACCGGAGGCAGGCGTGGCACACTTCTGAGCTGCCACACGGCTGAGGACTTGCAATTAGTATTCTTCGCACGACAGGTGCATGAGCTGCACGCGGGCGCAATGCTGCGGGACTTCCCAGTCCTGTTTAAAGGCCTCGGCTGCCTAAAGGTAAAGACATTCAAGCTACACGTGGACCCAGCGATCCGGCCTACAGCCCTCAGACACCGACGAGTACCGTTTCACCTGCGGCCGCAGGTGGAGGAAGAACTGCGCAAACTTGAGGAGCTGGGGGTGATCGAAAAGGTGTCGGGCCCGACACCATGGGTGTCGCCGCTGGTGATCGCCCCGAAACCGAAACAGCCGGGCGCTATACGCCTGTGTGTGGATATGCGTCTTCCGAACAAAGCAGTGAAAAGGGAAAGGCACCTGACGCCAACTATGGACGACATCGTAGCAGACCTCAACGGCGCTCGCTGGTTCTCTAAACTGGACCTCAATGCCGGGTATCACCAGCTTGAGCTTCACCCGGACAGTCGCAACATCACTACTTTTTCCACCCATGTCGGGCTCCGGAGGTATAAACGTCTGAGCTTCGGGGTGTCGTCGGCTGCCGAAGTCTTTCAAAACGCCATCAGGGAGACACTCTCAGGTTTGACAGGAGTCATAAACCTGAGCGACGATATCCTTGTCTTCTCCAAGACCTTGGAAGAACACCACGTCCACCTCCGAGCCACATTGCAACGCCTCGCCGATCACGGCCTCACCCTCCACAGGGATAAGTGCTCCTTCTACAGAGAATCCGTGCATTTCTTCGGCTATATCTTTTCCAGGGAAGGACTTCAGGTCGATCCGAAGAAAGCGGAAGCCATCCGAACTGCTCCCAAACCCACGACGGCCACTGAAGTCAGAAGCTTCCTGGGGATGGCCACTTATTGTGGCCGTTTCATCCCTGGATTGGCGTCCCTCTCTGAGCCCCTACGTGCCCTCACCAAGTTGGGCCAACCGTGGGCATGGACCGCCAAGGAAGACGAAGCCTTCACGGCGATCAAGGCCGCTCTAATTGACGACAAGGTTATGGCTTACTTCAGACCACACCGGCGCACAGAAGTGGTTGTGGACGCGAGCCCCGTTGGCCTGGGGGCTGTCCTTATGCAAGAGACTGAAGCACACGAATGGGTACCGACAGCATACGCAAGCAGAGCACTGACTGCGACGGAGATGCGGTATGCTCAAATTGAACGTGAAGCACTGGCCATCAAATGGGCTTGCCAGCACTTCCACCTCTACCTATATGGGCACGAGTTCAAAGTAGTATCCGATCACAAACCTCTCGTGCCTCAATTTGCTGGAACCGCCAGGCTTGCTCCACCCAGGATCGAGAGGTGGGCCGTCCAACTCAAAACATACCGCTTCGAAGTCATATACCGGCCTGGAGCCGACAATCCCACAGATTTCCTATCAAGGCACCCCGGCACCGCCGATTCGGCTCAAGCAACGGGCGACATGGAGGACGTCGAGGAGTATGTGCGGATGATTTCTCAAGAGGCCTGCCCGGTGGCCCTGACACTGGAAGACATTGGCAAAGCGACAGATGAGGACGAGTGTCTTGTCAAAGTGAAAGCCACACTGTCAAATAGGAACTGGAAGCACTTCCTGGACGGAGTCAGCGCCCTTACACCTCAGGAACAGCTGTCAAGACAACAACTTTGGAGGGCTCAAAGTGAGCTGAGTGTCGGACCCCACGGAGTGATCCTCCGAGGAACAGCGATTGTGATACCCGCGAGGCTACAGGAAGAGGTCGTACGTCTAGCCCACCAAGGACACCAAGGCGTATCAAAGACCAAAGGACGACTGCGCAGCAAAGTATGGTTCCCTGGCATAGACGCAGCAGTAGAGAAGGAAGTCGGCAACTGCCATTCGTGCACCATCACAGGCCGAGAGCCAGCTCCCCACCCTGTGATCACCGAGGACCCATGTCGGGAGCCATGGTCAAAAGTTAGTGTGGACTTCGGATCCTTCCCGGATGGGCGGCATACCCTCGTCTTAATCGACTCTTACTCCCGTTTTCCCATCGTGGAAATCGTACCCTCCACAGCGTTCACTCACGTGAAGAAAGCCCTGGACAAAGTGTTCGCCATGGTAGGCCTGCCAGAAGAGATGAGATCGGACAATGGTCCTCCCTTCCAGGGAAGAGACTTCCAGGCCTACCTAGCCGCCCGGGGCATCCACCACAGGAAAATCACTCCGCAATGGCCCCAAGCAAACGGGGAAGTCGAGAGGTTTATGAGGACCCTGAACCGCGCGCTACAAATTGGAGTGGAAAGGAAGGAGGACGCAGAAGAGTGCCTATCACAGTTCCTCAGTGCATATCGACAAACGCCCCACTCGACCACACGCTGCGCCCCGGCACACCTGGTGTTCAAGAAGGTACCAAGAGACTGCGTGCCAGCTACACCTGCATGGTGTCCTCCAGAGATGAACCAGGAAGCCACTCAAGAACGACGGAAGCGCACGAACGACAAAGCCAGTCGGACCAGAAGAGCCCAGACCAGGTCATTGGTAGTCGGCGACAAAGTGGTCCTCAAGAACAGACACAGACATTCAAAATACGACCCGGCATTTGAACCTGAAGTGTGGGAGATCGTGAACGTACACGGCACCATCGTATCCGCATCCAGGGGCACAAGAGCCGTGACCAGGAACGTGTTGTGGTTCAAGCGTGTCTCTCGTGAGAGTGGAAACACCGACTCTGCATCTGAGGGTGCTGAAGACGGGGACCAGGAGCCGGTGCAGGAGGAGTCATCCACGGCCCCACGAGAAGAGGAAGGACCAACTCCACGAGACTCGAGCCGGACAACACCACCAGTCCCGGAAGCACCTCGAGTGACATTCAACATCGTCCTGAGCGACCAGCGGAGATGGAAGGTTTGGAAAATCGCCGATGCCAAAGATACCACCTGCGTCCAAATCCAACTCCCAGTCAAAGGCTAAAGGACTATGCATGGACTATGAACTGATTAGAGACAATTCATGGCCGGGACTATTGATCTGTAAGTTTGTAGGGATGTAATATGGGAGCCACCCGGCCCGCACACGTACGCACACACGCACGCATACGCCTTAGGGGCGGGGTAGCCCCTGGGTATAAATAAACGGCCGGAAGACCGCTCGTGGTCTTTGGCCCTAACCTGCAGCTAGTGTGTGCGTGTGATTTGTCACCAGTTTAGTTAGGCCCCAATCTGACGCCTAGGCGTTCCCTCCCCAGTGACTCCGGACACTACACTACCACTGCATGCTACATAGTGCAATGGGTCATCCCACTTCAATCCTTCAATCGTTGGCTGTCTCGCACTGTCAGTGACAGCATTCATCATAATCATCTATGTTCACCCAAAACGTCAGTCTGATGAGCCAGTACTTTGCCAGTGTTTTCTTTTTACTTTAAACTCTTCAGCCATCTTGCATTTTTAAAGCATGTGTTCAGGGTATTTTAATTCAAGCAAATAGTAACATACTTATTAATATGAGGACCGGCCATCAACCACAATCAGGGCCGGACTGGATACGCAAACCGTTCCTAGTAAGTGAGTCAGGCAGGGAGGGGGCTCGGGGGGGGGGGATTGGGGGGGCTGCGTATTTATAACACTACCGCTGTTTTTTTTGTTTAACGGGGGTCGTTATTGCAGCCCCTGGTAACATAAAAATGGCCCCCAGGGGTCCACAACCGGCCCCCACCCTGGCAGCCCTTCGGGGAAACGCACGGTGCGCGCTACGGCCAGTACGGCCCTGACCACAACAAAGTGTGTAATTACTGTTCTAACTCCACACAAGCTTTGATAGCAGGGTAGATTATAAAGCAGACCAACGGAAATCCAACTGCGCTTTTAGGGGCAGATTTACAAGCCCCTTGCGCCACTTTTGCATCATTTTACCATGGGAAAAGTGACGTAAAAGTGGCGCAAGGGGCTTGTAAATAAGCCCCTTTGTTTTTTGATGCATTCACTCGAAAGTACCTAAGCAGACAACTGTGACCGGTGCTCACAACGCACTGGCCCTCTCTTTGTGAGGGCCAGTGCATTGTGAGGACCGGTCACAGTGTTTGTCTGGTTCTGACAAGGTTAATGCACGCTGTGAGGACCAAGCCGGTCCCCACAGCATGGGTTATACATGCTCACACGCACACATACACAAGCGAATGCACTCACACACAAGGACACACACTGACACTCAACAACAGCTAGCTGACTGGAGATTCTCAGGCCCACAGAAAATGACATGACAAATAGAACTGAAAGAATGACAATTGAAAGCTCTATGTGGTATAATAATCCCCAGCGTCAACATAACACATTTTAATACTGTTTACTTTGCTAAACATATATTTGTAGAGCAGGACACAGCAGAGATGAAAAAACATAATAAACCAAGAGCCAAGGAGAACTCGAGCCAACGTACAGAAAGAAAGAAACATGTATCCAGAGTGCAGATTGTCCATTCTTGTTTCCACATAGACTCGCCTAGCTCTTAACCCCTCCCCTGCTGGTGACGGACCCACTCTGTCATCAGCCGCGGTCGCGCTGTGCTGATGACGCAGCGGTTCCGTCATGGCCCGCTCGGAACGCCTGCTCAGCGTGGATTCGGCGCCTGCGCTGAACGTTCCATTGAGCGGGCGGGGCCGTGACGGAACCGCTCCGGCATGAGCACAGCACAACCGTGGCTGGTGACGGAGCGGTTCCGTCACCAGCATGCGCCCGCCGCGCGGCCCCCCCGCTCCCTTAGCCCTGCGGTGGAATAGCTGCCGCAGTGAAGGGGTTAAACGAAAACAAGAACAGGGAATGTGAAGGCACGCAGAGAATTATTGCCCTTTGTGGGAAACGAGCTGGTGATTGCAGGACAGTTGACGCTTCAATGTTACTAGCGTTGCCATGGCGAAAGCCACTATATGCCATTAATTGCAGCCTCGATTTGAGATTTTTACAGAACTGGAATTCCATGCAGTGGTTCAGAGTCAAGAGTAAACACACAACGTTAACAAAGTCAAAAGGTCTGACATTATGAAAAGGTTGGTGAAGTGTTAAATGAGCGAAAGTGCATGTATGAGCACTTTTGTTTTTGCGTATTTTGTATTGGTTTAGCATGTTTGTTATCAGAGATTGATGAAGTTTCAATCTTCACTCTTGATGGTAGAGAATTCAGCAAATGCACCCAAGTATATTTGCTACAGAAGAGTAGTGTGTGGTAGAGGTAGAATACAAAGGACAGTGTCCCTATATGAAATAATTCAAAGGCCAGGGAGGAGAGAGCAGGGCATGCAGTGTCAACTTCATTTTAGGTCTGGTTTTAGACAAGCCCTTTCGAGTTTACCAACATTTCCTATGTACTTATAGGTCCTTTCAACCAGCCCTTGTCATCATTGGTCTACTATTATGTCATTTTAGTTCCACCCTCTGAAGCATACAGAAGGTGGCAAAGGGACATGTCACTTTAGTCATTGGTTAACTTCACTGTGAGTAATGGCATTCTGCTCTTACACAAAAAGCACATCCACACATTTCAGTTCCTGTCAGAAGGGACTGCTTTGGAAAAGTCAGATTTGTGAGGCAACATTTTTCTTTTTTCTTTTAGCCAATGTTTATTTGTATTTTTACTGGTGAGGACCGGGCAGCTCCACAAAAATAAAGTTTGTACAAAAACCATGACAGAAGAAAATAATCAGTGACAAAGCCAAAAGGCTGGGAGCCAGCACCAAACCAATTGGCTTTCCAAGTCCATGTGTATGAGTTCTCGAGGCCTAAAAAAGGATGTGAGTGATGCACATTGCTGAACATTGGTTGAATAAGTTTCATGAAATGAACTGAAAGATATTCTTCCTTTGTTATGGATCAGTAAGCAATCTCTTGCACAATAGAAATGCAGCCAAGAAGCAGTTATAAAAATTAAAAATGTTACGCTGCAACTTTCTCACAGGAACATGTAATTGAGACATGGAAACTGAAAATATAGTGATATGGTTTCTCTAAGTGTATGGATAACAGTTGAGTAAATGCTAACATGGCTGTGGATCCTGCAGAGTTAAAGACAAAGTCAAATCAACTTTTTTTGGTCATATTAATATCAGCCGCGGCCCATGCAGATAGGAGCGGTGGGGCCTGATGTGGGAGATTTTGACGGTCGATGACGAGGAAAAATGAACTATTTCTTTAATTTTCCCTTGTCATCGTCTGTCAAAACCCCAGCCGGCCCCACCAATCTTACCAGCACGGGCAGCAGCTGATTAATATAGACCACAATAGTAAAATAAAAATAACAAGAGCATAGAATGATAGAAAAGAGCAAATTCAAACGGACACCTCAGAAATGACTTCATTACGAAACGACATAACAACATGCTCCAACTTCCTGACTGCCCATTCGCTGACCCCGCCTCCCTCCTTCCAGCTGCTACTCCCTCCCACCTCCCCATATAGGCCTGCCAGGTAGGTTGCTCCCCCTCTGCACAGCACCGCCTTTGTGTCCCTGTCCCAGCTGCCGCTGCTGAGGAAGTTCGAGGCCCTCCACCACCCGCAGGCTACCACCTGCGCCTCATCCCTGGTGGCCAGTGGTAGGCTGCAGGTTTGTTCATCTTTCGCTTTATTTGTTTTATTGTATTGCCTGTATTTCATTGTTGTGTCTGTAACTGCTGTTGTTCTGTATTCCCCCCGCTGCCTGTTTGTGGTCCGTTTTCCTCCCTCTGTTCCCCTCGCTGTTCCTGTGTCTCTCAGCCTGGTTTTTCCTTCTGTACCCCTCGCTGCCCCTGTGTTTCTGCCCGGTTTTTCCATCTGTACCCCTCGCTGCCCCCGTGTATCTCAGCCCGGTTTCCCTTCTGTTCCCATTATCCACTCTCCCTTCTGTTCCCCTCGCTGCCCTCGTGCCTCTCTGCCCGTTTTTGCCTTCTGTTTCTCAGTTGCCCCTGTATTCTTGTGCCCTTTTTGCCTTCTGTGCTACTCATTTTTTCCCTGTATTTCTGTGCCCTCTTGCCTTCTGTGACACTCGTTTTTCCTGTATCTTGTGCCCTTTTTGCCTTCTGTGCCACTCGTTTTTTCCCTGTAATTCTGTGACCTCTTGCCTTCTGTGACACTTGTTTTCTCTCGTTTTTGTGCCCTTTTTCCTTCTGTTCCCTTCATCGTCCCATACCGCCCCGCCGCTGCGTCCCATGTGGCCCCCTCTGACTGCCCACTCACTGCCCCCGCCTCTCTTGCCTTAGGTGCACCCCTAAGGAGCGCCTAAGGCAAGCCCGTCTGCACCGGACCGGGGCTGGACTGCGCCCAGCGCCAGAACCCCTGGCCCCCACACCTACCACAACAACCGCCGCCACTACAACGCCAGCACCCTGCATGCTCTCAACTCAAACGGACCCACACCTGTTTCAAGGCTGCCCTGAAAAGCACACACAGTCCCTTCACCAGCCAGAACTGCAGCTACACCAGCCTCAGAGCTGATGAACCAGCCACCAAGAAAGACCCCAACCACCTCCGATGCATACTACTGAACACCCGCTCCGCAAGCAAACACGCCATCAAGCTCTGGGATCTGCTTGACAAAACATCCCCGACCGTGGCCTTCCTGACAGAAACCTGGTTGAACGACTTCCCTGCACCCGACATTGCCATAGCCATCCCAGACGGCTACAAGATCACCCGCAGAGACCGCACCAACGGAGTTGGAGAAGAAATCGGCATTGTCCACAAGAACAGCATCAGGGTCTCGACTAGCACCGACGGACGATGCGTCAGCACTGCCGAACATATGCACTTCCAGATCCACATAGACCCTAACTCCATCGCACCCCACGTGCACAACGTCATCAATCTCTCCCTCAGGACCGGGACCTTCACAGAGAGCTGGAAACATGCTGAGATCAACGCCCATCTCTCTGCTCCCCTTGTTGGCCAAGGTCAACAGACAGCTAACCCGATACCTTGAAGAAAACAGAATCCTGGACCCTTCCCAGTCAGGGTTCCGCAGCAACCACAGGCCTGAGACTGCCCTCATCGCCGCCACCAACGACATCAGGACCCTGCTGGACAACGGTGAGACCACAGCACTCTTCCTCCTAGACCTCTCCGCCGCCTTCAACACTGTCTCCCACGAACTCTACGCGCACGCCTCTACACCGCAGGGATCTGAGACAAGGCTCTGGAATAAACCACCTCCTTCCTCTCAGGCAGAACCCAGAGCGTCTGCCTCCCCCATTCTGTTCCAAAGCCTCCGAGATCATCTGTGGCGTACCCCAGGGATCCTGCCTCAGCCCGACACTGTTCTACATTTACATGGTCCCGCTCGCACAAATCGCCCGACAGCAGGACCTCTACATAATCTCATACGCCGATGACACTCAACTGATCCTCTCCCTCACCAAGGACCCCATCACCGCCAAAGTCAAACTCCACGAAGGAATGAAGGCCGTCACCGACTGGATAAAGATCAGCCGTCTGAAGCTGAACTCGTACAAGACGGAGGTCCTCATCCTAGGCTCCAACCCTTCAGCCTGCGACGACTCCTGGTGGTCGATGGCATTGCGGGCAGCACTGACACCCACTGACCACGCATGCAACCTGGGAATCATCCTTGACTCACGCTCTTAATGACCAAGCAAGTCAAAACCATCTCCTCCTCCTGCTTCAACACCCTCCCCATGCTCCGCAAGATCTACAGATGGATCCGGACATATACAAGAAAGACAGTCACCCAGGCCCTTGTCAGCAGCAGACTCAACTACAGAAATGCCCTCTATGCAGGAGCCCTGACCAAGCTGATCAAACGACTACAATGCATCCAAAACGCCTCGACACGACTGATCCTCGATGTACCACGACACAGCCACATCACCCCCAGTTGAGAAACCTGCACTGGCTCCCCGCCAGTGTATATATATATATTATATATATATATATATATATTATATATATATATATTACCTACTGGCGGTTGCCAGTAGGTATATATAGTTAGGAATTTTTCTCTATGTAACTTTTGAAAATTCTATGTCTAATAACTTTGGCGTTTGTGGACGGAATTGGCTGAAATTTTCAGAAAAATGGCACATTTTGTTTCTGATATATATATACACTGGCGGGGAGCCAGTGCATATATAGATATTATTATATATATATATATATATTATATATATATATATTACCTACTGGCGGTCGCCAGTAGGTATATATAGTTAGGAATTTTTCTCTATGTAACTTTTGAAAATTCTATGTCTAATAACTTTGGCGTTTGTGGACGGAATTGGCTGAAATTTTCAGAAAAATGGCACATTTTGTTTCTGATCAGCCCCTGCAAATTTGGGGGGGTTTCGTCAAGGGGGGGCCGAGAAAAAAAGGGGGGTCCCAAAGCGCGTTTTTCCCATTCATTTTTCCATAGGGCGTTTGGCCTCACTTTTAGCTCGAACGGCTGAATGGATTTGCACGAAACTTGGCAAAATTGTAGGGACTGTTAGCCCGATGTGCCTTTGCTGGGTCTCAATATATGTGCTCCAGTCGATTTTGAGAAATTAACGTTAAAAAAACAGATATATCTGTGACAGCGTCCCGGAAAACGCTCCAGTTCGCGAACTTTTCGCGTAACGGAGCTTTGCGAAGCGAAGCTGATTGGCTCTCCGGCGTCTGTCAACATTCTAAACAGTCCGGTGCGGCCGCCATCTTGTCTCTCGATAGGATTGAGAGACAAGAAGAGGAGAAAAACGAAGGGCGAATTTAATGAAAGGGGGCAAGGTAGACCCTTCTTGACCCCCTAGGAATGATGTTGGGGTTATTAAAGGGTCCCGTGGGGCAAATAAAAAAAATTTATTTTTTGCGGAAGAAGCGCTTTCCGGTTCGCGAACCGGATAGCGAATCGGGACGCGAAACAGGAATTCGCCATTTTGTGTTTCGTTTTAATTAAATTACAAGATGGAGGAAAAACAATGTGAGAAATGGGTATAAGGGGGTACGGGAGACGTATCCTGACCCCCTATGTTTTCTGAGGGTGGCTGAGGATGCTCATATATGTTGATACTTGTCTTCCAGCGGCTGCGCGTGAGCGTTTTTTCTTTTTTTTTTGCTGCGTGACGTCTGTTAACGTTCGATTCGAAGGAAATCAGGAAGTGATGACCGCCATTTTGACACTGCGAGTAAATATATTGTTAAAAATAATTGTTATAAATTAATCCGTATTGATAAACATTGTCTGCGCCATCTTGCTTTTTTTCCAATGCCACACTTTTGTCGTGCACGGCAGCCATTTTAGATGCCTTGACCAGACCCACTCTCTGCACGACGCCAATCGTGACGTCTGTTAACGTTCGATTCGAAGGAAATCAGGAAGTGTTGACCGCCATTTTGACACTGCGAGTAAATATATTGTTAAAAATAATTGTTATAAATTAATTTGTATTGATAAACATTGTCTGCGCCATCTTGCTTTTTTTCCAATGCCACACTTTTGTCGTGCACGGCAGCCATTTTAGATGCCTTGACCAGACCCACTCTCTGAACGCCGCCGATCCTCAGCATGGCTCCCTACCCTCGCAAGCATCTCCCCCACGCACTGGTCACCCCCGCTCTCTGTCTTATGCATGTTCCATAAACCTCCCCCCATCTGCACTGCTCTTCCCTGAGAATCACACCCTGTGCCCGCCCGACACCACCCTTTAACCCTATTCACTACCGCACCCTCTGACACTCCTCTTCCTCTGTGTCCGATTGTCCAGGCCGGTCCCAGGCTATCACCTAGGCCTGCGGATGTAGTTTATGGCCCCAACTGTAAAGAATCACCCCTCTTCAAAGGAGTTACAGTAGCTCAAGGCCGCCACCCCATGAGATCCGTCACACCACACACATTCCGGGAATCGGCGGAATGTCCTGCTGTTCCTACTATCTGATAACGATCCTGTATTGTGATTGGGGAGGGGATTCTCACTGTAAGGGTGTGTGGGACCGAGCCTGAAGCGGAAGATTCCAGGGATGCCATTTTGTACATCAAAGTCTTCCCAATTATGTGTCATATTAAAAATATATAGCACTCCAACAAAGTAGTAGGATTATAACACTTTAATAACTTATAAATATATACATCGCAACAAAAACAGTAAACACCTTAAATTTTTTTTATTAAAACAGAAGCAACAATGGTCAGTAGCGGTCTGTTGTGCGAATAGTTCCAAGGCAGCACAATGTGCTGAGTTCTGGACGGCACCCAGGTGAAGAACCATCCCTTCTTTAAACCCCATGGTGACCAACTATAGTTTATTCTCTATTTCGTTCCCTTGCCATAACAAAATAAAAGTCTTGGGTTATTTATGGAAGGGAAGACTTTTTGTTTCTTCCAATTATTTTTTAAAAACAAAGGTTTGAGGAAAGGCAACCCTTAATGTGCATGTTTTCCACAGAAATTTGCCTTTGAAAACTAGAGGCAATAAATAAGGCCGAAATCTGTATTTTGTTTTTGGATACACATGTTATTTGTGTCTGTGTATTCATTTTTATGCATGACTTTATATGGAATGGTTAAAATAACTTATGATGCAACTTAACAGGAAAGATCACAAACATTCCAATGAGTGCTATGTCCCAGGTTTTACATAAAGTAGTGTTTACCTAGAGTGGTGCTGTGTAGGACACTCTGAATGGAAACTAACCAGAACTATAACCATCTACTTCCAATAATATAACTTTTATGCCCAAATTACGCAAAGATTTAGCTAATCTGCTAAAGGGGGAGTCGCCATTTCTTTTGATAATTTATTCACCCATCCGTAGCCTCTCTATTCTCCATTACAATGTGTTTGTTGCTGTCGCTAGCTGATGAAAAAACTAAAGTGACAACTTCCTCATCCTTAATTTGTCTTTCTTTGTTCCTTAAGATGTCATCTGTGTCAACCTCTTCCGAGAATGCTGATGCGTTAGGGATTTCCTTGTGTTTCTTAATAGCATTGGTGTCTGCACACTTCTTTGTCAATTCTGTGAACATGACAGCTGCTTCATAGACAGACGATATCTTTGTTAAGTCATTAGTGTTAAGTGTGTCTGAAACTACAGTGCCCTTCTGTTTTACTTTCCTCAGACACTACAGAGTTTTGTGTGTTGTTCTTCTGAGCGACAATTATTCCAGAGGTTTCAGGTTCACTTGTTTTGTCCTGCAGTGAGTTAACAGCTTCAGAGACTTCATGTTTATTTGCTATGTCCTGCTGTGCGTCAACTGCTTCAGAGACGTCAGCCTCATTTGTTATGTTTGACTATTCCTGGACCTGCCCGGCCGCGCCCTAAATGGCGCCGGTATAAATGGGACTCGTAACTCCTTGTTGTTTACTGGTTGCCCAACCTTGATATCACGAGATACGTATGCAGTTTTGAAGCACATGGCGAGCAGGGACGAGAATTGATTGAACATTTTGACATCCCTATTGATATTAAGTTCTGATGTGTTATTGATTACTGTACTATTGAAAGTTCGAATTAACGTCACCCATTGTACTTACCCGCAAATGTATATCTAGATAATTTTATTGTAACTGGCCCTGTCGTACTTTAATTATAAAATGTACGTCCACCGATTCCGTAAATGGTAGACACCTTAGTTCTTGCAATCTAATGGGTCGCCCGTTACGTTCTTCTACAGTGTAAATGTGCCCTCATCATATACGATTCCAGTTTGCTCCGTGGCCGGCCCACGTGGTTATAGGCCCGTATTTGTATACTGACATTTTCACAATAAAGGTTTTTTAAAAAAAACATGGTAGTAGTACCTACATTGGTAAAGTTTTGAATAATAGCCACTGTTTTCGAATCAGTAAAAGGCAAGTGAAATAAAGCAGTCCAATTACATGACTGTTAAAAGGTATAATACGCAGGAACGCAGTAAAGAAAAATGGTCAAGGGCTGTTGTGTTTTCTACTCCTGCAACATAAAGTGATCGATAAGAATCTGATATTCATGCCTATCAGCGACTAAGACAGCAGGCCGAGCCTCTTTTGCTCAACGGCTCCCTCATGGGACGAAGAAACGCCCTTTTTCTCGAAAAAGGAATATTTTACTTGCAGGACAGTTGTAAATTTCCCAGGAAAATACATTAGCCTGGAACATTGTAAGTGATAAACTGTAAATGCATCTGGGTCCTTTGCTTTACAAGTCAGAGTGAGAAAAAAAAGATGGGGCTTTCATCATTTGGGAAAAAAAAAATGTTCGAAAGCAATGAAAAGTGTTATTTTTAGGTCATATAACCAAGCCTTTCATCATTAGAATAACAAAAGTAAAATGAACCAATGAAAAGTTTTATTAACAAGTCACATGACCTGGTATGCTTACGTTACGCGCTGCGCGCCGCGCTCTGGATCGTTTCCGGGAAGCTGCGCTTTGCACACCGGAGCACTTCCGGGTGCGCTAACGCGGCGTGTCATATGACGCATTACGCGACAACGCAGGTCCAGAATATAGTCAAAATGTCTCCACCAACCAGCGGTCGGAATACAACCCCTTTCAGCAGTCCAAAAAGTTCTGTTAAATGACAAGAGAAGGGACAGGCAATCAGTCAAAGAGGGGAGGGCAAGTTCTTCTCTACCGGGTCACGTTGGGGCTCCACCGGAACTGATTGAATTGGTAGTCTACAGTGTTTCTGGATGTTTCAGATTGAAGCTGGCGTCAGCATGAGAGCACCCAATTCTAAAACAGTAAATGCTTGGATAACAATCAATCAAATGTAGAGGGAAGCAGGCACGACGGGTTACAATGGGGGCAAAGGCTTACGTTACCTACCCTTCACTATCTGCAAGGGAGAATACTCCTAAAAGAAAAGAGGAGGGGGGGGGCAGCGTTCAAAGCACATCAGCGTGCATAAATACGAAAATGTTTTTACCTACCACGTACTTGACATTTTACAGCTTTTGATATTTGCTATTAAAAAACCATTGAAATTCACTGAAAAAACCATAGGTTATAGACCATATATAGTTAGGAATTAGCATTTACAAAATCTTAATTTACTCACACAAAACCATAGAAATTCGCATATATAGTTAGTTGCAATAACTATATATCGCGCACCCGCAATCCACTGCTGATGATGTCACATATTACATCATTCATGACATGGTCAGTGACATCACTGATGACATCACTGATGACATCATCCAGTGTTTGTATGTTTCTGTAAAGTTAAAATATGTCTTACATATTGAAGAATGAGTGGATGTATAAATGTCTGGATGAAGGATTTAGTAGGTGCATGACTGACTGTATGAGAGAGTGATTAAATGTGTTTCACTGAGTGCATGGGTTAGTGACTAAACTGTCTTAATTTGTGCATCATTATGTCTGTTGTTCTGTAAACTGCTGCATGTGTTAATCAGTAGCTATATGAGTAACTATATGGGTTATTGATTGGTTGCCCAAGTATTTGTATGGGAGACTGAGTATGTGTGTGGGTGGCTGGGAGGTGTATGACTCTGTGCATAGATGTGTGAGCAGTTGATTCACTAGATGTATGGGTTCAAACGTGCATGTGGAAACAGCTGTATGGGCAGTTGACTGTGTGCATGAGTGTATTGGTGAGTGAATGGATATCTCGGTGCTACATGTCAAAGTAAGTACATATGTAAAACACAGTACATGTGAGAGTTGACATATATAAATAACTGAGCATAAGAGCCAGTGAATGTGAGAGTGGCTTTATGAATCATTGTGAACTTGTATCAGAGATTGTATAAGAGAGTAAATATGTGTTAGAATATGTTTGAATTAGTAAGGTGTGTATAACTGTATAGTTGAGGAAATGAAGGAGTGATTGATTCTTTTCATGACTGACTAGATGTGTGAGTAACTCTATGGATGAGTGACAATCTGTGAGTGTCTGTTTACACTGATTGTATCTAAGGTTATATTAGAGTCTGAAGAGGTTCATCGTATTATCACATGAATGATGTTTTCAGTGATGTCATCAGTGATGTCATCAGTGATGTCACTGACCATGTCATGAATGATGTAATATGTGACATCATCAGCAGTGGATTGCGGGTGCGCGATATATAGTTATTGCAACTAACTATATCTGCGAATTTCTATGGTTTTGTGCGAGTAAATTAAGGTTTTGTAAATGCTAATTCCTAACTATATATGGTCTATAACCTATGGTTTTTTCAGTGAATATATATATATATTCACTGAAAAAAACATAGGTTTCACACCAGTTATAGTTAGCTGGAAATTTTACTGACATAAAACCATTGAAATTCCCACGTTATAGTTAGTTGGACTCACTATAACTTGCGCGCCTGCAATGCACTGCTGATGACGTCACATATTACATTACTCATGACATAGTCAGTGACATCACTCATGACATCACTGAGGACACCATCCTTGTGACAGAGTGACAGACCTCCTTTCAGTCTAATGTAAGCCTTGAAACACATATTCAAAAACTAGTATTTAACATTTTCAAAAAAATGGAGATACCCATACCAGTTACAACAAATAATTCAGTAATTCCACCATCTATATACACATCCACTCATTCACCAACAGTTCTATATAGTCACTCATACATATACTCACTCATTATATGTAGTGATACACCTATACATCCTGTTACACTTCGACAGTCATCCAAAAGTTACTCAGACACATATTCACACATGCAAAAAACTATTGAACATCCATTTATTTGCATATACAGCAATACACACACTTCCACTTTACTTCTAAGAAAACTTACACATACTTACTCTCTTAAACAATCACTTATAGAAACACATACTTATTTAAACAGGAATTCTTACAATCTCTCACTCTCACATATACTCACTTATATAAATCAATACTCATATATACTAGATTAAAACATATGTCGTTACTGAAAAAGACAATAGTAAGACAGTCGTTTACTCACTAACATACACATATACACACTCATCCATCCATACAGTTTTGTACATATGCTGTCTTCAAAACACATACAAACAGTGAGTCAGTCACCAACCCATACAGCCACTTATACACAAAGTGAAACACTGATACATTTCAATATTTAAAATTTACTTGCTAATATATGTATTCAATAAGATACACTTAATACGGCAGTTAACCAATCAATTCCTATATTAACAAACATCCATTTACACACTTATTTAACCATTTATTCTTCCATCGTCCTTTACAAATACATATATATAACATAAATGTTTTTCAGAAAGACACACATTCACTGGATGGTGTCATCAGTGATGTAATATGTGACGTCATCAGCAGTGCATTGCAGGCGCGCAAGGTATAGTGAGTCCAACTAACTATAACGTGGGAATTTCAATGGTTTTATGTCAGTAAAATTTCCAGCTATCTATAACTGGTGTGAAACCTATGGTGTTTTCAGTGAATTTAATAGGTTTTTTAAATGCTAATTCCTAACTATAACTGGTGTGAAACCTATGGTTTTTTCAGTGAATTTCATAGGTTTTTTAAATGCTAATTCCTTTCTATATCGAGTTTCTAACCTATGTGTTTTTTTACAATTTGCTGTTTTGTGTAAGTATTAATTAATGTTTTTTTTTTTTAATCATTTTTTCCTGGGGCGCTCTGGGTGCGCGCTCCGGTAAGCTCTCCGGAAAGCGCACCCAGAGCGCTACTTTCGTTCGTGAAAAAAATATGAATGAAAAGTTCATAATAACGCAAAACATTTCGTACCATACAAATAAAAGCATTTTTTTTTAATAAGGAAATGAAAATGATTTTGCATTTCCGTAAAACTATGAAGATGTCACTTCGGCGCGCAGCGCAAGCGCCCCCGGAAGCGCCTACGTTCGCGCCGCGTATGCGCCCCGGAAGCGCCTACGTTCGCGCCGCGTATGCGCCCCGGAAGCGCCTACGTTTGCGCCGCGTACGCGCCCCGGAAGCGCCTACGTTCGCGCCGCGTGTGCGCACCCGGAAGCGCTCCGGTGCGCGCAGCGTCAGCGTGTCAAGTCATGTGACCTGAAAATAACACTTTTCATTGGTTGCTAACAGTTTTTTTACAAATAATGAAATCCCCACCCATTTCCTTCACTTCTTCTTTCACTTTTGTGACTGAAAGACCTTTTTTTGCTCCTGGATCTTTCTTGGTTTACTATGGCTGACAGAGAATCCAGCAGTGATGAAGAGCCTGAATTCATCAATGAAGAGCCTCCTCAGCCAAAGGTGAAGGAGCATTTTATTTGGAAATTTTTTAAAATACCACCTAACCAGAAAAAGGTGAATGCTCCAAAAGTGGAGTGCAGGATCTGCAAACAAGTCCTGTCAAGGGGTGACCCCCCCAAAAAATACTCATTTGGGAACTTTACGATGATCCGGCATGTGGAGAGGAGGCACCCCCAGAATTTTACCCGGGAAAGTGTCAGGGCTCTGGCACAAGAGGTTCCCAGTTATGGGGCCTCTACATCCACCGGAGGAGCAACTACTTCTGGGAGGGGGCAATCGCAGGAGCTCGTGCCAAATATTCAACCTGCTTTTAACCATGGTGTCCTGAGATGCAGATACTGCGATCAACTCCTTACCTATGGGGACCAGAGTGTCCAGCTCATGGTTCGAGCATTGGAGAACCATCATTGCCGTTCCCACCCCTAATTTTTTTTGGTTTTTTTTGCTCCTGTTGAGCAGTTTCCATTCCCTGTTTTTGTTCCTGGTTTGAAAAAAGAAGAAAACAAAAAGTTCTTTTCAGAACTACCTCCAATTCTCATCAAAGAGCTATATTCTTAAAAAAATGAAAAAGAGTAAGTGAAATGGAGTGCATTGATAATGGAAAGGAAAATGAGTAAGAAAGAACAGAAAGGTATGAGAGGAGAAATATGGCTGAGATACCCGCCACCCCCTCTCAACACAATCCCCAAGGAATGGGAAACCGGAAACGGTTCTGAACTTTTGGAAGACGGGAGGGAGTGACCCTCCCGGCCGTATTTATTAAAATATGAAACAAAATTAAAACATTAAAATAACAGTTTCATATTATGTACAATTTCATTGCCACATTGCGATATTTGGCTAACCTTAACATATTCTCTAATACAAAGGTTCACCTAGCCGAACTAACATCCTACAAAACATTTAACTTGAAATTGTACATCCTAATGTTTAAGGGCCAACGGCAAGGTCGTAACCGGTGTCAGATCCCTAAACCAGAAATATCCCCCTCACTTGTGAGGGGCGACCGCACAGAGGTGTACCTCACGTGCATCTACCAATTTCCCTTGACTTGACGGGGGCCCCAATAAACTCGACGCCATTTAAAGGTCGTCCGAGGACTCGTGTGAGGGGTCTAGAAGGTAGCGTAAACCCCCTCCCAAACCCCACACAACTTACCCCATCTGCCGTCGCAGATGTCCTGGCCCCGGGAAATTCCCCAGGAGGGGGCTGTAGCCCCTCCTACCCAGGAAGGGGCCTTGACCGCCTTTCCTTTCCTTTCGGCGGCCCATCCTTAGAAGGGACCGCCTCCCCGTTGAGGGGCCAATGGCCACCTCCCTCGAGCGCTCCCATCCGTAATGGGTGACGCCCACCCATAGGGATCTTCCAATTACTGCTCACCGATCATGACCTTACCGCCCGACCAAAATAAATACGACAATTCTAACTAAATTACTAAATGACTAAATTACTAAATGACAGTAATAATTACAATTTATTAAAAGCATGATTACTGATCAACACTAGTGCAGAATTACTTTATTTGCAAAACATACTACAAATTGACCATTCTTTATTGCATATTCAAAGTTATCGCTATAATCATCACAACCTGCAAGAAATAGAGTCACCACATCAAACTTTATTCAAAAACCACTTGCTGTCCTCAGGGGCTGGTGGGTGGGTCAAAATTGGCCCTTCGTTCCGTCTCGAGCTCACGTGCAGCGAGGAGGTGCAGCTTCAGAGCACAGGAACAAGGGGATGCTTTCTTGGCTTGTTGCTCCTTTTATCCGTCTTCAGGGCGGGCGTAAACCCGCCCCTGCCTGCCCCAAGGGCGTGGCCGGCCGCGTCAGTGTCTAGGCCAGCCCACTCCAGGGCGGGAAAAAGGCGCGCCCCGGCTACGCCGCTACGGGCATACCAGCCGAGACTCGCCTCCCGCCCAAGATGGCTTCCCGGGGGGATCGTGGTACTCCGCCATACGTTCGGGGGGACCGAATGGTCGCCCCTTTCCATATGGCTGAGATACCCGCCACCCCCTCTCAACACAATCCCCAAGGAATGGGAAACCGGAAACGGTTCTGAACTTTTGGAAGACGGGAGGGAGTGACCCTCCCGGCCGTATTTATTAAAATATGAAACAAAATTAAAACATTAAAATAACAGTTTCATATTATGTACAATTTCATTGCCACATTGCGATATTTGGCTAACCGTAACATATTCTCTAATACAAAGGTTCACCTAGCCGAACTAACATCCTACAAAACATTTAACTTGAAATTGTACATCCTAACGTTTAAGGGCCAACGGCAAGGTCGTAACCGGTGTCAGATCCCTAAACCAGAAATATCCCCCTCACTTGTGAGGGGCGACCGCACAGAGGTGTACCTCACGTGCATCTACCAATTTCCCTTGACTTGACGGGGGCCCAAATAAACTCGACGCCATTTAAAGGTCGTCCGAGGACTCGTGTGAGGTGTCTAGAAGGTAGCGTAAACCCCCTCCCAAACCCCACACAACTTACCACATCTGCCGTCGCAGATGTCCTGGCCCCGGGAAATTCCCCAGGAGGGGGCTGTAGCCCCTCCTACCCAGGAAGGGGCCTTGACCGCCTTTCCTTTCCTTTCGGCGGCCCATCCTTAGAAGGGACCGCCTCCCCGTTGAGGGGCCAATGGCCACCTCCCTCGAGCGCTCCCATCCGTAATGGGTGACGCCCACCCATAGGGATCTTCCAATTACTGCTCACCGATCATGACCTTACCGCCACAGGCCGGATAGTTGACCGGCTATCCGGACCCCCCACAACACTCCTGCCTAAAGGTCATGTTATAAACTCTTTAACCAAGCTATGAGGTCTCCTATGAGTAACTCGTTCCCCACCCGGGACAAATGAACACCATCCCCCAAATACATACTGTCCCCTTTAATACAACCATGCGAAACAGAATGCAGTGTACTTGAACGAAACAATCTACTCACTTTGTTATTAATTTTCCTTACTGAATGATTCAGAGCAGAAACCGAAATAGCCCCCCGCCACACTTTTCGTGGAATCATATGGGACCATGCAATTGTGCACCCTGGAACTCTTCTTGCCAACCAACTTACTGTGGAAAGCATTGCCTCAAGAAGAAGTCGTCTACCAGTGGCCACCAAATCGTTGCCCCCAAGATGGACTATGATTATAGACGGCGGTGACCTTGTCCGCCCTAACAAACCCTCAAAAAATGATTGAAATTGGTCAATACAGAGCCCGCCCTTTCCGTAGAAGGACACCCTGTACCCGTATTCCCCAGCCACGTGAATCATGTCACCTGCTTTGAATACGTCCGCGGCACGCCTCACGTATGAGTGGCCGACGACCCACACCTCCTTTTTCACAGCCGGTGATGTCTGACCGCTGGTCCCCAGGTGTCGGGTCGACTGCACAGTCCGCCCCGCCTCGTAGGCTTGCGCTACTGAAAACCAAACAAAAACAAGAAGCGTGAGTACATCATTACAGCTTCACAACATGTGCAACCGCACATACCTTTTATAACAGTTCGAGGACCAACGCCCCACACGTTTTACTTCTTCTACACTCAGACCCTTGGCTGTAGCCTCTGTAGCAGCCCCTATCCGAAAGGAATGGGTCCCAAACTCGCCGGGGTTCAAGCCCGCGGCCGAAATCGACATCGCAAGCACCCGCTGGAACTGAAACCTCGTCAGTGGGGTGGCGTCAGCGTGTCTCAACAAGGTCCCCCCCCATGATGCCACCCTTTGCGCTAAATATTCCTCTACGCAAACCACAGGGCACATGGAAGACCCGGGAATCCTCTGTATGATTATACAGTCCCCAATCGCACCCTGATCGGTTTTGGACCTGACAAACGAGACCGTCATCGTCTCCCCCTTGACCTGAATGTGCTCTCGGCACAGTCCCCCCATCGTATCCTGCTTGTTCTTCGCCACTAGTTCGCTTACCCGCATAGCCCCATGGAATGCCAGCGCAAAAGCGGCTCGGAATAACACTGTTTCATACTGGGATGAACACGTAGCAGGGAGTACGGATAACAACAGGGCCAACCTATCCAGACCTATCGGGTGCCTCTCATCTACTCTGCGACCCTCAAGGCGTTGCCACCCACGTAGCGCTTTTTGCACAACGAAAGACGCTGTCGGGTCCTGGATCCCGTGAGCCCTTGCCATAAAGGAAATGGCGGCCCGATGCCTCTGGGCCGTAGCTACAGATTTGCCTGCCCGATGTAAAGACAGCAGAAATTTTACTACAAACTCTTCCTGGCCCCAAAGCTCCCCCCTAGCAGTCCCCAAAAAGGCCCAATAGGAACGGAACGCCCCTTCGTATGCCTTCCTCGTCCTGGGTGCTAAACTCTCTCCCACGAGGTTTTGTAGTTCGGGGCACCGAGAGACCAGAGAGCTTCGGGAAAGGGTGCCGCCACCGGGTCCGCTGTGGGCAGAAAACCCCAGAAGGCCTGCATACGGAAACGAGAAAGCGCATCAGCCGCTTGGTTCATTACCCCCGGCACATGTCTTGCTTTAAATAGCACATTCAATTGCATACACAATAACACAATTTCTTTGAGCAGTCTCAGAATCCATTTGCATCGTGCTGCCTGACTATTGATACACTCAACCACGGTCATGTTATCAGACCAGAACACCACAGAGTGATCTCTGAACCCCTCGGGCCAAGTTTTCAGGGCCACCAGAATAGGGAAAAGTTCAAGAAAAGCAATGTTACTTGTCAGCCCGCACTCATGCCACCATGTCGGCCATTTTTGAGCCGACCATCGAGCGCCGAATATGGCACCAAAACCAATGCTTCCTGCCGAATCTGTCCACAGCCCCAGCTCCTCGGAGGACACCGCCGGTTTGTTCCAGACAATTCGACCATTGAAATCCGCCAGAAATGCCAACCAAATGCGCATGTCCTGGCGAACCTCTGCCGACAGCCTTGTGTGATGATGACCCTCCTTCAGGCCGACCATGGCTTGAGCGATCGAGCGGGAAAAGGGGCGGGCCATCGGCATTACTCTCAGGGCAAAATTCAGCTGGCCCACCAATTGTTGTAATTGAAGCAGTTTGACCTTAGACTTATTAATACACGTCTCCAGGGATGCCCTGAATCTTAACACTTTTTCTCTCGGTAATCGAAAACAACCTTCCTCTGAGTCGAGCTCGATCCCCAGAAACTCGAGGCAAGTCGAGGGACCCACAGTCTTACCTGGTGCCAATGGCACACCAAAATGCTTCATTAAGACACGAAATTCATTCAAAGCCTGTCCACATTCTGGATCCCCGGCTGCCCCCAGAAACAAAAAGTCATCGAGATAATGCATAACATGTTGAAAACCCGTCCTCTTTGTGAAGACCCATTGCAGAAAACAACTGAATTTTTCAAAATAGGCACAAGATATAGAGCATCCCATTGGCATACATCTATCCATGTAATAGTGACCCTGAAACATGAAACCAAGGAGACGCTGATCGTCTGGGTGTACCGGGAGCAACCGGAACGCTGACTCAATATCTGACTTTGCCATCAGCGCACCGGGCCCTAGGCGATTCAACATGGCAACGGCCTCATCGAAAGATGCGTACCGTACCGAACACACATCCGGGTCTATCGCATCATTCACGGAAAGACCACGTGGGGCTGATAAATTATGTATCAGTCTAAACTCACCCGGGTCCTTCTTGGGGACCACCCCTAAAGGGGAACAAACAAAGTTAGCCATCGGTGGCACATCAAATGGACCGGCGACTCAACCTCGAGTAACCTCCTTCCCAATTTTTTCCTGTACCACGGTCGTATGTTGCAAGACCGACAGTTGGTTCTTACATTTTGCTACACCCTGAAAATCCCCCACTGGGATGCGGAAACCATATGAAAACCCGTTCCGCAACACCCCAGCGGAAGCATGATCCGGGTATTCGTTGAGCCAAGGAATCATCGCCATGGTATCAATCGGAGTTGGTAAAGGCGCCCCTCGGACTATTTCAGACCTGTTTGGCACTTCCCCTACCACCATTATCAACCGTTTTGGCTCTGCACATGGACTCAGGATGGGATGGCTGCCCACACCCCCCACATTCGTGTCTAAACTTGCACGACCCCTGGGGCCTCGTACATTTACCCCTGTTAAAATTCCAACAAATTCCCCTTTTACCTGCGTTGCCATTCGGCTTAGAGTGGTAGTCGTTACCTGCACCCGATCGAAAGGGTGTCCCAGCGTATTGGCGGGAGGACTCGCCCCCGCTACTTCCTATCAATGGTACTTTCAACATTCCTGTACTCTCCATTTTTGACCATGAAACGGAGTCGTAACAATCCCAAGTCAAGTTTTTGTCGTGTTCTTTCGCTTTTCTAAAAATATTATCATAGCAGAACCACTGATTGCCCCCATATGATACGTAATACTCCATGATCCGTGACTGATAAATAGGCAATTCGGTCAACAACTCGGGCCTACGTTCGCCCATAATGGAGGTAAAGATTCCCCATGCCCTGCCCCAAGTGCCAATGTTTTCGTCGACCTTAAAGGCGGCCATTTTTGCGCGCCAAACACTCAGATGCATGAGCTCCTTTTGGCTCTTAACATGCTCCATCTCATAATGATCGGTAAGCAACGAAAAAATGTTTACATACTCATCCGCCCAAATCTTTTCCTTAATTGCCAGAGGAACATGCTGAGCCACCTTCTCCCTTCGTGAAGGTGCAGACCCCTCCCTCGCAATCGGCAATGGCCGCTTACCTGAACCAGAAGCTGCATCTGCCGCCGGACCTGGGCCTGTTGCTTTTTCTGCCGCCGGAGACAGCGGGGCAACTGACGATGGTGTCTTCACCGCCTCCCTAGTTTCACGCAGTTGTTTCATTAACACCCGGGCGTCGTCAGCCGTGGCGCCCTCGCTAACTTTCCCCAACCACGCTGCCAGTTGTGCTGCTAACTCGGGAGGCATATCCTCCCCGGACACGGGAGTGACCACCACGGGAATCGGATTCCCCTCCTTCGGTACTGGAGCTGGCTCTTCAAGCGGGATATCGGGAACCGGGGGTTCCCCCCCAGATGCCCCCCTTCTGGACCTCTTGCCTCTCCCTCCAGGGGCTGCTCCCGACAAAGGTCGTTTCGGTCCCCCTTCCCCGTCCTTAGCTGCCATCTGCTTCTTCAGATCGGTTACTTCTTTCATGAGCATGCGGAGCATCTGATCGGTACTGACTCGCTTCCCGACTTTCTTGGGCATTCTCAGACCGAGTATCTGTAAGACAAAAGAAAGATTACAACGCTCAAAATTGGCTCTTCGTTCCGTCTCGAGCTCACGTGCAGCGAGGAGGTGCAGCTTCAGAGCACAGGAACAAGGGGATGCTTTCTTGGCTTGTTGCTCCTTTTATCCGTCTTCAGGGTGGGCGTAAACCCGCCCCTGCCTGCCCCAAGGGCGTGGCCGGCCGCGTCAGTGTCTAGGCCAGCCCACTCCAGGGCGGGAAAAAGGCGCGCCCCGGCTACGCCGCTACGGGCATACCAGCCGAGACTCGCCTCCCGCCCAAGAAGGCTTCCCGGGGGGATCGTGGTACTCCGCCATACGTTCGGGGGGACCGAATGGTCGCCCCTTTCCAGGAAGTGAAGTAGGGGGACTGAAAGAAGGTGAGTGTTGGGAAGGAAAGTAAGGAGAAGAAGAGTGAATATGGGGAATGTTGATATTCAAAGAAAATGTTGAAAAGGAACGGGTGTGTGGAAGGGTAAGAAAAGATGCATTGCTGGAGTTGAAAGCTGAAGGCCTCATTTATGAAGCCATGCTTCACTTTAACGCCACCAGAGCGTCACTTTTTGTGACGCATCAGTCCAGTAAAAAATGCACCATATTTATTCATATTTAAAAGTGGCGCATCTAGGTAGATGCGTCACTTTGTAAGCCCCTGCGCCACATTATTCCTACGTCAGGTGTAATGTATGCAAAAGGGACGTATTGACGCAAGAAAGGGTCATAGAAGTGACGCAGTGAAATCTATGACATATCACCGCGTCACTTTTATGACGCTGTTGCTTCCAAATATTACGCCTGTTTCACAGCAGGCGTGCAGGCCCTTTCACATGGGGCTTGGCCCCATGTGAAAGGATGCATTGCTGGAGTAGCTTCATTTTTGTGACATACTCCAGCAATGCTTCACTTTTGCGCTTACAGATACGTCTGAAATACTAACGTATCTAAAAGAACTTCCAACATAATACGTCATAAATTTAATATGACGCATGAGTAGAAGACTGAAGGACTCATTTATGAGGCCATGCGTCACTTTAACGCCACCGGAGCGTTACTTTTTGTGACGCACCAGTGCTGTAAAAAATGCACCTTATTCAGTCATATTTACAAAGTGACGCATCTAGGTAGTTACGTCACTTTGTAAGCCCCTGCGCCACATTGTTCCTACGTCAGGTGTAATGTATGCAAAAGGGACGTATTGACGCAAGAAAGGGTCGTAGAGGTGACATAGTGAATAAACTGGGGGCCTCATTTCTGAAAAGTGACGCATCGCTGCGTGAAAACAGCGATGCGTCACTTTTCTGTGCGCACTCCTTACGACATTCCTGATGTGTCATATTTAATGTATGACGAATCATGTCGCAAGGAGATGCCCCCTCTGCATACATTATACCTGACGCAGATATAATGTGGCGCAGGGTTTTAAAAAGTGACCCATCTACCTAGATGCGTCACTTTTTAAATATAGCGAAACGAGGCGCATTTTTTACACCGCTGGTGCGTCACAAAAAGTGACGCACAGGCGGCGCAAAACTGTCGCAAGGCCTTCATAAATAAGGCCCTGGATTTTCCCTTGCTTCGCTCCCCGGTGCGCTCCCCGGTGCGCGTACCGCGCTCCCCCCGCGCAAATCGCAATTTTTTTGTTTTTTAAATGCCCCGCGGGACCCAATTTTAGCCACCACATCAAACCTAGGGGGTCAGGGGGGTCTACCCTGCCCTCTTATAGTCATTTCTCCCTTTTTTTTATGTCACCTATTGTGTCTCGACTCCTACCGAGACACAAGATGGCGGCTGCTCCGGACTGTTTCGAATGTTTACAGACACCCGTGAGCCAATCAGCTTTCCGTGCGCAAGTCGCGTAGCACGCCCGGTGCGCTCCCCGGTGCGCATACCGGGGCGCGCCTATAGATATATATATTGCTTTGAACCTAAATTACTCAAAATCCACTGGAGCACATATCTTGAGACATAGCAAAGGCACATCGGGCTACCAGTCCCTACAATTTTGCCAAGATTGGTGTAAATCCATTCAGCCGTTCGGGCTAAAAGTGAAGTCGACCGCCCTATGGAAATTAACATGGGGAAAACGCGTTTTGGGACCCCCCTTTTATCTTCGCCCCCGCTTGACGCATCCCCCCCAAACTTTCAGGGAAGGACCGGAGCTCGACGAGGCCATTTTGAGGAAATCTTCAGGCAGATTAGTCAACAGGCGCAAAAGTTATTCCAAATAGAATTATGGGATTTAACATTGAAAAAAATCCTAACTATAACTACCTACTGGCGACCGCCAGTAGCTAATATATATATATATATATATATTACCTACTGGCGGTCGCCAGTAGGTATATATAGTTAGGATTTTTTCCCTATGGCATTTTTGAAAATTCTATGTCTAATAACTTTGGCGTTTGTGGACGGAATCGGCTGAAATTTTCAGGAAAATGGCACATTGTGTTTCTGAGCAGCTCCTGGAAATTTGGGGGGGGTCGTCAAGGGGGGGCCGAGAAAAAAGGGGGGTCCCAAAACGCGTTTTTCCCATGTTAATTTCCATAGGGCGGTTGGACTCACTTTTAGCCCGAACGGCTGAATGGATTTTCACGAAACTTGGCAAAATTGTAGGGACTGTTAGCCCGATGTGCCTTTGCTAGGTCTCAATATATGTGCTCCAGTAGTTTTTGAGAAATTAACGTTCAAAACAAGATATATATCTGTAACAGCGCTCCGGGCAGCGATCCGGTCCGCTTACTTTTCGCGAAACGGAACTTTGCGCGCAGAAAGCTGATTGGCTCTCCGGTGTCTGTCAACATTCTAAACAGTCTGGAGCGGCCGCCATCTTATCTCTCGGTAGGATCGAGAGAGAAGAAGAGGTGAAAAACGAAGGGGGAATTTAATGAAAGGGGGCAAGGTATACCCCTCTTGACCCCCTAGGATTGTTGTTGGGGTTATTAAAGGGTCCCGTGGGGAAAATAAAAAAAAAAATGATTTTTCACGGTAGAAGCGCTTCACGGGCCGCGAACTGGGCCGCAAACTGGTAGCGAAACGGGAATTCGCCATTTTGTGCTTCGTTTTAATTGTTTAGAGACAAAAATTATCGCCGCACATTGGCCACAATGCATGAATATCGCTGAAAAGTCAGCGATATTCATGCATTATCCAGCAAATGCTCTTAGCCATGTTATCCACCTTCCATTGGATAACAGAAAGCTGATTGGCTCTCCGGTGTCTGTCAACATTCTAAACAGTCCGGAGCGGCCGCCATCTTATCTCTCGGTAGGATCGAGAGAGAAGAAGAGGTGAAAAACGAAGGGGGAATTTATTGAAAGGGGGCAAGGTATACCCCTCTTGACCCCCTAGGAATGTTGTTGGGGTTATTAAAGGGTCCCGTGGGGAAAATAAAAAAAAAATGATTTTTCACGGTAGAAGCGCTTCACGGGCCGCGAACTGGGCCGCAAACTGGTGGCGAAACGGGAATTCGCCATTTTGTGCTTCGTTTTAATTGTTTAGAGACAAAAATTATCGCCGCACATCGGCCACAATGCATGAATATCGCTGAAAAGTCAGCGATATTCATGCATTATCCAGCAAATGCTCTTAGCCATGTTATCCACCTTCCATTGGATAACATGGCTAAAAACTGCTCTGTGCGTGAGCTTTTTTTTTTTTTTTTGCTGCGTGACGTTTGTTAACGTTCGATTCGATGGAAATCAGGAAGTGTTGACCACCATTTTGTCACTGCGAGTAAATATTTTGTTATAAATGAATCCTTATTGATAAACATTGTCTGCGCCATCTTGCGTTTTTGTCCAATGCCACAATTTTGTCGTGCACGGCAGCCATTTTAGATGCCTTGACCAGGGCCACTCTCTGCACGCCGCCGATCCTCAGCATGGCTCCCCACACTCGCAAGCATCTCCCCCACGCACTGGTCACCCCCGCTCTTTCTCTCATGCATGGGCCATATACTTCCCCCCATCTGCGCTGCTCTTCTCTGAGAATCACACCCTGTGCCTGCCTGACACCTCCCTTTCACCCTATTCACTACCGCACCCTCTGACACTCCTCTTCCTCTGTGTCCGATTGTCCAGGCCGGACCTAGGCTATCACCTAGCCCTGCGGATGTAGTTTATGGCCCCAGCTGTAGAGTATCCAGACATGCCAACCTTCCCGATTCAGGCGTGAGACTACTGATTTCAGTGCTAGTCTCCCGCCTCCCGATTCCTGCAAGCAAAAACCCGGGGGCATATTACCAACAACTAGCGATAATTTTTGTCTCTAACTTGTTTAGAGACAAAAATTATCGCCGCACATCGGCGAATTTTATCGCACATAAACCTCACTATTAGCAAGGTTTATCGCAAATGCGATAAAAAACGGCCGCAATGCATGAATATCGTTGAAAAGTCAGCGATATTCATGCATTATCCAGCAAATGCTCTTAGCCATGTTATCCACTTCCCATTGGATAACATGGCTAAAACTGCTCAGGGCAGGTGTTAGGTTTTGGAGATATTCGCGCTTAGCGCGAATATCTCCAAAAGTTGGTAATAGGAGATAGCGATGGTTAGGGACTGTTTCCAGTCGCTAAAATCTTGGCACGCCCACTTTGCATGTCATTAGTGATAAATATCACTGATATGCAAAGCGGGGCCCAAGATGGTCGCTATCTCCTTTTAGCTGTCACTAACTGGTGTTAGCGACAGCTTGGTAATAGGGAGATAATTTTATCTCTTTTTATTTTGGCTTTTAAAGCCAAAAAAGCGGAAATAACCCCCCTTGATAATATGCCCCATGATTTCTCGGGGGTTTCAGCTGACAGGGCTTGGTATTGTGTTACGTGCTAATTCTTCCAGGAAACGTCAGAGGGTCGATGCAGGGGTTCTAGAAGGGGTGATAAACCATTTAAGCCTCATGAACAAGCGCATGGTCTTTTAAAGATTTATGAAGTACTCGGGGCGGCGGTGTGTGTGTGCCCTCTTTCAGGAGCGGGCGGGGGGGGCACTGCCAGCAACTTGCCAGGCCAGGCAGTGTTCAACACGTGCATCACCCTTTCTCTGCCTGCTATTGCGCTCCATGCTTCGGAAAGGTAAGAAAAAGAACGTGCATTTGAGTTTGAAATGTCCGATCTTGTAGCAGTACACTTGCAAAGCCCACACATGACAATAATCCGATTCAAGGCCCCATTCACCCGATTTTTTAAACATATATAGCACTCCAACAAAGTTAGATTTTAAAACTTTATTAACATTTAACTATAATGAACGGAACAAAAACTGTAAAAACATTTAAACATTTTTCACCCAAAAAAGCAACAATGGTCAGAAGCTGTCTTTTGTGCGAATAGTCCCAAGGCAGCACAACGTTCAGAGTTCTGGACGGCACCCAGGTGATGTCACCTGGGTGCCGCACTGGTTTTTGGGATCCTACAATGCTGCTCCGAAAATTGGCGTGGGGCGTCCCGGGTGGTGCGGGGGGAGGCCTCGTCAGTAGCGGTCTGTTGTGCGAATAGTCCCAAGGCAGCAGAACGCGCTGAGATGTTGATGGCACCCAGGTGATGTCCAGTAAACTGCCGCACTGGTTTTGGTATCCTACAATGCTGCTCTGAAAATTTGCGTGCGGCGGCCCCCTGGCGCGTGGGGGAGGCGGCGTGAACGGGCCTCCCCAGGTGGCGGCCATCCAGCTGAGTTGTGCCTGCTCTTGCGGCTACAGCGTCTCGCTCACCATGTTGTTGAGTTGCTCCCACTCTTGCAGTGCAGCGATAGGCGCCTGCCACATGACTCTTAAAATGGCGGACGGCTCTTCGGTTTTGGGCCTGGTCCACTGAAATGGCCCTGGGACACCTTGGAACTCGGACGCTTGCCTGCTAGGGCTTGGGCTCCATTCTCGAAAAGCGTCCCCTCAGCCGTGAAGATTCTACAAAAGTCTTGGGGGCCCCCGACTCCCGCAGGCTTCCGGTGGGGAGCGGCTGCCATGATTGCTCGCGGAATGACCACGACGGAGCCACGAGATGGTGGTGCTCTCATGCTGACGCCAGCTTCAGTCTGAATGATCCAGAAACAAGGTGGGGCTTTCATCGTTTGGGAAAAAAAAATGTTCTAAACCAATGAAAAGTGTTATTTTTAGGTCATATGACCAAGGCTTCCATCTTTAGGAAACCAAAAGTAAAATGATCCAATGAAAAGTTTTATAAACAAGTCACATGACCTGTTATGCGGCATAGGGCTACAAAAAGCGTAGAAAATCCGTTGGCACGTGAGGCGGCGTCAGTAGCGGACCGATGTGCGAATAGGCCGAAGGCAGCACAACGCGCTGAGATCCGGATGGCACCGAGGTGGTGTCAAGCAAATTGCCGCACTGGTGTGGCCATCCTACAATGCTGCGCCGAAAGACGGCGTGTCCAGCTGAGTTCCGGTCACTCTTGCGGTACAGTGAGTCGAACGTGCCGAGATCCGGATGGCACCGAGGTGGTGTCCAGCAAATTGCCGCACTGGTGTGGCCATCCTACAATGCTGCGCCGAAAGACGGCGTGTTCAGCTGAGTTCCGGTCACTCTTCTGGCACAGTGACTCGAACGCGCCGAGATCCGGATGGCACCGAGGTGGTGTCCAGCAAGTTGCCGTACTGGTGTGGCCATCCTACAATGCTGCGCCGAAAGTCGGCGTGGGGTGCCCCGTTGGCTTATGAGGTGATGTCAGTAGTGGACCGATGTGTGAATAGGTCGGAACCAGCACAAGGCGCCAAGATCCGAATGGCAAGTCCTGGATGTTGAGTGCCTCAGTTGAGATTTCTGAGCAGTGTTTGTAAGACTGTCTGAAGCTTATGTGCACCTGCTGCAGCTTCACTATTGCCCTGGTGTGGCCAAAGGTCGCACATGACATAGGCGGCCGGCTCCCGAGGTCCGGCGGAACTTTTTTCCTTTTCCTTTCTGCTTCTTTTCCTACAATCCGTTTCATCTGAAGACACGACCAGGTCCCTGAATGTGTGCAGGGGGACGCTATTGATTGAATGAAAATGGCGGCTTGACACAAAGCTGACTCAAGCGTTGCTGTTGATGCTATACAGACAAAAATTGGTTTTCAGTTTGTACATTCTTCAGGATTTTTTTTTCTATCCAAGTCTGATTGACAGTTTGTAGAAAAATGGCTTCAGATTTTCCACATACTACTCTTCAACATTCTTCCTAAATGTAACAATGTGAAACTCACTAGGAGAACGGCTGTTTCTGTTTCCTTTCAAAATGCTGCCAACAATATTTTCTGAATGGAAGACACCATCTTGTAGCATAAAGGGCCGAAAGGGGTTCTGGTCTGGCCGATGGTTGGTGGAGACATTTTGACTATATCTTGGACCTGCCCGGCCTCGCACAAAATGGCGCCGGTATAAATGGGACTCGTAACTCCTTGCCCGCAAATGTATATCTAGAAAATGTTATTGTAAGTGGCCCTGTCGTATTTTAATTACAAAATGTACGTCCACCGATTCCGCAACTGTTAGACACCTTTGTTCTTGCAACCTAATGGCCCGCTCGTTACGTTCCTCTACAGTGTAAATGTCTCCTCATCATATACGATTTCAGTTTGCTCCGTGGCCGGCCCACGTGGTTATAGGCCCGTATTTGTATACTGATATTTTCACAATAAAGGTTTTTAAAACAAAACACGGTAGTAGTATTTACATTGGTAAAGTTTTTACTTTTAGTCACTGTTTTCGAATCAGTAAAAGGCAAGTGAAATAAAGCAGTCCAATTACATGACGGATAAAAGGTATAATATGTAGGAACGCAGTAAAGATAAATGGTCAAGGGCAGTTGTGTTTTTCATTTCTGCAACATAAAGTGATCGATAAGAATCTGATAATCAGGCGTATCGGCGACTAAGACAGCAGGCCGAGTCTCTTTTACTCAACGGCTCCGTCATGGAACGAAGAAATGCCCTTTTTCTCGAAAAAGGAATATATTTTACTTGCAGGACAGTTGTAAATTTTCCGGGAAAGTACATTAGCCTGGAATATTATAACATATATGTTTTAAAAAAAATAATGTTCGAAAACAATAAAAAGCGTAATTTTTAGGTCATATGACCAAGCTTTTCATCATTAAAATAACAAAAGCAAAATGAACCAATGAAAAGTTTTATTAACAAGTCACATGACCTGTTATGCTTACGTTACGCGCTGCGCGCCGCGCCTCGGATCACTTCCGGGTGCGCTAACGCGGCGTGTCATATAACGCATTACGCGACAACGTAGGTCAAGAATATAGTCAAAATGTCTCCACCAACCAGCGTTCGGAACACAACCCCTTTCAGCAGTCCAAAAAGTTCTGTTAAATGACAACAGAGGGGACAGGCAAGAAGAACCATCAGTCAAAGAGGGGAAGGCAAGTTCTTCTCTTCCGGGTCATGTTGGGGCGCTACCGGAACTGATCGAATTGGTAGTCTAAAGTGTTTCTGGATGTTTCAGACTAAAGCTGGCGTCAGCATGAGAGCACTACCATCTCGTAGCTCCGTCATGGCCATTCCACGAGCAATCATGGCAGCCGCTCCCCACCAGAAGCCTGCTGGAGTCGGTGGCCCCCAAGACTTTTGTAGAATCTTCACGGCTGAGGGGACGCTTTCGAGAATGGGACCCAAGCCCTATCAGGGAAGCGTCCGAGTTCAAAGGTATCCCAGGGCCATTTTAGTGGACCAGGTCCAAAACCGAAGAGCCGGCCGCCATTTTTAGAGTCCTGTGGCAGCCGCCTATCGCTGCACCGCAAGAGCGGGAGCAACTCAACTACATGATGAGCGAGACGCTGTAGTCGCAAGAGCGGGCGGTAAACAGCAGAATGGCGGAAGAGGCACAGTTTAGCAAAAGCGGGCGGAATGGCAACTGAAACGGTAAAGGGGCGCCCCACTACAGCGTGTCTTCAGGTCAAACGGATTGTGGGACAAGGTGCAGAATAGAAGAGTCATCAAAAGGCAAAAAGTTCCGCCGGACCCCGGGAGCCGGCCGCCTATGTCGGGGGCGATCTCAGGCTACACTGGTGCTATAAGACTTGGGGAGGGTGTCGGAGCCAAGCGTCTTCTCCGAGTCCATGGCCATCACACCGCCCCTCAGGGGCCTCCGTCAAGCTGTTTAGGAAGGTAACATATCACATTGTTTTCTAATGCAGTCAGGTCCACAAACGACACTCACTTACTTTGAGAATAGTGAAGCTGCAGTAGGTGGAAATAAGCTTCAGACAGTGTTACAAGCACTGCTCAGAACTCTTAACTATGGCACCCAACATCCAGAACTTATGCCATTTGAGAATGGCAGTGACATTGAAGCAACTCAGGGACCAAAACCATTAACGTACTTTCACGTATGAAAAACTTACTTGGGGAGGGGGCAGGAGCGAAGCGCCCCCTCCCAGTCCGCGCCACCACACCGTATGTTGAAAATCTGAAGCCATCGTTCTACAAAGTCAACCAACCTTGGATTGAAAAATCTAGAAAAATGTACAAACTGAAAACCAGTTTTGGTCTGCATAGCATCAGTAGCAACGCTTGCTATCAGAGTGCATGAGTTTCATGCTCGATCGATTGAGCTAGCCGGATCGGGCAATAAAAAGTATAAAATAGTTATGTAAATAGTTATTTAATAAAATGTTTTACCCTGTTTCTTTGCTGGTGTGTTGTCTATATTTTTAATATTTGCATAGGGTTTGTCGTTATTTTGGGCGGGGTGGGTGACGGAGTCGAGCTGTCTTGCAGCCCTCATGGTGTGGAGCTCAGATCATCTCACTATTTTCGTATTTCTCATGAAGGGTTGTTCCTAATATTTCTATTTTAGCGAGGTCAAAAAGAGATCCAATTAGTGGCCTACTGATTTTGCTCGATTACTTTTATTTTTTTACACGATTTTTCACTATCTGCAAAGACTAAACAGAGTATTGCGACTTTGTGCTTGTTTGTAAATAGAGAATGATCCAAAGAGAACCAATTCTAAAACAGTAAATGCTTGGATAACAATCAATCAAATGGAGAGACAAGCAGGCACGACGGATTACAACGGGGGCAAAGGCCTGCGTTAACTACCGTTCACTATCTGCAAAGAGAGAGTACTACTAAGAGAAAAGAGGGGGGGGGGGCAGCGTTCAAAGCACATCAGCGTGCATAAATACGAAAATGTTTTTATCTATCACGTACTTGACATTTTAAAGCTTTTCATATTTGCTATTAAAAAACCAATGAAATTCACAGAAAAAACCATAGGTTATAGTGGATATATAGTTAGGAATTTGCATTTACAAAACCTTGAAAATTCAATGAAAAAACCATTGGTTTTAGGCCATATATAGTTAGGGATTTGCATTTACAAAACCTTTTTTTACTCGCATAAAACCATTGAAATTCCATATATAGTTATAAGCGCTAACTATATATCGCGCACCCGCAATCCACTGCTGATGATGTCACATATTACATCATTCATGACATGGTTAGTGACATCACTGATGACATCACTGATGACATCTCAAATGACATCACTGATGACATCACTCAAAACATCTCATTTGACATGACTGATAACATCACTGATGATATCATTCATGTGATAATACCATGAACCTCTTCAGACTCTAATATAACCTTAGATACAATCAGTGTAAACAGACAGTCACAGACTGTCACTCATCCATGGAGTTACTCACACACCTAGTCAGTTATGCCAAAAATCAATCACACCTCCATTTTCTCAACTATACAGTTATACACACCTTACTTATTCAAACATATACTAACACATATTTACTTTACTCTCTTATACAATCCCTGATACAAGTTCACAATGATCCATACAGCCACTCACACATTCACTGGCTCTTATGCACAGTTATTTATATATGTCAACTCTCACATGTACTGTGTTTTATATATGTACTTACTTTGACATGTAGCACTGAGATATCCATTCATTCACCAATACACTCATGCACACAGTCAACCGCCCATACAGCTGTTTCCACATGCACTTTTGAACCCATACATCTAGTGAATCAACTGCTCACACATCTATGCACAGAGTCATACACCTCCCAGCCACCCACACACACACTCAGTCTCAAGTTCACAATGATCCATACAGCCACTCACACATTCACTGGCTCTTATGCACAGTTATTTATATATGTCAACTCTCACATGTACTGTGTTTTATATATGTACTTACTTTGACATGTAGCACTGAGATATCCATTCATTCACCAATACACTCATGCACACAGTCAACCGCCCATACAGCTGTTTCCACATGCACTTTTGAACCCATACATCTAGTGAATCAACTGCTCACACATCTATGCACAGAGTCATACACCTCCCAGCCACCCACACACACACTCAGTCTCCCATACAAATACTTGGGCAACCAATCAATAACCCATATAGTTACTCATATAGCTACTGATCAACACATGCAGCAGTTTACAGAACAACAGACATAATGATGCACAAATTAAGACAGTTTAGTCACTAACCCATGCACTGAGTGAGACACATTTAATCACTCACTCATACAGTCAGACATGCACCTACTAAATCCTTCATCCAGACACTTATACATCCACTCATTCTTCAATATGTAAGACATATTTTTACTTTACAGAAACATACAGTCACTGGATGTTGTCATCAGTGATGTCATCAGTGATGTCATTTGAGATGTCATCAGTGATGTCATCAGTGATGTCACTAACCATGTCATGAATGATGTAATATGTGACATCATCAGCAGTGGATTGCGGGTGCGCGATATATAGTTAGCGCTTATAACTATATATGGAATTTCAATGGTTTTATGCGAGTAAAAAAAGGTTTTGTAAATGCAAATCCCTAACTATATGTGGCCTAAAACCAATGGTTTTTTCATTGAATATATATATATATATATATATATATATATATATATATATATATATATATATATATATATATATATATATATATATATATATATGAACAACCAATCCTGCTTCCGCAGATCCAACCAATGAAGTAGGCACGGACACACGGCTGTAAGAATATGTCTTCTTTAATGGATCAGGTCACCCTCAACCCGAGACACGAGAGACGCGGTCGCCACCAGTAGGTAGTTATAGTTCGGACCTATTATCCATAGGAAAACCGCAACATTCTATTGGCAATAACTTTGGTGTTGATTTGATGAAACTTCTTGAAATTTTCCAAACTGTTGGCCAGCTCAGTTCCGCTCCTTCCCTGAAAGTTTGGGGGTGATTAGTCAAGTGGGGGGAGAGAAAAAAGGGGGGTCCCATAATGTGTTTTCCCCATGCAATTTCTTAGAGGACCTTTAGCCACGTCTACAGCCCGAATGGCTGAACTTAATTACACCAAATTTGGCATAGAGGTAGTCCTCAGTTTCCGACTTGTGCCTCTTGCTTATCTGTTCAGTAGTTCCTGAGAAAATTACGGTTAAAGTCATTAATATATCTATGGGCACAGTGGATCAGCGGATTGTGCGAGGATTGGCATCGTACCATCCGGTCATGCGCTCAATGCTAATTGGCTGTCAAGCGGTTGTAAACATTCGAAACCAGGAACTGTTGGCAGCCATTTTGTGTCTTGGAAGAAGCGAGGGTGAAGATGTTTGTGAAATATGTGTGCAAACCATGAAAAGGGGGCAGGGTAGACAAACCCTGACCCCCTAGGTCTGCTCAGTGGGTCGCACAAGGACATCTAGGCCAAAAAAATATTTAGTTTTTTCTTTAAAAAAATCACTGGATGCGTGTAGGATCCGCGGATTTCGCCGTCGAAAAAAAAAACAAAGCGCTCCCGCGGTTTAGAAGTTATTAGTCCCCCGGGGGGCCAAATTCCAGGGGCATTTAAAAAAAAAAGTGTGGTGGGTCCCATTCTCCCACACACTCGCCTCAAGGACCGCCACCCTCCGGGCTCTAAGTTAATATATATGGGGCGGCTTACTAACCCCCCACCTGCAGTCCCGGGGACCACCACTCTCTGGGGCTTGTTAAAAAGATTGGGGGGGGGTCTTAGGACCCCCCCAGCTCTTGGGACCGCAACCCTCCGGGGCTTCTTTAATGTGTGGGAGTGGGGCCACCTGGCTCCCCCCCTTGAACCTAAGATGGCCCTGGGGACCGCCACCCCCCAGGACAGGCTTCTGCAGTGTCCCGGGGTGCCCACTCCCAGGACAATGCTGTTTGCAATGACAGGGCGGGAGCCTCGCGGATCACACCTTGTCATTGCAAACTGCTTTCCTATTTGGAAGAGAGAGCAGACAGACTCTTTTCCCCTCATCTGTAAAATGTATACCATCTCTCCTATAGATGCCATGCTTATTGAAACGCAGATTGTTGTGGTAAATGTTTCCCATTCTGTAGTCTCGGAGAAAAGCAGAAAACGATTTATTCACATGTTTCCTAGCTTTCTCAATCTGTGGAGAAAATTGATTCGACCAGTTCCATTGCTGCCTTTGGCATATATTAGAATAGACAAAGGCAGTTTGGGGGAAAAGTGACATCAATTCTTCAAAGGTGTCCTTTATAAGTATTTTTGTTTTAATTTGACCAAGGGGGGGCCAAATCCCGGGGGCATTATTAAAAGTGTTGGACAACAGTGTTACCCCAGTGTCATTGTCATCGCGTATGATATCTTTTTAAACTTTTCTTTATTTGAACTCTGCTTTTTTTTACAGTATCTTTCTACCTCTTATTGCAATCTGTTTCACAGCGTCCGTTCTTTCCAGTGTTCTTAGTCTTGTTCACTTGTTGTTCTTATGCTGACTTACCTGTTTGTGTACAAGATCCGCCTTTCTTCTTGTGTAGCCTTCCTTTGTGTAACTTCTTCTTTTATATGTGACCTTTGTTCTTCAGTGCTTAATCTAGTGTTCTGAACATATCAGTACATGTCTAGACATGTAGATTACTCCTTTCCATTCCCTCCCTCCACCCTAATTGATAAAATAATGGGGCGACACAAAGTAAGGAGCTCTAGTTGTTACTGTGTTTTAAGCTTGCAACACTGTAGGTAGGTCACAGATTTAGAAAACCAGCCTCCACCACCCATGGACCTTCCTCCCCGTTGTTGCCATCTCCTTTGCTTTGCCTTATCAATTAAATCTCTTCACTTGACCTGGTCCTCATCCAGTGTATTCTCCTCATAGTCCAAGCCCATACAATCCATCAAAATAATGTGCCCTTGCCTACTCGGTGCATGGTGGTACAGCCACCAGATATTGCACATTATGCACCACCTTGAGCGTACCCGCTCTCAAAACGCTTCCACTGGCCATTGTACAAGCAGACTTTGGTCCACCCTTTTTATCCATTTTTGCACTTTGAGATATAACCTCCTACCTCTGTTCTTCATCTCCTAATTTCTCCTTTCAAATTTTCTCGGAAACACCTTATTAACCCTTCAAGAGAAAAAGTAAGAAGGCTGGGAAACCATTTTATATGGGAGCTCTGTATGCCAACCTCATTCCCAATCATCAAATTACATGCGTGCTACCTTTCTGTAATGTACTTTAGTTGCACTGTCCAATCTTGTCTGGCTATTTGCATCACAATAATTAGTGGGACCATTTTTTTGCATATCTTTAATAAAGCACTTGACACAATGCATAGTGACACCATATTTATTTATTGTAAATATTTATTGAATGTTTTCAAATTAATTTCCACAAGTACAAACTTTCTTTCTTCATTTATAAAATAAATATTAAATACATTTCGAAGTAAGCACCACACACACTGATACTACAGTAAATAAGTTGTAAAAATATTTTCAATGTATCTTATTTTTTTTCTGATCACGTTATACACTGATATTACAGTAAATACGTTTTTAAAATACTTTCAATGTATCACAAAATAGTGAATGTTTTCAAAATAATTTCCACAAGTACAAACTTTGTTCCTTGATTTAAAAAATAAATATTAAATACATTTTATATTAAGCACCACAAACGCTGATATTATAGTAAAGAGGTTATAAAAATATTTTCAATGTATCTTAATTTTTTTTTCCTAAGCATCTCAAACACTGATATTACAGTAAAGAATTTTTTTAAATAGTTTCAATGTATCACAAAATATTTTATGTGAGTACCACAAATGTCGATATTACAGTAAAGAAGTTTCAGTTTATCTCAAAATATTAAACGTGAGGACCAGAAACACTGATAGTAAACAAGTTGTGAAAATAGTTTCAATGTATTAGAATAACGGATTTCACTTCAAAGAGAACATGTTTCTTTACTTCTAACAGATCAAACATCTTACAGATGGAAAATGTCAGTTACTCAGTAATCATTTGTTCTTGACATGTAGTGCTGTAGATTCAAATGGTTTCCATATTCCTGTCATCTTGTGTTGTGTTTTGATGTTTGCAAGTTATTTTTCTTTAAAGAAGTCTATGTAGTCACGTGGTTAGGCTGTCTCTTCCTTTGGATGATATTGTGCATGGGAATCAACTCTATTGTTAGTATATTTGGACGCAGATGGCAAGAATGGAGTTATTAGGAGTATAATATAGTTGTACCTATGTGTGTGTATATATATATGTTAGTAAATTCGATAGGGAAACTTGCTTACTATACAGTGCAGGCCTTGTGCATGGGTGAGTTGGGCCAAGCCAAGGGCCACAATATTGTGAGGAGCGCAGCAGGGAGCTGCCTGACAGAATGTCATACAAACAGAATCTCATCCATCCCACTTGTTCTCCATGGGGTTCCGTTAAAGACTTTGTATTAGGAGCAGGAGCAGACAGACAGAACCTGTCTATATCAGCTCCCCGGTGACATAGGGATGTATACAGATACATAGGGGTCCACAGATGGATAGAGCACCAGCCCTGAATGGGCTGAGACGAATTTGGAGTACTCTGCACGTTTAATGGCTATCCTAGCAAAATATGCAGACAGTGACAGGGTAAAATTGCAGATTGAAATTGAAGCTGTGGAAGCTGAACTGACCACAATAGGCATCACAGATCAAACAACTAAAATGAGAGATGAAATGATGGCAAGACTTGCGAAAGAGGAAGACATAATTAAAAAAAGAAAAGCTTTTAAGTTTGAGCGGGACAGACTCGATTACCTTCATGGCCAAATATTTACTTTTGCGCGCCGATATGACAACATCAAGGCGCAAGTGGGCAAAGGCAGTCAAAGAATCAGGCAAGGCGCTACTGCATCCTCTTCTTCCACTGATCTGAGTTCAGCAGTGGAAAGCGACTCAGATAATGATCAAAGGAGAAAAAACTTGCAGGAGGGGTTTACCAAACTGTCTCTGGCGCAAGAGGTAAACTGCCTCTGCGAAAGCCGTTGAGACACATTGAGATCGAAGTCGAAAGTAGACCCCAAACAAAACGGCAAAGGGCCGACAACAAGCGCCTCCAGCGCCGCAAATGCCACCAGAGGAAATATGGCTGGAGGGAAGAGGGGCAATCGAGGAAACAGAGGCAAATGGAACAGATTTCAAAATCCAACACAAGCGCACGCCTCAACCTCAACCCAACAACAATCATAAATCTGACTGATGTTATTCTAACCACAAAGGAGAAACAGATTTTGGGTCTGGGGTTGTCCTACTGTCCCCGAGCAATATGAATTATGCGAATCTAAGAATGGACACTTTCAGGTTTATCAGAAAACTGAAATTAAGCAAATACCATTGTTTGCATCCATACAGGAAACAAAGACATTTGGATGCATCAAGTCCCACGTTGCTCGCAACCGGAGCAGACGTAACCCTGAATGAAATCTGGGACTTGCAACAGGAGGGTCGGACTGTGGCGCAGCCCCTGTTACTAAATATTAGCACTGAAAGTTTTCCAGGATTCACTTCCTTTAAAAAGAAATACACCTTCTTGCCCATCGTGACACAAAACAGTCTAGATTTGTATCAAGACTTTGTCATAAAAGACTTGAAAAAACTATACGTGACCACGAATAAAAAACATACCATTATAAGCCGACAGAATCAAAGCTATAACAATTTTATTGGGAAACTCAAAGCTCATAAAAATGTGATTGTGATACAGGCGGACAAAGGGGGAAACATCGTCCTTTGGCATCGGGATAATTATGTGAAAGAAGCTGAATCACAACTGGGTGACCCGGATTGTTACAAAAAAAGCAATCTCACTGCAATAAAAACAGCTTGGTCGGAACAAAATTCCAAATTAATGGCATGGAGGAGTGGTGGACTCATTTTGAATGATGAATTCAAGTATCTAAAGAAAGACAGTCCGGTAATACCTACCCTATACCTATTGTCAAAAGTTCACAAGAATCCATTAATGCCACCTGGAAGACCGATTCTTTCGGCGATAAATAGCTCCACGGAAAACATTTCGAAATACATCGACTTTTTCTTACAAGAATGGGTGAAAATATTACCTTCTTATGTGAGAGACACAACAGACTTTATCTGTAAGCTGAACAATCTGGAATGGAGTGACAATTATATCTTAATGACATTAGACGTTACCTCCTTATATAGGTCTATAAGGCATTGTGATGGCATAAAAGCCGCTGAGCACTATCTATCCAAACGTCCAGAGAATTGTTCCAGCCATAATCGGATGATTTTAGGCATGTTAAAACTTTGTTTGGAACAGAATTACTTCATTTTTAATGGACAGATATATCAGCAATTGAGAGGTGTGGCCATGGGGGCTTGCTTCTCCCCCAGCTTCGCGTGCTTGCACATGGGGCTGTGGGAGGAGCGGGTCCTCATGGGATTACACGGGGACATCATGAGAACCAATGTCATGCTATACTTGAGATATATTGATGAGCTCTTTTTAGTTTGGAAGGGCTCAAAATCCAGTGCTGAGGAGTTTGTTAAATTGTTGAACACGAATTCTTTAAATCTGCAATTTACTTCTCACATAGACAATGTCTCTGTTAACTTTCTAGACGTAGAGGTATTCATCAAGAACCAGAAATTAGAGACTAGACTACATAGAAAAATAACTGCGGGAAACACAGTACTTCACGCCACAAGTCAACACCCGTGCCACCTTATCAATAGCATCCCCTATGGGGAGATGCTCAGATTGAGGAGAATTTGCAGCGCAGATAATTATTGTGAAGCTGCACAACAGGAGAGTAAACAACGCTTCCTAGAAAGGGGTTATAAAGAAAATGTTCTTGATAAAGCAATTAGAAGGACTAGAGCTAAAACAAGAGAGGAGGCTCTAATTCCTTAAACGAAAGAATTAGCAATTAACACTGGCAGCCCGCATATAAATTCTAGAGTCATAGTCCCCTTTTGCCAACAGCACTCAGAGATCAAAAAGATTTTCCTCAGAAATTGGAACCTGGTAAAGGGGGATCCAATTATTGGGGGTGATGTCTCCATAAGACCAGAAATCACCTTCCGCAAGTCTCCGACCATGGCGGACGCCCTGGTTAGTAACAACTTAGAGACAACCCTGTCCGGCACATGGGAGGCCCTGAACAAAGGCTTCAGAAAATGTGCTTTCTGTAAAGCTTGCCGCTATGGGGTAAACAAAACTCATTATATGAGTCCATTCAGGGAGAAACCTATACCCATCACTAAACGCTTGACTTGCAAGATGGAGTTTGTAATTTATGTTTTACAGTGCCCGTGCGGCCTAAATTATATAGGCAGAACGCGGCCCTCAGCGCATAAACGCATACTCCAACACATCAGAGCGATAACTGGCAAGGATCAGTCCTACCCGGTGGCACGTCACTTTAAATTATTGCACAACAGTGACCCCAGTAGTCTTCAATATTATCTAGTTGATACGGTACCACCGTTAAAACGGGGAAGAGATATAGAGGGCAGGTTATGCCTCTTGGAGACTAGATACATCTTAGAAATGAACAGCAAGAGTCCGGCTGGACTCAATGACCGGGAAGACCTACACACCTGTCTAAAGAAACTATGAAATTCTGTCAGTATAATGTGCTTACTTGCCAGCTTCATTGATATTGGATTAGCTAATACACACTTTTTACTTTATTTGGTTTCTTTCCCCCTGTTGATCATGTTCAGTTTAGGGATGTCAAGCATACCACGGCTGATGCTTTAAAATCATCTTAGCACAGCCATCAAATAATTGTATGAATCTTTAAGGCTCCGATATCCCCAACTTCCATCTTTTCTGTGAAATGGTTTTTAATTTTTTTTCGTTATTATTGGAATTTTTTTCAATTTTGTGGCACGGGCACTTTACTTTAACACACTTTAGATATATTTCACAGCTGCTTTTGAGGGTCTCTGTATCAAAGAAGATAAAACAGGCGATGGAGGCATATCTGTAGCTTGGTTAGGTTGCTTACTTGTGCTTATCCAAGAATTATTTTACAAAATCATTAGATTATCATGTACAGACTTAGCAATTTGAACGATTTGATTTTTATCTCCCACAGGATATGTACACATGACTGATTTTAATGTGTATATATTTATATAATGTAAAAAGATGTTTTTATATATAAATCAATATATTTTTGATATTTATATATATATATTTATGTGTTTTTGATAACAGATTGTATATAGATATATTTTTGATAACTTTGACATTTTAGTTATCTATATTCAAATGTAATTTATTGTGTACATGGAATGAGGATGAATTGAAATTCCAAGTATTGGATTTTACATGTCAATGTATGTGGGATCGAAGTTATTGGGCACTATGCCCTCAATTCCATTTCCAATTGACGAAAAGTTTGAGAGAAAGAAAATTACATATGCACTGGTCACTTTAAATAAGTTTGATATGCCGCGCCCCCATTTGAGATTATTTAAGACCCTCTTTTGTTTCATTACACGTCATGTCCTCAAGCCTCGTTTGGGAGGTGGAACGCGTTATGGAGGATGGCTGGCGTTATACTTGCACAATAAACCACTGAAGAATCTGCACAAAACTTACGCTTACTCGCGTTATTCTTCTGGAAAGGATGATGTTTGTGAATAACGGTTTTGTTATATATATATATATATTTTGGGGGGGATTCGTCAAGCGGGGGCCGAGAAAAAAGGGGGGTCCCAAAACGTGTTTTCCCCATGTTAATTTCCATAGGGACATTCTGACAAAGCTACAGCTCGAACGGCTGAACGGAATTACACCAGATTTCACAAAATGGTAGGGACTGGTATGGAGCAGTGCCTTTTGTATGTTTGGTGTAAATCCCTCTAGTACTTTATGAGAAAATTGAATGTGAAATTGAGTCCAATGCAATTTTCCATTGGACCTTTAGACACAGCTACAGTCCGAACGGCTGAATGGAATTACTGCAAATTTGGCAAAATTGTAGAGCCTGGTATGCAGAAGTGCCTTTTGTATAGTTGGTGAAAATCCCTCTAGTAATTGTTGAGAAAATCGGCTTTTTTCAAATTATATATCTATGGGCGGGACAAGGTGCGAGCACGGGCATGCTCCGCCCTTGCACTGTCCATGCACGTGCGCGGACCTTTGCGTGCACGCGCGGAATTCTGATTGGCTGTTGGACGTCAGTCAACATTCCAGTCAGTCGAAATGAGGAAGTGTTGTCTGCCATCTTGTTTTTGTGGCAGATGAGAGTGGTTGTAAACAGAAGTGTAATAGTTGACAAGGTGGCAGGGTAGAGATTCCTGAGCCCCCTAGGTTTTGTCATGGGGTCTGTAAAGGACCCCGAAGGTTGAAAAAAAAATGAATTAAAAAAATTGCGGGGTCCGCGCACCGTGCGCGGACCGTGGCTCAAAAAGACAAAAAAGAAATACATTAAAATAACAAGTTTCAGTGTTTAGATGTTGATTGAGTGCAACATTGAGTGATGACTCTTTCACCTTTGGGTTTTGGTAGGTGTTTTGTGGAGAATTAGTATGGTAATTGGTAGAGAGCATTGGAGGTAGGTTGAAGATTATGTGAGTTTGAATGTGTTGATAATTTGAACCAATTAAAATGTTCTTTGGTTTTGATTTTGTGTGTGATGATATGTGATTGGCTGGGTATTTGAATATGTATGAAAAATGAGAGGGGAACACAGCCATTTTGAGATTTTAGTGTTTGAGATATACTTCTGAGGTGTGAGATTGAGACAGACTTTACTGTACAACAGTTTTCTAGAAGGTGAGTTGTTAATTTGTAAGGAGAACTCTGTTGTTCACTTTAAGTTAATAGGAAAAATGTTTTCTGTTAGTTATTTAATTTTTTCTGTTATACTTATGGATTGAGTAGGGCAACATCAGATGCAGTGCTTTATATTTCTAATTCTTGCTTGATACTAGTCACTGTCCAGGGAAATATGGCCATTTTGTGACTATAGTGTCTGAGGTACTTTTGTGTGGAAATTTTGGTGTTCAATTTCTGGTGTGTGTTTTACACAGTAGTAACTCTTCTTATAGAATTTAATAGTTTTTCTCTGCCCTATCTCACTCTTACCCTGCAACATCTCACTGTCTTTCTCTTTCTTTTAATAGTACACTAACTTCAATAATAGCTGAAAATGAAGTGTCATTTGACATCGAAATCACAGCAACGTTTATTGATTGTATAGATGAACCAAATCATGAAGAACATGAAGGAGAATTTTTGAATGAAACACTGGACATGGAATTAATGGAGTGTGTAGACATTGTTGAGTTGGATGAATCATTTCAAGACACTTTGATGGATGAAATTTCTGATGAAGAAATGCTCCAAGTTCTTTTAGATTTTGAAAATTCTGAAAAATAAATTTTAATTTATTAATGAAACATTTGTTTTAATTTTTATACTTATTTAAATGTCATTTATGAGGTAGTAGTAAAGTGATACAATTTTGTGTTCTTCGTGTCCTGCATCCTTTCTTTTACTGACTGTCTCTGATTCACTAGTTTACGGCATAAGTAAGTATATAGAATAGCAAGTGTATTTCACCAGAGTAGGAACCCATGACCTCCTACGCCAATTCTGACCACACATTGAGAAAGGAAGGAATCATGTGAACAAATCTGTGTCTGCTCTCCTGAAAGACTACAGTATAGATTCAATATACCATAATAACTTGTATTACAACCTTCAAGGTATCTACAGAGGAGACGATGTCCATTTAAAAAAAAAAAATTCCAATAGGTCCGCACACCGTGAGTGCTCGGTGCAGTGCATGTACAGTGCGCGAACCCTTTCGCCGCCATTTTGTGGTTTCAGAAGAGAGTGAAAAATATAACTTAAAAACGTGGGAAGGGGTAGGGTAGACTGTCCCTGACCACTTAGGGGGTTCTTCAAGGACTCCTAAGGTTAAAAATATTGTTTATTTTTTAAAAAATACCAGAAAACACGATAGGTCCGCGCACGGGGAGTGCTCAGTGAGTGCTCGGTGAGCTGACCTCGGTAAAAATTAATTAAAAAAATTAAGTTAAAAATCATATTTGAGTGTTTACATGTTAGTTGGCTCTAAAAAGAGCCGTTGTGTTCATTGGGCTTTTTTTGGTACCTACAAGCAAGTACCAATGCAGAGTCTGATGTTACAGAGAAAGACTTTGTTTCCTTAATCGGTGAAATGTACACCATCTGTATTATAGATGCCTTGCATGTTGTAACGCAAGTTGTTGTGGTATATACAACCCATTCCATAGTCTCTCATGTATGCAGAAACAGATTTATTTACATGTTTCCTTGCTTTCTCAATCTGCGGACAAAATTGATTGGACCAATTCCATTTTTGCCTTTGGCATATATTGGAATAGACAAAGGCAGTTTGAGGGAAAAGTGACATCAATTGTCCAAAGATGTCCTTCAATAGCATTTCCAGACCAACCCCAGTCAAAGTGCATAAGTCATTTCCACCACAGTGCACAATTATGAGGTCAGGATGTGGGAGATGCATGAAGGATTTCACCAATGGTATCAATTGGTGAGATCTCAATCCTCTCTGGCCAATCCATAAAATATCCACATTTGGTAAATCAAGGTTTAAAATTCCTCTGTTTATTGCATACCTTTTAGACTAGAATACAAAGCTGTGTCCTACAAACCATACGGAAAGCATGTTCAAGGCAGGTCTGGTTGTACTCAGATGAGGGCTGTAAATGATTGGCAGTTGAAAAGCTTGCAGTTTAGAAAAAAAAAGAGGAGGATATTCACTGCACTTGAAGCTTAAGAAATGATTGGTGCTTTCTGAAAATGCAAAAGAGCATATTAGGGTGCATAGTTTTGTTTTTTAAAAGAAGCAATTCTAATGGTTCAGAAAAGGTCATTGAAAGGAACATTGCACATGATTAGTTGTTATATTGAAAGCTCTAACAACCTTGATGGATTAATTTGCAACATCGTATGATGACCTTTTAATCTCTGTTCATCCTTAGGTGGGAGTTACCATGGTAACTGGTTGAATGAGCAGTAGGGGGATGGGTGGATATTATGTGAGTTTGAAAGTGTGGAAATCTAGAACCAATTGAAATGTTAGTTTAGTTTTGAAATAGTGTGGGAAGACATTTCATTGGTTATGAGCAGAAATAAGTGAGAAGAATGAGTGGGAAACTGCCATTTCTGTTTCCAGTGTCTGAGCTACAGTTCAGGGATTGTGCTTAAGAACATTTGGTGTGTGTTTCACACTGTTCTACATTTTCAAAAGCGATTTTAAAGGTGAGTAATATAGAGAGAGTGCTGTTTGCAGTATTTGGAAGCATTACAAGCATATTGGGCTTCATTACTGTTGTATTTTGAAAATGAGTCAGGTTTCTGCATTGTAGTGAAGTTCTCATTTAAATGGGTTGTGCTCTGTGTGTAAAATGATTTTCCATGCTAAATGTTTTTTGATAAAATGTGTGGCTTAAAGATTTTTGGCAAGGGTCACACTGTGTGTGTATGTGAATTAAGGAATTATATTTTCATCTTTTTCCATAATGTTAGCTGTGTGTGCTAACAATTTTTATCTTTTAGTTTACAGGGTAGACTTATTTTTAAAGTGTTTATCATGCTTAGATTCAATGCTGGTATAGAGATAGTGTAATGGTTTCTATTGGGCTTGTAAATATGCTCTTTTTTTACAAGCGCGTTGTGCAACCTTTAATATGGGTGGAAGCAGTGAATGTATGGAGAGGGATAGGAATAGCAGATAGAAAACCTTATGAAATGGTGTGGGAGATGCATAAAGGATTTCATTAATGGCATCATTTGAGATGGAATATAAGATAAAGAGGGGCATATTTACAAGCCCCTTGCGCAATGTTTGACATAGGTGCAAGCAGAAAATGCATGCAGAGTAATAAAATTGCCACACAGACAAGAATATGAAATGTCTTGAAAGATGCTTAAAGGGTTTATCTAATGGCATAAATTGAGATAGAATATACAAAAAAAGAGAGGCATATTTACAAGGACCTTGCGCAATGTTTGACATTAATGCTGGTATAGAGATAGTGTAATGGTTTCATTGGCATATTTACAAGCCCCTTGTGCAATGTTTGAAATTAATGCTGGTATACAGATTGTGTAATGGTTTCATTGGCATATTTACAAGCCCCTTGCGCAATGTTTGACATTAATGCTGGTATACAGATAGTGTAATGGTTTCATTGGCATATTTACAAGCCCCTTGCACAATGTTTGACATTAATGCTGGTATACAGATAGTGTAATGGTTTCACTGTCATATTTACAAGCCCCTTGCGCAATGTTTGACATTAATGCTGGTATAGAGATAGTGTAAAGGTTTCATTGGCATATTTACAAGCCCCTTGTGCAACGTTTGACATTAATGCTAGTATAGAGATAGTGGAATGGTTTCATTGGTGTATTTACAAGCTCCTTGCGCAATGTTTGACGTTAATGCTGGTATACAGGTAGTGTAATGGTTTAATTGGCATATTTACAAGCCCCTTGCACAATGTTTGACATTAATGCTGGTATACAGATAGTGTAATGGTTTCATTGGCATTTTTACAAGCCCCTTGTGCAATGTTTTCCATTAATGCTGATATACAGATAGTGTAATGGTTTCATTGGCATATTTACAAGCCCCTTGCGCAATGTTTGACATTAATGCTGGAATAGAGTTAGTGTAATGGTTTCATTGGCATATTTACAAGCCCCTTGCACAATGTTTACATTAATGCTGGTATACAGATAGTGTAATGGTTTCATTGGCATATTTACAAGACCCTTGTGCAATGTTTTCCATTAATGCTGGTGTACAGATAGTGTAATGGTTTCATTGGCATATTTACAAACCCCTTGTGCAATGTTTGACAATAATGCTGGTATAGAGATAGTGTAAAGATTTCATTGGCATATTTACAAGCCTCTTGCGCAATGTTTGACATTAATGCTGGTATAGAGATAGTGTAATGGTTTCATTGGCATATTTACAATCCCCTTGCGCAATGTTTGACATTAATGCTGGTATAGAGATAGTGTAAAGGTTTCATTGGCATATTGACAAGCCCCTTGCGCAATGTTTGACATTAATGCTGGTATAGAGATAGTGTAATGGTTTCATTGGCATATTTACAAGCCCCTTGCGCAATGTTTGCATTAATGCTGGTATAGAAATAGTGTAATGGTTTCATTGGCATATTTACAAGCCCCTTGCGCAATGTTTGACATTAATGCTGGTATAGAGATAGTGTAATGGTTTCATTGGCATAATTGCAAGCCCCTTGTGCAATGTTTGACATTAATGCTGGTATAGAGAAAGTGTAATGGTTTCATTGGCATATTTACAATCCCCTTGCGTAATGTGTATTCTTGTCTGTGTGCCAGTTTTATTACTCTGCATGCATTTTCTGCTTGCATCCATGTTAAAGATTGCGCAAGAGGCTTGAAAATATCCCTCTCTTTTTTGTATATTGTATCTCAATTGATGCCATTAGTAAAATCCTTTACACATCTCTCACACCATTTCATATGGTTTTCTATCTGCTATCCCTATCCCTCTCCATACATTCACCTCTTCCACCCATGTAAAAAATTGCACAAGGTACTTTTAAAAAAGGAGCATATTTACAAGCCAAATTAAACTATTAGCACTATCTCTGTACCAGCATTGAATTTAAGCATGATAAACACTTTAAAAAGAAGTCTACCCTGTAAGCTAAAAGATACAAATTGTTAGCACACATAGCTAACATTATGGAAAAAGATGAAAATATAATTCCTTAATTCACATACACACACTGTGTTCCTTGTCAAAAATCTTAAAGCCAGACATTTCAACAAAAAACATTTAGTATGGTAAATTGTTTTAGACACAGAAAGTGAGATGAGACACACACACAAACAGACAGATGGTGTAGGCAGAGATTGAGATAACACACACATACAAACAGAGAGATGGTGGAAGGAGAGAGTGAGATGAAGCATGGAAAGACGGAGATGGTGGAGGCAGAGAGTGATATGAGACACAGAGATAGGGATGTGAACTAGTGTTTATATTGTATAGTTGATGTAATTGCTATGTGCTATGTTGGTAGTGGTCTACAATATGTCATATTTTTCTTTTCAACAGATTGTAAATATCTACAGAGTCATAATAGATTGTGCCTACCGAGAACCGCAAACAAAGACTTTATAAGCAAGTTGTATCAATCAAGAGGACTCAATTAGAAGATTCATCCAGAAGACAATCTTCAGAGAAAAGAAAAAATGCTCCTGGTAATGCACCTGTGCTTCCTGTTTTTTTCAGGATAACTTGAATGGACTCTTGTGCAAAGGTTATTAGTTTCTGGCAACAAATGCATTACATCATCACATTTTTAAGTTCAGGTGGGATATTTGCAACCATTGATGCTTGCATTGGTGGTGCTGTTGCTTCAGAAGAAGTGCTGGGAGTAGAGCCGTGCTCCTCTGATGATATTTTTATTACAGCTTTACTCCAATTGTTTGGGTGTATATTCTGGACATGGCATTCCATGCTATAAGTTCCAAAGTTGTACTGTTTCTGTGGATTCCCTCTTGAAAGAACTGTCTGACAGATTTTACATGTGACAAAAGGCGCATTTACCTTTTTTCTCTCTTTCTGTTTTTTTTTAAATTTCCGTACTATGGACTCTCTCTGTGTTCTAGGGGCTTCAGGAACAAACTCTTCTGAAGATGAAGTAGAAGAATGAACTTTTTACACAAAATAATTGTTGCATCTGTGGTTCCTGTTCTTCTGCAAAATTACAATGGACTCTTGTCTGAAGACTACCAATTTATTGCAATGTATGCATTGCATCAATAAATTTTTCAGTTCTGGCTGACTGTTCGCCACCATTGAAGATGGCATTGGTGTTACTCTGTTTCTTGCTGTAGATGTACTAGTAGAAGAGTCCTGCTCCTGACATCTTTGCACCACAGCTCTACTCCAATTGTTGGGGTGTATATTTTTTACATGGCGTTCCATGCTGAGGGTTCTGAATGAATATTTCTTATTAGGATTTCGTCTAGATAACACTGTGTCACAGATCTTGCAGGTGAACAGTGGTGCATTCACTTTCTTTTGGCGTTCTGGGAAGCTGAAAAACTTCCAGACTAGAAAAAAAGGTGTTGCTTCTCTGAAAGCCAAAGAAAAATGATCAACATGGGAGGGGTCTTTCAAGAATTAGAGTTGGAAGCATTACAAACCAATAACACCTTTTGTTATAAAGTTATATATGTTTTTTAAAAGTTGCTTAAATAAAATTATAAATGTTGTTTAAAAGTTGCTTAAATAAAGTTATATATGTTGTTCAAAAATTAAAATAAACGTGTTCTTTATTATCCAAGATAATGTGTACTTTTATATTGTACATTGAATATGGAGATATAACGATAAAACGTTCGGGTGTAAAAAATGAATTGCTGTGTACATGCACATCTGTGCATGTACATTTGTGCCTTGTGGCAGACATACATGTCATTAGACCATGTATGTGTGTGACATGGCACGCAAGTCAGAATCAGGGGTGCAACAGGCTGTCAAAGTGATAACCTGTCTTTCATTCGACAAGCCTCTTTCCGTTTGCCACTGGAGGGAGCCTGTGAGCCGTGTGAGAACGCCAGGACGCCGTTTCCGACAAGGCGAGAAGGCCGAGGCGAAGGACGCGAGACAGCCGCTCCCATCCACCTTTACTACCCTGCGAAGGGTGCTCTCTGCAGGGGGACACTGGGGTAGTACTGGGGGGCCGAAGATTTGCAGAATTTGGTGGAGCACAATAGGCGCGGGGGCTGTCACTGTCACTGTCACGGGGTGCGGGCCGTTGTGTGCTGTTTCGCGACCTGTTTCGCCACCTCGTTGCCTGTACTGGCTTGACTGTTCCCCTGTGCACGGCCCCTCTCCAGCCCCGTTCCAGCTGCTTTGACCACTGGAGAAGGCGGTGTTGGAGCCGAAAAAAGACGCCATCTACGGGAACACCCCATCGAATCGCTGCTCTTGCTCTCACTCCTGCTCCCCCATCTTTGTACCCATCAAGGAACCTGGTACATCGGAGAGAGTCCAGAGGGAGTCCGACAGAGTCCGAGAGTGTGGGGGGAGCATGCAATGAGCGGGCGTGAGCAGGTGCGAGCGCTGCTTGAGCCAAGTCCGAGGCTGAGCGCTGAGATAACAGCACCCTTCTGCCTCCGCCTGCGCCATTGCTGGTGTGAGCTCTTCAGTAACCTGTAGCCTGGAACTCTGCAATAAGTGAAAAGGGGATCGGTTGGAGGCCCGTTAGACTGCTGCTGCCTGCTGGTTGGTGTGAGCGCTCTTAAAGCTGTGAAAACAACACTGCCAAGCAGGGGAGGGGAGCCTGTCATTTTTGCCTTGCCTTTGCCCTACTCCAGGTGCTACTTTGAACACTTGGCCGTGACTTCTTCCCTGCTGGAAACGCTGCTGTGCTGCGAGGAGATTTAAAAACAGCGTTTTGCCCGCCCGCCTCCCACTGCCTGACTCCTCAGCCTGTTGGGGTTAGACCGCCGAGTGGAGCGCGGTGCGAGGGCTGCAAACTACGACTCCCAGCATCCCTAGCGGCATCGGCCGCGTCATTTTTGCGCCAGGAGGCGCAGAAATACAGCGTCACCCCAGTCGAGGGGGTGCTACTTTGAACACTTGGCCGTGACTTCTTCCCTGCTGGAAACGCTGCTGTGCTGCGAGGAGATTTAAAAACAGCGTTTTGCCCGCCCGCCTCCCCCTGCCTGACTCCTCAGCCTGTTGAGGTTAGACCGCCGAGTGGAGCGCGGTGCGAGGGCTGCAAACTACGACTCCCAGCATCCCTAGCGGCATCGGCCGCGTCATTTTCTTACCAGGAGGCGCAGAAATACAGCGTCACCCCCGTCTCGCGGGACGCGAGCGGGAACGCCGGGCAAAGGGCGGGCCCTCTGTGGCCCTCTGTGACTGAGGTAGGCTGGACTGGGCCCCGTTATTTTCATTTGTTCTCCAGTATACGTCTGGTGGTTCAGACGAAGTAATTCCACGAGAAGTTAAAAATTGCTTTACGCTCCACTGACAGTGTCTGCAAGTTCGTTTCAGTCGTATCTCCAATAACTACTTATTTTATGGTGCATACATAAATTTTACTTCATTCTCATCTGGGAAAATATTATTTAATAAGCGACATAGTGTGGGAATCTTTTGCAGAAGATGACCAAAAAACTCCGCTCCTGGAAATTGGTGGGGGGTAGAACCTGTGCTAAAACATAGGATGTCTCAAAAGGGTGATAGACAAAATGGGGTATCCTCCCCACTCAAAGATCTAAAGATTTGGGTTTCAAAAGGGAAACGTTTGGTCTCCCAGGTAAAGCCACTTCCACTGACTCAGAACTCTTCTCTAATAGAAGACAATAATCGGTGGAATTGGCTGCATAACGCCTTATCTACTAAGACCTCAGATAACCCCAAATTGTTTCATCATCTTTAACAATCAATTGAAAATCATTTCTTGGAATGCAGCTGGGATACATAGTAGCCCAGAGAAACTTGAGTTTCTATTTACGCTGGGAGCAAACGTGATTTGCATACAAGAAACTTGGTGTACTGATAATATTGATGTCAGAAAGGACTACTATATGTTGGAAGTGCCGGCTGCCCCATCTAAGAAAGGTCACGCTAAAGGGGGAATCGCTTGTTTATTATCTAATAAATTGCACTGGAAATTCTCCCACTATATTGACCCAAGTAACCTCTTTCAAGCTATAACAATAACACATCTCCCTACATATTTAAAGAAGCCCTCTGTCGTAATCATTAATGTGTATATTCCTCCAGAAGAGCGTTTTAACGGTTTATTGAAGCATGTCATCCAATATATTGGCCAAATCAAAAATACTTCACCTTCACCAGAAGTTATCCTAGTAGGAGATTTGAACTGCAAAATATCTAATACTAGTTTGAATCTCTTTAGAAATAAAGCCAAAGAAGAGGCGCATTTTATACCACAACCCCTCTTTCCAGATAAAATAGTAACCAACAAAAGAGGGAAGATTCTGCTAGAAGAATTATCGGCAGTCGAGGGGCTTATTTTAAATGGGAGATTTCCCTCAGATGTGCCTGCGGAATTTACTCATAAGTCCTCTTTTAGGCCTTCTATTCTTGATTATGCAATCTCGGACTATGACATTTTTCCTTGCATCCAGGATCTCATGATAGTCCCCACAACGTTGAGTGATCATAACATAATCCTCCTAACTATATCTTTAAAACCTCCGCCTACCGCATCATGGTCCCTTAATAGTAATGACGCTACTTTCCATGCATCCTCTGGAAGATGTTTTTGGGACCCATCTGCCATTACTGGGGTGCATACCATTCTATGTAAAACCATACTAGAACTAAATGCTTGGCACGGTTTGGAAATTGTTAATTTTGAAAGACTCATGCGGAACATTATCCTGGATGTGAAAAAGGTTAGCTATCCCATGAAAAGGGTAGTTCTGCCTTGTGCCTTGCGCACCCTGAATAAAGAAATAAATAAATTAGTCCGAGAGCAATTCCTAGGTAGATCTGGTGAACGGGAAAAAGAAATATCTAGGTTAAAAAGAAAGAGACTTAGACTAAAAGCGAAAATAAAAAAGGAGAAGGAAGATACAGTTTGGATTAACCTGAGGGAATCAGTTGTGCATGGCAAGATTCGTGAATTTTGGTCCATAATTGGGAAGGGATGTGGCACTAGATTAAGTCCTTGCCCAATTCCCATAGCTGAAGAGGTATGGTCCTCTTATATTCGGGAGTTTTATGAAGGGAATGGTATTTCTGTGGATGATACTGCCCCTGATTTAACATCTGAAGTAGTGATTAAGTATCCCTCGGAGGAAATAATAGAAATGGCCATAAAGAATATGCGCTCCTCCGGCGCAATGGGTCCTGACGAACTCCCCATGACGGTTTTGAAGCAGGATTTTTCTCTGTGGAGTAAAATTCTTTCCCCATTGTTTAAATCCTGTTTTGATTCTAAAAAGGTACAAGCATCCTGGAGGGGAAGTATTCTGGTCCCCATTTTTAAGAAGGGAACGAGGGATAGCCCTAGTAATTACCGTTTGATTGCTCTCCTCGACTCAATCGGTAAGGATTTTGCGAAATGTCTTTTAAATCTACTTTCCGACTGGGTTGAGGAGAACAATATTTTGCCACTCGAACAAACTGGATTTCGTAGGGACCACGGCACCCTAGATAATCTCACCGCCCTACATGTGATATCGGATAAATACACGCAAGTGAGAGGGGGGGGTGGTGTACGCTGCTTTTATTGATTTCTCCACGGCGTTCAATAAAGTGGATCGTAGATCACTGTGGAGAAAATTAGCAGATCTTGGGGTACCATCTTACTTATTAGATCTTGTTCGTACACTTCATACGGAAACTTGGTGTAGGGTGCTTCAAGGGGGCGAAAGGGGTCTCTCCGACCGAATTCCATCTTTAAACGGCCTCAAACAAGGCTGTCTTTTGGCGCCTCTTTTGTTCTCCCTATACAGGCAGGACCTGCCTGCCGCCGTGTCTGTCTGTGAGGGTATTGCTCCAGTGATAGGGGGGCCCCTATCTCTTGTTTGATGTAGGCCGACGACATTCTTGTTTTAGATTTAACGCCAAAAGGTCTCGCAAATAGGCTGCAAGCTCTTTATGCTTTTGCTGTTTCCCACTCTATGAAAATCAACATATCTAAAAGTAAAATTATGTGCATAGTTGGGAAAAAGAAGTGCCGCTCTGAAAACTTTGGGTGGTATATTGGTGGCCAAAAATTAGAGGTTGTTAAATCTTACACTTTTTTGGGGAAAATCATCGCCGCTAACCTGAGTGAGAGGCCTTTATCGAACATAGCTCACGGAAAGGCCTCGCCCATGGTAAAGGTTTAAATTCCCTTTACCTTGCCACCGGAAAAAGGCACTTTGCCTGCTTGCTGGAGGTCTATAGGGCTAAGATCCCCACTACGTTACTTTATGGTATCGAACTTGTAGAAATGAAATTTTGGGACTTCTGTCATAAAATTGAAGGGAAACTCCTAAGATCCTTATCTTCACTAAACACCGCTTGCTCTTTGGCCGCTTGTAGACTCGATTTTGGTCTCAGGAGCAGCTGGGTACAGGGACTATGTGCCCTAGTAAGATGGGTGGTTTCCCTGGCCAGATCGGAACCGGGGACGTTGAGAGCCCTACTCAAAAATGAAGTACTGGGCAATTTTAAAGAGTTTTCACAACTTGTAAGGAACTTTAGAAGAGCAGTGACTCTTTTAAAGTTAGATGAAAGTGTTTTGTTCCTGCATTCACCAACTCAACTAAAATTCCTGTTAAAACAGGCTTCGTGGGAATTATGCTTTCTGACAGATAAGAATACACTACAAGGAAAAGGGGGTTGTGATTTTCTCCTTAATTCGTATGTCATTAAGAGGGCCCAACCCTATGTTATATGGAATTTGCCCCATGGCATTCGAAGATTATGGTTCCTTCTACGCTATGACTTATTACCCTTAAATGTACTTTTATCCAAATGGTATGGATCGTCTCAAATGTGTAATCTCTGTAACCTGAGCATTCAGGACCGTATGCATGTCTTGCTGATTTGCCCTGCACTCCGTACATTGCGCCTCAAATGGTTAAAACCTATATGCCTCCGTTTAGGTATCTCTAATGTGAATAGCTTTGTTCAATCCTTATACTGGCCTCCGAATTAAATGTTTTGCTTCCACATTTTTAATTTTTTTAAAGGTTTTTTAGCTATTTATTAATATGTTATTGGAGTGGTCTCACCTTGCTTTTGGTTGTATTTCTGTCAATGGATGTTATTTGATTTAAATGTGTTTATTGAATATTATTCTTTTATTTGTACTTGCTCTGAATTTGTAGTATGTATTTTATGTGGCCCTCGTTGAGAGCCAAAACATAATAAAATAAATTGAATTGATAACCTGTCCCCTTTGACAATTCGGTTATTTTACCGAATCGGTATTTACTGATTCAGTAATTGCCATTGATTCCTATTGGCCTCAAGGCCCATAGGAATTAATGGCAATTACTGAATTGGTAAATACCGATTCGGTAAAATAACTGAATTAAACAGATTCGGTAATTTTAAAAGACAAATTACCTATATCCCATTTACTTACTCTTAAATATTGAAGTGGTATGATTTGGGACGCGATGTTGATAGGCATTTACCGGTCGGTAACGGCTGAATTTGGCCGTTGCTGATCAGTAAATGCCTTTTCCTATGTAGGAGGAATTTATCTACAGATTTGGTATTTTTACCGATTCTGTATTTACAGAATCGGTAAAATTACCGAATCAGTAAATACAGACTTGGTAAAAATACCAAATCTGTCAATTCTAATGTAGGTAGCACTGTTGACAGTGCTAGAGGCGTCTAAGAATTCGTTATTTACCACCCAATACAATTGGGTGGTAAATAAGGAATTCCTGTGTACATGCACATCTGTGCATGTACACCTGTGCCATGTGGCACACATACATGCCCTAAGGGCATGTATGTGTATCACATTCCACACAAGCCAAAAACAGGGGTGCTACAGGGTGTCAAAGTGACACCCTGTTCCCCCTGGCAGGATTCAGTATTTACTGATTCGGTAATTACCGAATTGGTATTTGCCATTGAGTCCTATGGGCTTGAAGGCCCATAGGAATCAATAGCAAATACAGATTCTGTAATAATTGAATCGGTATTTACCAAATTTTACCGAATCGGTAATTAATTTGGTAAAAATACCTATATCCCCATTCCCAGTTCTTAAATACTGAATCGGTATGATTCGGTATTTAAGAAGTGGTAATCTGGGATTACATACATCGGGCCCTCGTTATTTATAAGTAGGTAAATCGAGATTATGTACATCTGGCCCATTGAGTTGTAACATATTTATATACATATGTTACATTTCAGTGCTTTGGAAGTAGTACAGTATACTATAGGTAAACACCTTATAGGTTTATGCTGTACCACTTCCTTATAGTTTTGCACTTTGACATTCACTATGACAAACTTTTACATACAAACATAGAAATTTAGTTCTTTCTTTAACCAGTAGAGGTAGTTCTAAAAAGAACTGTAATTTTTTTTTGCTTGAAAAACGTAGAAAAATGAACTTTTTACACAAAATAATTGTTTAACAGGAACAAACTATGAAATTGAAAGAAAAAAATTATTTGCTGCATCTGTGGTTCCTGTTCTTCTGTAAAATTACTTCAATGGACTGTTGTCCGAAGGATACTAATTTACTGCAATGTATGCATTGCATCATTAAATTTTTCAGTTCTGGCTGAATGTTCGCCACCATTGAAGATGGCATTGGTGGTACTCCGGTTGTTGCTGAAGATGTACTAGGAGAAGAGTCCTCCTCCTGAGATCTTCCCACCACAGCTCTACTCCAATTGTTGGGGTGTATCTTTTTTACATAGCGTTCCATGCTGTGGGTTCCAAATGAATATTTCTTATTTGGATTTCCTCTTGATAACACTGTATCACAGATCTTGCAGGTGACCAGTGGTGTATTTACGTTCTTTTGATGTTCTGGTATGCTGAAAAATTTCCAGACTATGGACTCCTTCTTCTTACTTGGGTGAGGGTCCTCTTCAACAAAATCACCATTAGAAGAATGGTCAGACTCTGGATGTTCAGCCATTTGGAATTTTTTTCTGTAGCTAGGAGCTGTAGAAAAAAGGTGTTGCTTCTCTGAAAGCCAAAGAAGAATGATGAACATGGGAGGGGTCCTTAACATTTGGATTAGGAGGTATTATAAACCAATTAAATCTTTTCTTCTGAGGTCACATGGTTGGACGTAAGCTTACAGAGCGCTTACGTTGCGTTTTTGGAGCGCTTACGCAAGCTTACATTGCGTTTACGCTCTATTTACGGAGCGCTGACGTCATCTTGCGATGCGTTTACGTATTACACACCCTCACGAGATTTATAATTGCCTAAAGTTATATATGGTCTTTAAAATGTTAAACTAACATGTTCTTTATTATCCCAGATAATATGTACCTTTATATTGTGTAATGAATACGTAAATATAACGATTTAAAGTTTATAAAACTTTCGGTGGTAAGAGCTCAAAGCTTTCACGGTGCGCACACGGAGCTCTTACTTTGCGTGCACGTGTGACCTACCCTCGCGAGATTTGTTACTAGTTTAAAAAGTAATATACTGTTGTTAAAAGTTTAAAAAACCATTTTCAACATTAAAGCGGATATTGTCTACCTTTAAAATCTACGTTAAAAACGTAGATATTATGTTTTAGAAACGTAAAAAATTTATCGGGGTAAGAGCTCAGAGCGTTTACGGTGCGCGGACCCTGTAATCATATAAAAAAAACTTGAAAATAAAAATTATATATATATTATATAAAATATATATATTCACTGAATAAACCTTAGGTTTCAAGCCTTACATAGTTAGGTATTAGCATTAAAAAAAACAGCAAATTCACTAAAAAAACATAGGTTTCAGGTCATATATAGTTAGGAATTAGCATTTAAAAAAACTTGCAAATTCATTGAAAAAACCATAGGTTTCAGGTCATATATAGTTAGGTATTAGCATTTAAAAACCTTGCAAATTCACTGAAAAAACCATAGGTTTCAGGTCATATATAGTTAGGAATTAGCTTTTAAAAAACCTTGCAAATTCATTGAAAAAACCATAGGATTCAGGCCTTATATAGTTAGGAATTAGCATTTACAAAAAAATAAAAATAATTGCTCCTATATAGTTAGTTGTACTAACTATATTTCGCGCACCCGCAATCCACTGCTGATGATGTCACATATTACATCATTCATGACATGGTCAGTGACATCACTGATGACATCACTGATGACATCTCACATGACATCACTGATGACATCACTGATGACATCTCAATTGACATCACTGATCACATCACTGATGACATCATTCATGTGATAAATTGATGCATCTTCTCACACCCTAATATAACCTTTGATACACCCACTCTAAATTACAGACTGCCATTCTCAAAACCATAGACACTACAACAGCAATAACTACAGACACACTCACTGATTCTTAGGTTTAAACACACATCCACTCACTCACCCGTACAGTCACTCATACTTATGGTCACTCAGTACAGGACTATCATATGCACTCATACACCTATATAAATACTCACACACCAACACTCATCCATAGAGGTACTCATACATCTAGTCAGTCATGCAAATAATGAATCACAGTGCCATTTACTCACCTATACAGTTATACACACACCAGCTCAATCACTCATACAAATATTAGCACATTCTTACTCTTTTATACAATCACTGATACAAGCACACACTCATCCATACAGCCACTCTCACAATCACACACTCTCACTTACAGCCAATTATATACTCCAACACACATATATATTGCCTTTCACATATGTAGTTACTCACACATGTACCACTGACACACCTATACACACACTCGCCCACCCATACAGTCCATCACAGATGCAATCTTGAAACCATGCCCCCAGTGAATCACCCACTCAAACATCTATGCACAGAGTCACACACACCCCACCCACATAAAAACTGAGGCACCCATACAGATACTCAGACAACCAATCAATAACCCATATAGACACTCATGTAGCTATTCACAAACCCATGTAGCCTCTTACACACCAACAGACAGACGGATACAGACATTAACACAGTTTAGTCACTAACCCACGCATTCAGTAAGATACGTTTAATTACTCAATTATAGAGTCAGTCACGCACCTTCTAAATCATCCATTCAGACACTTATACACCCACTCATTCTTGAATACGCCTTTCCCTATATATATTAAACATATTTCAACTTTACAGAAACACACAATCACTGGATGATGTCATCAGTGATGTCATTAGAGATGTCATCAGTGATGTCATCAGGGATGTCACTGACCATGTCATAAGTGATGTAATATGTGACGTCATCGGCAGTGCATTGCGAGGGCATGAGTTATAGTTAGCTGAACTAACTATAACTGGGGAATTTCTCTGGTTTTGTATGAGTGAAATGTCCAACTAACTATAACTTTCCCAAAAACCTATGTTTTTTTCAGTGAATTTGTAAGGTTTTTTAAATGCTAATTTCTAACTATAACGTGCCTGAAACCTATGTTTTTTTCAGTGAATTTCAAAGGTTTTTAAATGCTAATTTCTAATTTTAATGTGCCTGAAACCTATGTTTTTTCAGTATATATATATATATATATACATATATATATATATATATATATATATATATATATATATATATATATATATATATATATATATATATATATATATATATATATATATATAAACTCCACAAATGCCACTTCCAGAACTACCCAAGACCGGCGAGGCAGGCAAAGTAGGAGACGGGCCACAAGATTTACAGGTTCTTGGATTTATTGCAGCTGATACAACAGGAGGGCAATACGCGTTTCGGGCTTCAAGAGCCCTTGTTCACATGCAAAGAACTAGTGCAGCTTTTTTGTTTTTATAATGTTTTAGGTGAGTAACTTAAGCTCCGCCCTTCCAACAATCATGTGACTATAGACATAGACAAAATCTTGTGTTTTTAAATACCCATTTTTCGTGCAAATACGCAACATAAGTTAAACACAAATTTTACACATGCCAGTTAGATATTTAACCATAGCAAATTGACATTTCATCATTTAGAATGTTTTTATAAAAATGTCACTAAAAGCAGATTTGTAGAAAAATAACTGGATAAATCCATGTAATGCAAAATTTCTAAGTCTATAGTAAAAATATTTAAATGTTATTGGGGTAGGCTGAAGATAAAGTGCAAATAATAGTGCTGAACTAGATCAGTGTCTAACTGTACATAAAGTGCCAACACGCGTGCTAAAAGGGATAACCACAATATAAAATATTGTAAGAACATGATAAAAGAACCTGGATTAAAATATGGAGCTGAAGAGTAGTTAACTAATGTGTCCGAGGCTAACAAGGAACTTGACTAGCCACGGAATACAGGAAATTTAGAACATAGGAATAGTTTGCACGAAATCAGGAACAGTTAGCAAAAAACCAAGACCCATGGAACATTCAACTCTAGGTAACAGGAAACCTGACTACCTGAGGAAAAAATGAGGGTGTATATGGGCAAGGGAAAAGACTTTAGAGGAAGTTTCGCAAGTCTTCAGTATTGTTGAGACCGTTGGGCCACTTGCTGTCATATTCTAGAATGAATCGAGATTCTAGTTGCCTCAGTTTAAGTTCTCGATTACCCCCGCGTCTAAGAGGGGGAACTGAGGCTACCACATAATAAGATAGATTATTAGCATCTTTATTATGTGTGCTTTGAAAATGACGAGCCACCGGATAGGATTGGTCACAGTGTGAAATGGCCCTAATATGCTGCAAAATCCTGACGTGCACCTGCTGCTTGGTACTGCCTATATAATCAAGGCCGCAGGTGCACGTCAGGACATATACAGCATACTCGGTCTTGCAAGTGTTGTTGCCAACAATAGGTGTATCCACTGATGTAAATGGAGTACTGTAGTGGGTTTTATTGGTGCCAAATTGGCAAGCTCTACACGTAGAAAACTTACGAAACCCTGGCGTTGGTTGTAACCAGACCGCCTTTTGTTTCAATTCTGGACTACTTTGATCCAATACTGTCCCCATGCTATGCGTTCTGTGGAACGTTACCAATGGTTTGCTTGGCAACATATTTCCTAGCACTGTGTCCGTCAGAATAGTGGGCCAATTACAATTGATTATTTGTCTGATCTTTCTCTCCTGACAGCTAAATGCAGTGATGAATCTCGGGCATTCATTAGAGATTTCCACATTAGGACTGACTATGTCAGAAACATTCTCAGTATATTTTTGGGAATAGTGAGGATCTAGGTCTTTTGTCGGCTCTCGCCAGAGCCCGATCAAACACTCTATCAGAATACCCTCAAGCTTTGAGTCGTATCCTTAAATCTTTAACGCATTTGAGAACGTTTTCATTAGAGCTACAAATTCTTTTGATTCTGAGAATTTCTCCTAAAGGTATATTGTCAATGGTGTGCATGGGATGGAGACTAGAAGCATGCAGGGTTGTGTTACCTGCAGTTGCTTTTCTATGTAGGGTCATTTGTAATCGATTTTCTGTATCTACAAAGACACTGACATCCAAAAATTCTATTTGTTTAGCACTGATATGGGACGTGAATTTTAAATTGAGAGTGTTATCGTTAAATTGATGGGCTTCTCTTTCGTCTCCCTGCCAAATTATAAAGATGTCATCGATATAACGTAAAAATTTAACAATTTTTTCCTTGACCCAAATCCGGTGTGTGACGTTGAGGACCCGCTCCTCCCACCTGCCCACGTGTAAACACGCGTAGCTGGGGGAGAAGCAAGCCCCCATCGCCACACCTCGTTTACATAGGAAAAGCATTTTTTTATTTGCTTATAACTTTGCCGTTGTTTAACGAATCTTTATCAATTTTTCCAACAAGTTGCACTTTTAAGATCAGCTCCTATCTTGAAAGTTTGGGTGTGATACGTCAAGTGGGGGCTGAGAAAAAAGTGAGGCCTCAAAACGTGTTTTCCCCATGTCAATTTCCATTGGGAAATTTTGCGACGAGCTAGAGCGCGAACTGCTGAACGGAATTATCCCAAATTTGGCAGAAAGGTAGAGCTTGGTTCAGAAAGCGACCTTTTGTTAAAATGGTGTAAATCCGTTCAGGAGTTTTTGCGAAATTCATAAAATAGGAGTCAAACATCAATTTCCCATAGGAAACTTTGTGCAAGGCTACAGCCGAAACTACTGAACGGAATTACCCCAAATTTGGCACAAAGGTAGTGCGTGGGTCAGAAAGCAACCTTTTTTTCAAATGGTGTGAATCTGTTCAGTAGTTGCTGAGAAATTAGAAAAATAAAAGTTTTGATATCTAGGTGGAGCCTAAGTCCCCTGCATGAGCTTCACTGTGATTGGCTGCCAACACTCTAAACCAGGAAGTGTTGGCAGCCATCTTGTGGCTCGGTAGAAGCGAGTTGTTAGAAAACAGAGAAACAGAGGTATAAAAAAGGGAAGGGGGCAGAGTAGGCACACCTTGACCCCCTAGGCCTGGTCAGGGGGACCCAGAAGGACCCCCAGGACCCAAAAATAGTTTTTTTTTAAAATGGGCGTAATTCGCGCTGGGGTCGCTGGTTCCCATGTTTTATTTTAATGAGACCCCTGGGTGATTAGGTCCAGGGGGGTATTTCCTAAAAAAGAATAGCAGGGGTCACTGGGGCTGCGGGTGCCCGCTTGGTCCTTGTAGTCTCGGGGGTTCACTCATATTGGGAGGGGGGTTGAGCGGCCCCCTCCTGGAGCTCTCCATCTGCTGATAACTTCGCCGCCGTTTGACGATTCTTTACGAAATGTTCCCAAAGGATTCTCTTTTTTGATCAGCTCTTATCTTGAAAGTTTAGGGGTGATTGGTCAGGGGGGGCTGAGAAAAAAGCGGAGAGTGAAAACATGTTTTCTCAATGGATTTTCCATAAGAAACTTTAAAAAAGCCACAGGTGAAACTGCTGAACGGAATTATGCGAAATTTGGCAGGGAGAAAGGTCTTGTTGAAATGGTGTAAATCCGTTCAGTAGTTTTTGAAAATATTAAATGCGTTGTAACGTCATACATTCAAATGTTTATGGCACATTCAGTGGAGTGTTGTAGCTTTAGCAATGCAGGGCTATGGAAAGTTGAAGTTTCAGTTTTTGGCACATGGAGGGCAGCCAATTAGAGCCAAGCTCATTGTTGGAGTTAGACTGCGCCAACATATGTACTCATACAATCACTTTGTCAATCCCCACACACTTATAAATTCACTATACACTCTCCTTGCAGTACTGTAATGATGCAGTCTCTACTTATGTACTTGTACAATGACCGAGACAAAGCTACATTACTAAAGTTTTCCCCTACTGTCAAAGGTAAGATGGTTGCATACGCTGTCCAGAGCACTATGTAATGTGGTAGGGCCTAGGGGCAGCATGTTGCATACATAATGAACAAACAAACACAGATAGATAGTGGAACTGGGTACAGGCATGTGCGCTCGACTCCTTTTTATTAACAGGGTCACATGTCCAGTGACGTCTGTGGTGGATGCATGTGGGGAGATTGTAAGCCAACCCTCCGCGAATGGTTGGTGAGGCAATAAGTACAACAGTAATCATTGGATCAGACACAGAGATTCAATCATAAAGGGTCAATGATTTGTGCTGCACTAAGGTACAGGCAACAGACATGAAATCATACAGAAAAGATTCTATTATAAAGGGTTTATGACTAGTGATACACTGAGGTAGGCCAGCAGATGTGAAATTATTCACAAAATATTGTATCAGAAAGGGTGCATGAGTTCTGCTGCACTGCGGTAGGGGCATCAGAAGCATTCAGCATGTGCGCAGTCAGCGATGATGCGTGGTCCGGGGTACCACACTGGGAGCAATGTCTCTTGCCTATTCGAATGCGCCATCTGCTATTGCGACTCGATGTGAATTGTGAGCCCTGCTGTTCGCAGTCTAGGTGGATGGAACAAAAGATGTAACATTTATGAAACATACTGTCGAAATATGTAGGTTTCAGGGATGTTATAGTTCAAATTGTGAGCTCTGCTATCCGCAGTGTAGACTGCCATTCAGTGTTCATTTGGACTTGCAAGATGAATTTGGTCATTATAGTAAAGCTATAACTTACATAAAACAAGTTCTTGAAGTAAGGATACTAATAGGATATTGTGTAGATTTGAAGGATGTTATACTTAGTTGGGATTTTCACCAGAAACTACTTTAAACTTTGTTATTTCTTTTTGAAACTCCACATCACTATTATCTTCCATCTCTTCTTCAACATGTACACCTATCAAACTGTTATTTTCTTTACACTTCTCTTGACTACCAAAGAAAAGTAATTCTATATCATCACAAACTTATTTTATATCATTTATATTAAAACCCGATTTCGTGCCACAGCAAGACCTAGACTTATCCAGATGATTCCTCTTGACTTTGAATATAAACTTGCAGATGTCTATCGATCCAAACATTCGTAGGATCCAATTTCTCGGCGTGATAGCATCTTCAAGCTGAAGCTGTACAATTTTTTGCTAAGTCTCTTCTCCTGAGAAGTTTCTTTCCACATTTCTTTCAATTCTGTCTTCTCAGACTTGGTAATATATGATGTGACATAGTGAGAAACAGCAATTCAGTTATCTGCAACATATTGTATGTCCATATTTGCATTCCACATCATAAAAATCACCGGATTGTAATCATTAATGTACTACGATTGTTCTGTTCTTTATATATTATAAGTATTTTTGGGTCATCTTCGAGTGATAGTATGCCTCACTGCTGACATATAACTGTTTACTCTTTCTTGCAATGACTTGTGGTGCACTGAGTTAGTAGTACCTTTGGCACTCAGCGTGTACGTACCCTGCGATGATGCGTGGTCTGGGGGGGCGCACTCCGACCAATGTCTTTTGTCTATTGAATTCTGCCTTAATAAGGCCACATGGCAATGAGTTATGGTGCACTGAGTTGGAAGTACCTTTGGCGCTGAGTGTGTACGTATCCTGTGATGATGCGTGGTCTGGCGGGCCGCACTCGGAGTTATGTTTTGTCTATTGAATTCTGCTTTAATACGACCACGTGGCGATGACTTAGAGCAGTGAGTTAGTGGCACCTGAAGTACTTAGCGTGTGCGCACCCTGCGATGATGCGTGGTTCGAGAGGGCCGCACTGGGAGCAATGTATCTTGCGTACTGCACTGCGTCATCTGCAATCGCTACTCCATCTGAATTGTGAGGCCTGCTGTCCGAAGTGTAGATTAAAAGCAGTAGTCGGTACAGACATAAGTCTGCAGTGCTGTGCTGCTGAGTTGGCACAGTCCTGTGTCAAGGAGGTCCGAGGTCATGGCGGCAGCCACGTTGCAGGGTAAGGCTCGCCCTGTGGCAGACACGTTGGCCTTCACAGTTCATAAGTGAACCACGCCCTGAGCCCCAGCTTATTTATTTATACTTCTAAGCTAGGCTGGCGTATGTTAGACGAGCCCACTGTGCTTCCGCTTCCAGGAGAGGATAACACAGCAAAATGTCAGAGACCTTCCCCACTGCCTGAGGTAACATGGTTGTGTCTATTGTGCACAACACTACAAGCACCAGCAGTATATATATAGATGGAGAGGTTTATGATCTGTATAGTGAGGTCTGTCCAGCACATCACGGCTACACTTGGTATTGTGTACATTATTATTATTGATGGGTGGGTTGTGTCCTTCAGACATAATTGGTTGCCATATCTGGCAACATTCAAGTATTGTGTGGCTGAGGGACCATGCAGTTTTTGGAAGGTCCACTGTCCTGTTCTGCGCTGCCTCGGTGATAGTAGGGAAGGGGGTGGTCTGGGTGGGACGTCCTGAGGCTGGTGGCAGTGCATGTTGTGGTATTCATGGGTGTTTGAGCTGCGTGATCAGTAACTCTATGACATATGTTTCGCTTCAAATACGATTCTGGGCTACGACCCCTTTCACACTGTAGGTAGTCACCCTGGTTTACACCAGTAAAATGGAGATGTTAGATTCCTACTGCAAAAGTAGCTTGTTCCCTGTTGTTGGATCGCACCCCAGATATAGTTGCTCATTGAAAATATCGGGAACTGGTGCTTTTGTATTAATTTTTGTACGGGGACGTCTACTCTGTATATTATCACCGTTAGCAGTTGTTCTTATTTGTGACAAATTCTTTTTTGTGGAAGCTATTGCTGGAAATCTGGAGATATTGGCTGTTTTCACTAGGTTAACAATAAAGTGATAATTTAAAATCACTGAAAAACTATAGGTTTAAAGAAGAAAATAATTCGAAATTAGCATTTAAAAAACCTTCGCAATTCACTGAAAAAACCATAGGTTTCAGGGACGTTATAGTTACAAATAAGCATTTTAAAACCTTTGAAATTCACTGAAAAAAAACATAGGTTTCAGGGACGTTATAGTTACAAATTAGCATTTAAAAAACCTTTGAAATTCACTGAAAAAAACATAGGTTTCGGGGACGTTATTGTAAGCTGGACATTTCACTCATACAAACCATAGAAATTCTACTGCTATAGTTAGTTGAGCTAACTATAACTCACGCCCCCGCAATGCACTGCTGATAACGTCACATATTACATCATTCATGACATTTTATTTTATTTATTTATTTATTTATTTCATTTGTATCGCGCAACAGCTACTCAACAAAGGGTTTCCCGGCACTACTGATTCATGGTTTGTTCCTAACTGGGCATGTTTCAGATGTTAAACAGCCAGGTCTTTAAGGCTTTCCTGAACTTCATATGGTTAGCCTCATTTCATACAGAAAGTGGCATGGTATTTCACAGTGTCGGTCCAAGAAATGCAAACGATTTTCCACCCACTCTTGTCTGTTTGGTTCTGGGTATTACAAAATGCTTAGCTGAAGCATACCGTAGGGCTCGGGAATGCTGGTAAGGATTCACCAGACTTTGCAAGTATTTTGGGGCAGTTTTAGTGGAGATTTTATTTATTTATTTTTTTCTAAAATATTTTTATTTTTCATTTTTTCTTATTAACTTGCACATTGAATTACACGTCATACTTTTATACATTTTACAAATTACATCCATTATGTATCTCTGGTTTGAAGTTTCCTAAACAATATAAACAGTATGATTATATAACAATATCATAAATCATAATTCTAACGTTTACTATTCTTTTACATTATCTTACAATGCCATCCTTTCCTTCCATTTGATTATTGGTTCCCAAATTTTCAACCCGAGTCTCCTTCCCTTTTCCCCCTTCCGTGCATATATAGCTTTCTCGAGGTTATAGCTAGCTAGTAGGTTTGCCAGCCAAACTTGCATATCCGGGGGTACCTTGTCTAACCATACTCTTGCTATTGACAGTCTCAATACTGCAGTGGCTATAAACATAAATTCTTTCTGGTCCAATCCATCTTGATTGTCTATTCCAAACAATATCATCCTAGGTGTTAGTTTAATTCTTATATCAAGAGTATTATTAATAAAATCTTCTATGCTTCTGATCAAGGTATGCAGCTGAGGGCAAGTAGCAAACATATGAATGATATCTGCATCTCCTGCATTACAGCGTGGACAGGTAATACCAGTGGTCCCTCCCCACTTGGCTATTCTAGCGGGGGTATAGTACAGTGAGAATAACGTCTTGTAATGCTGTGATTGCAGGGGGCCAGAGCACAAGATATTACATCCCAAATTCAAGGATTCTTGAAGACTTCCGGGGTCCACTCCCAATTTTCCAACCCATTTGTTGCTAACTTTCTCCAAATCGTCCACCTTCCCTTTTGTTAAAATTGCATAAAAAGATCTAATTGTGCAGTCCCCTCCTACTTTTATCTTTTCCAGTACTTCATTAGTGGAGATTTTATGCATAAAGCAGAGAGATTTAAATTTGATCCGATTTTCTACTCTAAGCCAGTGTAGGTCGCGAATGTACTTAGAGGTAGATGTCATATAAGGGATTTTGCATAACAGTCTAGCAGCCGCATTTTGGACTGTCTGCAGTCTGCGGACCGTTTCCTTCTTTGCCCCTAAGTATAATACATTGCCGTAATCAAGCCTAGATGTGATCAAAGCATTGATTACTGTTTTCTTTGTGGATTCTGGCAGCATCCAGCAGATCTTTTTAAGCCATTTTAAAATTGCAAAGCAGGTAGCAGATGTCTTCACTGCTTCTTGGTGCAAATTAAGGGAGTCATCCACAATGATACCAAGGTTACGGGCCTGCATTACCGGAACCGGAAGAAGGCCCATTTCTTGTGGCCAATGTTGGGAGCCCCATAGTTCTTTATCTTTACCTAGGATCATTACTTCGGTCTTATCAACGTTTAATTTAAGAAAATTCTCTTGCATCCAACTTGCAATTTTCACAAGTCCTTGTTTTAAAATAGATGGACTGTCATTTTTCGCAGACGAACGTGAGAAGAGCAGTTGTGAGTCATCAGCGTAGGAGAACATTTGTAATCATTTGTAATCCCGCCTCTTCCGCTACCTTTGCAAGCGGACTCATGTATAGATTAAATAGTAAAGGGCTTAATATGGAGCCCTGTGGTACTCCATGTTTAAACATCTGGACGTCTGAACAAGCGGAGAGCGAAAAAACTTGAAAAGTGCGTTTGTCCAGAAAAGATTTAATCCAATTGATGGCAGCTCCTCTGATACCCATTAAGTATAGTGTCTGCATTAACACACATGTGATACCATATCGAATGCGGCACTAAGATCTAATAATACTAATTCCACTGTTTCACCTCTGTCCTACATAGAGCAAATGTTTTTTGTAACACCAAGTAAGGTTGTCTCCGTAGAGAAACCAGATCGAAAGCCTGACTGTTGAGGAGGCAGCAAATCTTGGGTTGTGATAAATTCTGTGAGGGAACGATGAATATGCTTTTCAAGTATTTTAGCAAATATGGGTAATAAGGAGATTGGTCAAAAATTTGAGGACAGATTAGGGTCAGCTCCAGCTTTCTTTAGCAATGGGTGGATCATAGCGTGTTTCCATTCTTTTGGTACACATTCTTCCTGTAAGGATCCATTTAAAAGGTCTGTGATTATGTCCATAGACTTTTTAGTAAGTTGTTTTGGTACCGAGCATGGTAGTGGGTCATTTATTGATCCTGATTTGATGGTACTAAGTAGCTCAATGACAGTGTCAGTGCAAAGCACGGGCCAACTTTCCATTATACTAGCCGGGGCATAGGGGAGCTGCTTATCAGTTTGATTGCTCAGTACAGTAGAAAATACATTAGGAGAGATCATGTTGGCCGGGTGGCCTATGTTCTGAGCTAGTTCAATTTCTTGGTAAATGTTGTCAACTTTATTGACAAAGAATGAGGCTAATAGATCGCATTGTTGCTTATTTAAATCTGGCGGGGTTTGTTCTGTTTTTGAGCCAGCTAGTTCTTTCACCATTTTAAAGAGTATTTTTGATTGATTTAGGGCCTCCGTAATAGTAGTACATACAAATTCTGCTCTAGCTTTGCTACAAAGCGCTTACTATTTGGCTAATTTGACTTTGTATTCTTTTTTAGCTTCTGGAGAATAGGTCTTTCTCCACATGCGTTCAGAGTTTTTGCACCTAGTTTTTTCAAGCTTCAGTGTTTCATTAAACCATGGAGCAGGAGATTGATGGTTTTTGCATTTCAATTTAGTTTTAGGTAGGCATGTGTCAATAGCTGTCATGAGCCACTTTTGAACTGTCACGGACAGATTTTGAACCAATGCCTTAGTGCAAGGGGTACGTGAATCAAGGAAGGTATTTAAGGTGACAATGTCTAATTTCTTCCAATTTCTAATGAATTGATCATGCACAGGTATGCTTTCCTTACTAGGCAGTGTGATTTGAAATGAGAATTTAATGAGATAATGATCTGACCAATCAATAGGTAGAGCATGGGAGGTGGTCATATCATTAATATTAGAGAAAATCGGGTCAAGACATGGTCAGTGACATCACTGATGACATCTCAAATGACATCCCTGATGACATCACTGATGACATCATCCACGTGACAATCTGCTGCACCTCCTCACAGCCCAATATAACCTTTGATACACCCCCTGTAAAATACAGAGTTCCATAATCAAAACCATCGAGACACCAAAACCAGTTACTACAAACGCACTCACTAATTCCTAGGTCCACAGACACATGCACTCATTCACCCATACAACCATTCATACATGTAGTCACTGATCAATACAACACTATCATATACACTCAGGCAGCTATATAGACACTGACACACCACCATTCATCCTACTCACTCATGCACTCATCGTAGTCAGTTATGGAAAGAATGAATCATAGTTCCATTTACTCACCTACACAGTTATACACACACCACCTCATTTATTCATACAGATACTAACGTATACTTACTCTCTTATATAATCACTAATACAAGTATACACTGATCCATACAGGCACTCTCACAATCACTGACTCTCACATATAGTCATTTATATACTCAAACTCTCACATTCACTGCCTTTTACATATGTAGTTACTTGGGCATGTACCACTGAGACATCCAACCTTTAACCAACACATCCATCCAACACATCCATACATCCTCTCACCCGCCCGTTATAGTTAGTTGTACTAACTATAACTTGCGCGCCCGCAATCCACTGCTGATGATGTCACATATTACATCATGCATGACATGGTCATTGACATCTCTGATGACATCTCTAATGACATCACTGATGACATCATCCAATGAATGTGGTTTGGTTCGATATTTAAATAAGTGTTACATATATATAGCAATCTGCCTTAAAGACTGAGTGGATGTATCAGTGTCTGAATGGAGGATTTAGCAGCAATGTGATTGACTGTCTAAGTGACGAATTTAATGTGGCTTACTAAATATATGGGATATTGATTTAATCCCTTGTGTGCTGATGACGAGCTCAGCTCGTCATCAGCCACGGTGCCGTGTGCTGATGACGAGCTGAGCTCGTCAATGCCATTAGAACGCTCGTACGCTGGGCTAATTCCCCTGCTGTGCTGAGCGTTCTATTGAAACGAGTGTGGCCGTGACAAGCTCAGCTCATCATGAGCACAGGAGGACTGTAGCTCATGACAAGCTGAGCTCGTCACAAGCACAGAGGCGCCCCACGCGCCCCCGCCCCCCAGCATAGCAGGAAAAGTACCTCAGTAGCCAAGGGGTTAACTGTGTGAATACCTGTATCACTCTATCTCTTGCTGTGCAAACAACTACATAAGTATGTTACTAGCTATGTGAAAGTCTATATTAGTTATTAATTAGTTAAGTGAGTATTTGTATGGGATATTGAATGAATGTGTGTGTGGTTGGGTGGAACGTGCATGAGTATCCAAAGATGTGTAAATAGTTCATTTAGTGGGTATATGAGGTTAAGAGTGTATGTGGAAACAGTTCTTTGAGTGAGTTAATCTCTTTATAGGTGTAGTGATGAGTAAAAATACCTAAGACTCAGTGATTGTATGAGTGACTGTATGGATAACTGTATACTTGCAATAGTGATTTATAACACACTAAGTATGACTTTCTAACTATATGAATAAATAAAGTGGTGTTTGTGTAAGTGTATATCTTAGTAAATATAAGTATTGTTAATTGTTTGCAAACGTGAGTAGGATGTCTGCATAAGTGAAAAGGATGTGTGCTGTTGTGTAATGTTGATGTAGGTGTATAAGTATATTTAATAGTATTCAATTGATCTTTCTTAGCATGTATGACTGAAACTATATGTAAGTGTTTAGATTTGTGTGTAGATGTAGGAATTACTCAGTGGGTTTTTAGAAACTTGTATTACTGTGTCAATGGTTTCAAACATGATACTCCATATTTTATAACGAGTGTTGAAAGGTTATGCTACTGTATGAAGAGGTATATCAGTTTGGCACATGGATGATGGCATTAGTGATGTCATCAGTGATGTCATTTGAGATGTCATCAGTGATATCATCAGTGATGTCACTGACCATGTCATGAATGATGTAATATGTGACATCATCAGCAGTAGATTGCGAGCCCGCCAGTTATAGTTAGTACAACTAACTATAGCGGGGGAATTTTATTGGTTTTATTTGAGTGAAATGTCCATCTAACATTAACACCCCTAAAACCAATGTTTTTTTAGTGAAATTCAAAGGTTTTTTAAATGCTAATTCCTAACTATAACATGTCTGAAGCCTATGTTTTTCTCAGTGAATTTTAAAGGTTTTGTAAAAGACAATTTTTAAATGTATTTATTATTTTTATTTTTTTATACTGATTGTCTAAATTTTTTTAAACAGTTTTTTTAGATATTTTATTTTTTAAATTACATTATAATTACATTACAAAATATAATTTCTCAGAATGAATTACTTTAGTTTAAATACTTTGCAAATAGGCAATAGACTTTTAAGTACAGTAGTTACAGTTGTTTCAAATGGGCAACTCAATTTTAAACACAATGCAAAATTGAGGTCAATGTGAATTTCTAGTTAAATGCAATTAATTACTTTTTGGATTACTTTTCTAACCACAGGACTGGATCCTAAATTCAGTCCTGAGACATCACCTGTAAAAAGTTGAGTAAAAGCGAATTGGTTACAATAGTGATTTTTAAGGAATTGTATTGTATTTTAAAAGATGACAGAAACTTTTTCACATAGAATCACCAATGTTATCCTATGAGAGGAAATTCACTTATCAGGTAAGTAATGTTAATGTTACTTTTTCTTACTCAGTGGTGGATCCTGGTTCCAGCACGTGTGCATCTCCTGAAAACAGTCGCAAGAATGCGTTTAAGTCATACAGGCAATTTTTAAGGAATATTTTTAGTTTGTGAAAATAGACACTTAGAAACTTTTCTGGTAAAAACCACACAATGGATACCTATGGAAGGAAATACAAGTTACTGGTAAGTACGGTTAGAATTACTTTTCAGGATCAGTACTGGGCTCAAAGAAGCAACACTGAGGTCACTCCTGATAACAGGTGAGTAAATCGGAATTCGTAGTTCTGCTGATTTTATAGGAATTTTTTAAAGTTCAGAAACTGCACACTTAGAAGAATTTCCAAGTGAAACCAGTAAATGTTCGCCTATGGAAGGAAATTCAAGTAACTGGTAAGTACAGTTAGAATTACTTTTCATGATCAGTACTGGTCTGAAAGATGCAGCACTGACGTCTCTCCTGATAACAGGTGAGTAAATCGGAATTCGCAGTTCAGCTGATTTTACAGGAATATTTGTATGTTCAAAAAATCAACACTTCGAAACTTTTCTGCTGAAAACCACACAATGGATTCCTATGGAAGGAAATACAAGTTTCTGTAAGTACGCTTAGAATTACTTTTCAGAGTCAGTGCTGGGCTAAAAGACGCAGCACTGGGTTCTCTCCTGATAACAGGTGAGTGAATAGGAATTCGTAGTTCGGCTGATTTTAGAGGAATATTTGTACAATGGTGAAGGAAGGGGGCGGGGCCTGAGGTGACATGTGTGCAAACACGCCCTGTAGCGTGTTTTAAGTTGTAGGATTAAGTTCCCTTGAATCCTGAGGTTGCCTGGGGGCCAACTAGCCCACCGGGTACCTCTAGTATGTGCCAGGGGGCTGCATTGCAGAGAGGTGTTCAGAGGCCACGCACCTTTTTGCAGCACTCTGCAACGCAGCTCCGTGGTGCTTACTAGAGGTACCTGGTGGGCTAGTTGCCCCCCAGGGACTCTTAGTATAGACAAGGAATGAATTCCCCAACTTAAACCGCGCCACAGAGCGTGTTTGCACACATCTGAACTCAGACCCCGCCAACTCCCTTCACCATTGTGTAAACGCGCACCGTGGCGCATTTTAAGTTGGGGGATTAACTCCCCTTGAATACTGAGGGTCCCTGGGGTGCAACTAGCCCACCAGCTACCTCCAGTAAACATCACAGAGCTGCGTTGCAGAGATGTGTAAAAAGGGGCGTGGCCTCAGAACAACTCTCTCTGCAACGCAGCTCCCTTGCACATACTGGAGGTACCTGGTGAGCTAGTTGACCCCCGGGGACCCCCAGTATTGAAGGGAAATTTGTTCCCCCTCTGCAAACGTGCCAGTGTCAGTTCAACATTAAAAACAAATAAAATATCTTCAACAAAAGAAAAATATTTTTAAAACAAAGTAAATAACAAATATATAAATATGTTAAAAAATATATATATATATGAATTAAATATTCTAAAAAATCAAATAAAAATATATTATAATGTTCAATGCATCTCACAAATACCGACAAATATTATTATAAATAAAATACAAAATTATTTTTATACAAAAAATATTTTTATTTAGAAATTAGTTACTTCCCACCCTATAACACAAGAAAACTCACCTAAAAAGTATTAACACTAGTAATATAAATATTCACCAAAAAATTAAATTTCATTCAATAAAGATTCATTATTGTTTTGTTTAAAAAAATTTGATTGAAAATAAAAAACCAACAAAAGCAGAGTCAGTATCCGATAATTAAGCATTGCAATACAGGATCAAATACATTAGGCACATACAGAGAGAAATCACTTTAAGGATCATTACATCATCTCGATCCAGCCTTATCCATTGCCATTTCCACCGATGGGGAGGTACAGAGCTCACCTCGATAGACATTCCAGTGTCCCCATTTTTTATCCCATTTCTTTGGGCATCCTCTGACCTTGAATACAGATTTTTCAGCCTGCATGCATTTATCCATTTCTGCTACCCAATCCACCTGGAGGGGCCTCTGGGGGGGCGCCCCAGTGCATCGCCACTGCTCGCTTCACCAACAAAAAACCCAGGGCCACCCACTGAAGCTCCATCTCAGCGAGGTCCATTGCACCCCAAACGTGAAGAAGTCCTTCCTTAGAGGAAAGAGGAAGGGGTTTTCCCACCGCCTCTGTCATTTTACGAACCGCCCCTGTCCCAAAATTGTTGGATAATTGGACATTCCCAGAGGACGTGGTAGGAGGTGCGAGGTCGGCCCCAGCCGCGGAGACACCTCTCATCAGGGCGTCTACCCAGTTTGGCCAGGAGAGGGGCAGACATATAAGTTCTGTGTAGAATTTTCAATTGGATCAATCTGAAACGGTGATTTATCGCCGTTTCCCTAGGGGACATGAGTGCTGATCTCCAATCTTCATCGTTCAGGTCTCCCAAATGTTCTTGCCACTTATCATGCAGGGCCTGGAAGGAGTCAGGCATATTGTTGCAGAGTTTAGGGTAAGTAAACGATATTGCCTTAGTCTGAAGCGGTTCTGAAAGTAGCCTATCTTCCAAGGGTGAGGCCTCCGTAAGGGAGGAGACGTTTGATACAGAGGTTGTGATAGCATGTGTGATCTGGAGGTACATTAATGCCTCAGATTGCGCAAGATCGTGCTTCTGTTGAAGTTCGGCAAAAGTCAATAATTGACCCCTATGAATCAAGTCACCTAGAGTGGAGATGCCTACCGTGTCCCAATTGTCAAAGCCCTTAAAGTGACAGGGAACCTAGCTTTTGGGAAGCCCAAAGCGGAGTGGCTCGGGTAAATATGTCAGACCAACCCATACTTTTTGTGGCACGGTGCCAGATAGCGATAGTTTGTGTCATGGGTCCCACAAATCGATTTCGGGGAAATTTACGGTATAGGGCACCTAGATAACCCCCCGTCCCGTCTAGTGCTCCAGATGGAAAGCCGGATTGGAAGGTGACCCGTGGATACAGGAGTTGGTGGCTACCAGTTGGGAGGCCCAATAATAAAGGCGCATGTTTGGCAAGGCGATACCCCGTCGTACCATCCCTGAGTCAGTTTATTTAGAGCAATTTGAGGTGACCTACTATCCCATAGGAGGAGTCGCAACTTACCCTCCAATGTACGGAAAAAGGAGTCAGCAATTGGGTAGGGACAATTTTGAAGGACATGCAAAAAACACGGGAGTGCCAACATTTTAAAGAGAGCTGCTCTACCCGGGAGAGACCGGGGCAGTGTACGCCAATAGGAAATGTCATTGTGGAGCCTTTGGAGCGGGCCCTTTAGGTTGTGCTCATAGAAGAGCTTGGGGGCAGGAGAAACGGAAATACCCAGGTACTTGAAGCAGCTTTTGGCCACTGCAATGGAGAACCTGCTTGGAAGTATGAGTGGAGGGCCGTGTAGACAAAACAGGGCCGATTTGGACCAGTTGATGGAGAAACCAGAGTATTTCCCAAAATTCTCAATGACATGAAACAGACTATTAATAGAGGATTTAGGAGAGGAGACATATACAAGGATGTCATCAGCATATAAGGATACTTTGTCGATCGTATCATCGTTCCATTTCAGCCCTTTAATTGAGGCATCCGTACGGATCCAATGAGCCAGAGGTTCCAGAGTGAGTGCAAATAGAAGAGGGGAGAGGGGACATCCCTGTCTGGTTCCTCTATGTAATTGGAATTGTCTGGATGTATGAGCGCTGACATGTACCTGGCCCAGCAAGTCGGTGTAGAGCAGCCGGACCCACTGGATAAAAACCGGGCCAAAGCCAAAACGTTTCAGGACCTCAAACAGGTAGGACCATTCTATGGAGTCGAATGCTAGAGTGGCATCTAGGGACAGAATTACCGTGTCCTCCTGTATGAAGGGTTGTCTGCCCAATTCATTATGGAGCCTGCGGAGGTTTTAAACCGTGTTTGGGCCTGGAAGGAACCCTGATTGATCATCATGTACAAGGGAGGGGAGGACTGTAAGGAGTCTGGTGGCCAGAAGTTTGGCCAGAAACTTAACCTCAGCGTTAATTAAAGATATCGGCCTATAAGAGCCACAGTCATTGGGTGGCTTATTGGGCTTTTGGATAACCGCTATGGAGGCCAGGCGTTGGTCCAGAGGTAGTATGCCACGTTCTAGACTTTCCTCGAACATAGCTTTCAGGTGAGGAATTACTTCTTGAGCCATCCCCTTGAGAAATTCAATGGGGACCCCATTAGGCCCCATGGCCTTGCCCGAGTTGATGGCAAAGAGGGCGCTTGTAAGCTCCTCAGTCGTGAGTGCAGCGTCCAATTCCTCCCTATCCGAGTCGGGGATAGTGGGTAGGCACATTTCCTCCAAAAGGAGGCGACATTCGTCCGCTGAGTAGTATGCTTTCGAGGAATAAACCTTTTCTAGGTGGTCTGCAATTGCCGTAGCTATGTCCAGTGGGTCTCTGATGCGCGAAGTATCATGATGAATCAGTAGCGGAACCCATCTAGATCCATATTCGCGGCGTTCTAGCCAAGCGAGCATTTTACCTGCCCTGTCTCCCAGCTCGTAGATTCGGTGGCGGGTTTGGAACAGTTTCGCATGAGCTTTTTCAAAAGCCAGCATTCTGTATTCCAATTGTTTTAGTTGGAGACGGGCCACTGTGTCATCAGATGGGGTAGTGTTAAGGTCGGATTCTAAGTTAAGGAGCTCCGACTTGGTTTGTAGCAATAGTTTGGCCTGTTTGAGTTGGTAACCAGGTTTAAGGGCAATCGCCCTCCCTTTAATGACTGCTTTATATTCTTCCCAGATTGTAATGGCCGATTGGACCGAACCAAGGTTTTCGGCAAAATAATATTCAGTATGTTGGAGCAGGCTGTCTCTGATGTCTGGAATTTTTAGGAGCCACGGGTTGATAATTATGGGACCTCTGGTCACCTGTCGGTGGTAGGTGAGTTTGACAGTGAGGGGAGAGTGATCTGAGATACCTCGGGGGAGACCCCTTGGATTGCAAAAAAGGCCGATATCTGCTGTGTGGCAAAATATATAGTCGATGCGGGACATACTAATGTGGGCGTTGGAATAATGTGTGTAATAAGGGGTATCGGGTGAGAAGTGCGCCAGAGGTCTTCTGAACCCATGGCGTGTGTGAAGTCCAAAAGGTCTGAACACTGTTTATGGGAGTTTCTCTTGGGGTGCCTGTCAATAGCATTGTCCATTGTCAAATTAAAGTCCCCACCCACCTCTTGGGTTGACCCGTGGAGTGAGTCCAGACGAACGAAAACCTCATTGGTCACCGTGAGTAGTACCCGTGAATAAATCCTGGCTTTCTTGTAGCGGCGATTCTGAGTGGCCGCAGGTTGACGCCACCCCTCAAGCCAATCCCACACCTCAGCAGGGGACTCAAAGAACTAAGTCTTGCCATCCGATTCAACGCGCAGTTTAGTGGGAAACAGCATGGAATATTTGATGGATTGAGCTCGGAGTGTCTTTTTTACTTCAAGAAACCTGCGCCGACGAGCCTGAACCTTCATCGTATAGTCAGGGAAGATTGTGATCTGGGCATTGTCTAGTCGCAGTGGCGGTCCCGCGCGCGCCGTCTGAAGGATGACATCCCGGTCACGGAAGTTAAACACACGGGCAATGATAAGGCGGGGGAGGGCGCCCGGCTTCGCCCTGCCCCCGAGGACTCTATGTGCCCGCTCAATGGAGAAATAGTTGGACAGCTGCTTTGGTTGGAGATGTTGCAATATTAAGTTTTCCACAAATAGATCAGCAGCCGGCTCCTCCAGTCGCTCCGGGACACCTAGGATGCGGAGGTTGTTGCGCCTCGCGCGCCCTTCATAGTCATCAAGGAGTACCCCCATTTACAACTGCTGTTTTTGGAGTTGAGCCACTTGTTGCTGGAGGGTGGAGGTATCATCAATAAGCACCGTGGTTTTGATTTCTATGTCTTTCACTTTAGTGTCCATTTTGCGAAGGTCCGCACGCAGCAGCGTCATTTCAATGTTCACAGAGTCTATGTGGGTCTCCAACGAGGACGGACCCCAGCGATCGCCTCCATCACGTCCTTCAGAGTGGGGGCCGTGTTGCAGGAGGAGTAGTCGCAGTTTTAGATACGGTATCAGGCTAGAATCTTTAGGCTCTCCTTTAGAACCCCACGATAGTTTGTTTATCTGTCTCTGGCTGGAGGGCTTACTTCCTTTACTAGAGGCCATCATGAAGTCCAGTCCGCACGATATGTCCCACTGGCGTAGGGTCGAAGAGTGCGCAATCAGGGAAGGGCCCCCGGCAGCCTTGGAAAGGTACGCAGTCCCCACACCCGTTGGGATAGTAACTCTATAAAGTCTCGGGGTCCTGTGAGGCCGGGGGAGGCGAGGTCAAGCGACTGTCTCGTGGAGGGGGGGCAGGTGCTCTACTCACGATTGTGTAGCGTGGAGATCAAACTCCCCGGCTCTCAGCCCACCGAGGGGGGGCTCAGCTCGTCCTACCAGGAGGAATGAGGGGGTGCACCCCAGGGCCAGCCCTCTCTATAGAGTGCCAGGATCTGCGATTCAGAAAAGGGGGTGGTGATGAACAGAGTGTCTGAATTAAGCAGACCACTCTTACCCAGTCCGAAGATCTGGGCTTGATCCATCACTGTTATTTATCTCACTGCACCATCCAAGCTCAGAACCTGGCTATATGCAAATCAGTCTGTCCCTGGCCCAGTGCATCATGGGAACAGGGCAGACTAAACTACCAAGCCAATTCTTCACCAGAAAGGAGACAAGCTATCGGGGACCGGTTTCTGGCATTTCAGCCGTCTTCAGCCCGGCTTGCTTGAATCCTGATGGTGCAGTGAGAAAGGGACTCATGTCTGAGTATACCCTTCCACACCTATAGTGGCCAAAAACGATTCAGAAAAGGGGGTGGTGATGAACAGAGTGTCTGAATTAAGCAGACCACTCTTACCCAGTCCAAAGATCAGGGCTTGATCCATCACCGTTATTTATCTCACTGCACCATTCCAGCTCAGAACCTGGCTATATGCAAATCAGTCTGTCCCTGGCCCAGTGCATCATGGGAACAGGGCAGACTAAACTACCAAGCCAATTCTTCACCAGAAAGGAGACAAGCTACCGGGGACCGGTTTCTGGCATTTCAGCCGTCTTCGGCCCGGCTTGCTTGAATCCTGATGGTGCAGTGAGAAAGGGACTCATGTCTGAGTATACCCTTCCACACCTATAGTGGCCAAAAACGATTCAGAAAAGGGGGTGGTGATGAACAGAGTGTCTGAATTAAGCAGACCACTCTTACCCAGTCCAAAGATCAGGGCTTGATCCATCACCGTTATTTATCTCACTGTACCATCCCAGCTCAGAACCTGGCTATATGCAAATCAGTCCGTCCCTGGCCCAGTGCATTATGGGAACAGGGCAGACTAAACTACCAAGCCAATTCTTCACCAGAAAGGAGACAAGCTACCGGGGACCGGTTTCTGGCATTTCAGCCATCTTCGGCCCGGCTTGCTTGAATCCTGATGGTGCAGTGAGAAAGGGACTCATGTCTGAGTATACCCTTCCACACCCATAGTGGCCAAAAACGATTCAGAAAAGGGGGTGGTGATGAACAGAGTGTCTGAATTAAGCAGACCACTCTTACCCAGTCCAAAGATCAGGGCTTGATCCATCACCGTTATTTATCTCACTGCACCATCCCAGCTCAGAACCTGGCTATATGCAAATCAGTCTCTCCCTGGCCCAGTGCATCATGGGAACAGGGCAGACTAAACTACCAAGCCAATTCTTCACCAGAAAGGAGACAAGCTACCGGGGACCGGTTTCTGGCATTTCAGCCGTCTTCGGCCCGGCTTGCTTGAATCCTGATGGTGCAGTGAGAAAGGGACTCATGTCTGAGTATACCCTTCCACACCTATAGTGGCCAAAAACGATTCAGAAAAGGGGGTGGTGATGAACAGAGTGTCTGAATTAAGCAGACCACTCTTACCCAGTCCAAAGATCAGGGCTTGATCCATCACCGTTATTTATCTCACTGCACCATCCCAGCTCAGAACCTGGCTATATGCAAATCAGTCTGTCCCTGGCCCAGTGCATCATGGGAACAGGGCAGACTAAACTACGCGGCTGCCATTTTGGGCCAAAGGAGAGCCGGGCCTCAGTTGCAAACCCCAGCGTTCAAGGGTCCGGAGGCCAGTGGGTACGGGCCAGGGGAGTCTAGGTGGTCAGCGGAACAATACCCTCGAGTCCAGGGCAAAACAGGGGCACAGGCACAGGATGAACGCTGGAAGTAGCAGCGAGGGCCGAGGAGCCGCTTCAGAGCGCAACCATTCCTTTCGGCTGCAAGCCACGCCCCGTCTAAAGATTAATTATTAATTAATTATTATGAATGTACTTCCACCGATATACCCCCACAAAACACAATTAATAATAATTGGTATTAATTAAATAAAATATATGTATTTCTTACAATTGATTTACTTTCCACCCCATACCCCTACAAAACCCACACCCACATCTAAAATGTGAAAAAAATGCACAATTAACATAATAATTATCAGTTAAACAAATATGATGAATTATAAAACAAATTTTAATTCATTAAAATTAATCAACGTCCCACTCTTTACCGATATAATCCCCACAACCCCCACCTAAAATTGAACTTTAAAAACACTAATTACACAATTAAAATTAATTTTCAATTAACTAACTAATAGTATTTAGGAACTAATTATAAATTAAATTACATTATTTTACTCCCGACCCTTTACTCCTGTAAACCCAAAACCCACATCCAAAAAAAGTAGCAAAACAATTAACATAATAATTATCAATTAATTAATAATAATTATCAACTAATTATTAATTAATTAATTCAAATTAAATCACTTCCCACCCTTTACCCCTATAAGCACCACAACCCGCACCTAAAATAATTGCATAATTACCATGATTAATTATCAATTAATTAATTATTATTACTATAACAACTAATTATTAATTAATGAAAAATAAATAGCTTCCCACCTGTTACCCCATTAAACCCCAAAACCCACACATAACATTTACCAAAAAAAAGGATTAAAAGCACAATTAACACTATTAAATATCAATTAAATAAATATAATTACATGCAAAGTAATCATTATTTATTGCGAATAAATTATTTACCCCTCTAAACCCCTATAAACCCACAACCCTCTACGGAACTAAACAATGCAAATTTAAATTAAATTAAATGTAATAACTACAAAATATTGAACACATATAATAAAAAACCTAAACACCTATTTAAAATATATACTAAAATACATAACACTAATTAAAACATCGATATTTTAAACAACTATATTTTGCAAATGATATTACCGACTTCTCTGTTTTAAAAATTTATATTACTTACCTTAAAATAAATATTCTTGTCCACAATATTGTTGCTCACGATATTCTTGCTCACGATTTTTCTGTGTCACTATATTTTCAACTCGATAATTGTGTCAGTCAATATTACTGACTCAATATTTTGTCTTAACACCAATGGTGATCCATGCAAACAGACTCCTCAGAGAATCATAACACCAACTTCAATCTCATTCAACTGAAAAACAATGCGACCAGGACTAAGTTTGAAAATATCACTGAAGAAGGAATCATGAAATACTGGGATGCATGAAGCCAGCATCGCAGCTCTTTCACTATCTCCCCTCCTCTCTTGTCAAAAGTCTCAGACATGCCATCACCCCAACATGGACTAAAATTAATAACTCCTCCTTATCCAGAAGTTCTATGCCGTCCTCTCTCGAACTCGGCCAAGTCACCCCCCTTGATAAAAAAACAGACTCTGGCCCGAACAACCTTAACACTTACAGACCTATAACTGACCTCCCTCTTCTTGCCAAGCCTATTGAACAATGTGTGCTCTCACAACTCAACAACCACATCGAAAATTCCACTTACATGATACCTTCCAATCTGGGTTATGAAAGGCTGCTGCATGGATAAACATCATTGATGAGTTACACAGATCTCTAGACGATGGTCAGGCCTACCTCTTAACCCTTCTGGACTTCTCTGCAGCCTTTGGTGCAGTCAACCACAGCACTCTCCTAAACACCCTCTCACAGCATGTAGGCATCAACAGTAATGTCCTTAAGTGATTTCCCTCATACCTGAACCAACAATCTCACCTAATCAGACTAAACAACTCCACCTCACCAGCAGTATCAGTCTCGCAAGATGTACCTCAAGGGTCAATCATATCCCCTGCTTTATTCAACCTCTACATGGAGCTCCTTTCAGTGATTCTGAAATAAGCCAGTATCGCCTATCATCGCTATGCAGATGACACCCAACTCTATATTAAAATCTCATCAACTAAAGGCATCCAGCCCCTAAAACAACACTCTCTCCAGGATCCAATCCTCGCTGACCAACAACTTCCTAAAGCTTAAACCCAACAAAATTGAAATCCTCCTCCTCCAACCAAAATTAAAATCCTATCCTTTTCACAACTGGGTTGACAACCTAACTGCATTAAACCACAAACGATCTATCTCCAACTCTGTTAAGTCATTAGGGATTATACTTGACAAAACTTGAACATGAAAGACCATATTAATGCCTCAGCAAAAAGTGCCTTCTACATGTTGAAACACCTAAAAAGGACAAACCCTTCATCCCTCTTGAAGATCGAAAAGCTGTAGAACAATCCTTAGCCCTCCTGAAACTGGACTACGGGAATGCAATAATCGTTGGTCCCCTAAAAAGCCACCTTACCCCCATGAAATCAACACTCAGGGCTCGATTCCGATCCGGTAAAAAAATCCACCGTACGATTCGTATTCATAGCCCTTTCCGTATGAATCGTACCAGTCCGTCCGAGTCGCGTAGTACGATCCGCATTCCGTGAATCCGTCCGAATCGTAGCGATCTGTACGTATTGCAAGGCTGAGACTGTGAACCGTACGACTCGTACACACGCCGTACGACCCGACGAGTACCATCCGGACCGGGGAATCAGGACACGATTCGTACGGTCCATGTCAGGTAAGGGCGATTCATACGGAAAAGCGCACGATTACATACACCCCGTACAGCACGTACCCCCCCCATGATTGCAGGGGTACGGCACGTACCCCTGCGATCATGGGGTGTACGAGCCGTACCCCCATTGTACCATTGGTGTACGAGCCGTACCCCCATTGTACGATCGGTGTACGAGCCCTAACCCCCATTGTACGATCGGTGTATGAGCCGTACCCCCATTGTACAATCGGTGTACGAGCCGTACCCCCATTGTACATGGGGTACGGCTTGTACACCTATCGTACAATGGGGGCACGGCTCGTACACCGATCGTACAATGGGGGTACGGCTTGTACACTCCATGATCGCAGGGGTATAGTGCGTACCCCTGCGATCATGGGGGGTACAAGCCGTACCCGCGGGGGCCGTTCCGTACCTGTTTCGGCTCGAACTCTGCTTTTACGGCTGTTTTCAGCTCCCGTAGAAAAAGGGTCGTACGGTGCGTACCCGACACGTATCGTACTTGCTGGGTCGTAAAAACCAGCCGCGAACTGTACAGATGTCGCGTACAGCAAGTTCCGAGGGAGAATCGTACGGAGATTAAAGTCGTACGGTGTCTTGTACGACTCGTACGGAGTACGGCTCCTGGTACGAATCGTACTTCGTCGTACGTACGGGGGACGTTGCAGGGTACGATTCGTACGGGAAAAACGTATTCGGAGCGGTTTTTTCCAAATCGGAATCGACCCCTCAGTGCTGGGGAATTCGATATGATAAACATCCCTCCCACACTCAAGAGACTCAACCAAACTCAATCGAACTCAATCAAACAAGAAGAATATTCAAAACAGCCAAAAAGCTTTCTACACAGAGCAACCTACCTACCTAGCAAACAAACTCTCAAAAGCTGGCCGGAAGACGCCTCTGCAAAGTTCAAACACACTACTACTGACACCCCAAAATTCAAGAAGGAAAAATCACTCACCTGCTCCTAGTCCGTGAATACACCTAGAACTTAGAACGCTCTGCCATGGGGCCTACGAGACAATCAATCATACCTTCACTTCAGAAAAAAATAAAAATTACTTCTTCTCAATAAATACCTGAACCCAGCTGCTTAAAAACTATGTCCACCATAGGTGTGTCCTTAAAACGCCCTCAAGATGGGTAAGCCCTAGCTCCCCAAGGCTGAGGAAAGAGGTGCTGGACGTTGGTAGGGCCGGTAGCCAACATGAGAAGTTGTTTTCAGTGATCTGTAGGGCTATACCGCCTGTGATCCCCAGACCCCGTTCCTTAAGTAGCCAAATCAACACATTTTTCACAATAGATAGCCAACATGTGGGAGAGCAACCTTTTGCCCAAATTAATGGCAAAGGAAAATACTGCATTGTTAGAAATTAGGTATCTGATTAGCGAAGGTATGCACCCTGTCCAAGCAGGAACCACCAATCTAGTCAGGGTAAGTTAGAGACACACAAAAAGATAACCTGTGCTCACCCTCTGGTAGCTTGGCACAGAACAGGCAGGCGTATCAAAAGTGGCAATGTGTAAAGTATTTGTGAAACATACTCACACATTAACACAATAAAAGCACCACAAAAAGGCTCCAGATAGGGTCAGAAAAATAGACAACACTTTTATGAGTAAATCTAGAGCAAAACAACAAAACTCCAATAAGTAGAACGAAGTTATGAATGTTTAAAGATTAAAAAAAAGTGTAGTGCTTAGAAGCAATAGGCGCCGAAGGGGGTTATCTGGTCTAGGGCATGGGACTGGCACTGGACTGGGGCAAAATTAAAAGTTTGAGCCGACTACAATGGAGTGCCAGCCGGCTACAGGACCCACACAGGTCCCGTTGAACAAAGAACATTAACCTGGTCGCAACAGCGAGATGCGTTGATTTTCTCCATGCAGTAGGGTGATGCATCGCTTCGGCAGGCGAAGCGCTGCAGCCGAGTGTCATTGGTTCTGAGGATGATGCACTGGTTTTCTCCATGTAGCCGAAAGATTTGTCGATCTATTACACACTTCCATGGAGGCTATATGCGGTTGAGTGCATCAGGTTCTGCAGGCGATCTGTTAGTTCCGACGTGCCGGGTTCTGCTCCTGCCACAAGGACAAAGCGCTGATTCTGCTTCAGGCAGTCAGTGGATATGTCAGTTCTCCTGAAGTAAGAATCTGAGTCCACTTCCAGTGAACCAGGCAGAAGGGCAGGGGTAGAAACTTTGATTTCCGTCAGTTTCCGCAACAGGAGGCTAGTCAACAAAGCCTTGGAGAACACTTTGGGTTGTAAGGCAGAGTCCAGCTCTCCCTCAGTAGGGTCAGAGAGCAGCATGGTAGCACAAAAGTAAAATAGTCTTTCTAGGACAGCAGTCAAGCAGAGTGTCAGTCCATTCAAGCAGCACAGCAGTTCTTCTGTTAGAGTCTAGTTGTAGGTCCAGAAGTGTGTGCCTTGGTAGGGTTGGAGACCCAGTACGTATACCCAGTTGTGCCTTTGAAGTGAGGGTGACTTCGAAGAAGGGTCTTTGACATGCACAGAGGTCCTTTCTTCCCAGGCAGACTTCAGACAATCTGTAGGGGGCAATCAGACCTTTGTGTGGGAGCAGGACACTGCCTATTCAGATGTAGGTGTAAGCTCCCCCCCTCCCTTCCTGTCCAAGAAGAGCCATCAGAAAGCAGATACTAAGAAAATGGCATAAGAACCACAACTCGTGTCAAGACAATGTCCATTGGACGTAGAAGTGTTGGGGACCCAAGGAACCACCCAAGGTGAGTGACTAGGAACCCCACGGAGATTGGGTGCAGTGTGGGAATACGACAGCGTGCTCCGTACAAATCAACGTGTAAGTCGCAGTTGACATTATAAAGTAGGATTAAAGTAGGAATAAAGTATTAACGTAGATTAAAGTAGAACTACTATAGCGGAGAAAGCAAGTCTTCAGACCCTTCTTTTTTGGTTGCACCTCAAAAAAACACCAGAGCTCAATCACTATGCTGTGGCCTTGGCTGACATTTACAAACTTGACCGCTTAAAAGAAATAAGGTGGTTCACCAAAGCCCAGACACTGCTTTCTGTTTTAGGCCTGGGAACCATGTGGGATGTTTCAGATCCCAGCCTTTTGCCTAGCAGAGAAGTAGTTAAGACCCATTATCGGAATTGGGTGGCACAGACAACTATTTCTCGATCACCTGGTGGACGTCTAACTTCTGAGTTCATGGAATTTAAGTTGCTAGCTGTATAAGAGCAGTATAAGGAGGTAATCTCGACACCGCAAGATACAAAGCTCTATTCAATTCAGATTCGGCTGCTTACCTGCAAATCTTTTCACAGCGGCATGGCAACGATCCTCCAAGGTCACACAGCATTGCCCAGACTGCCCCTGGACAGTTGAGACAATTAAACACATCCTCTTCGCATGTCCGCTATACATTCTCCAGAGGTCAAAATAGCTAGCGGGGCATGGCCAAGCAGTGAACCAAGATAGCCGCAGGTTAGAGTCGCCCCGCAACTGACTCTTCCATCCCGCAATATCCGTCCTACTAATCTGTGCCCAAGTTGGGATTCTGTTTGCAGTCACACAACGGAGCAGATTGAGCCCAAACTTGAGTCGCTAGGACCCAGGGATCCAAAGATACGGCTGTGGCGAGGGGAGGCCTACAAGTCTAAAGAAGCCGGGGCCTTGTGTGACGAGTAGGCCCAAGGAGGCACAGCGGCCGGCGGATGACGCTCAATAATTATCCACAGTCCTATCCCATGGCCAAAACAGGTCTAAGGAATAACACTCAGAAACTCCACAGCTTCAGTCAGAGCAACACATCGAGGAAAGAACAAAAACCCTACTGCGACATAGCCGGCAGGCTGAACCCAACTCAGAGGTGCGCAGATCCCAGCCCAAGGGGTGCAACTGCAGGAAATCACCCTACGAGTGCAGACGAGCCCAGAGCGGGAAAAGGTCAGGAACAAGGGTCCAGTAAGGGTAGAGAAGCACCCTTCAATTTATCATATGAGGCCCCATTGGCACAGTTCAAAAGGTGGGAGTGGATGCCATTTTGGCTCCACTATCCTCCAGTGGCACCCGGAGAGATAACTAAGGTAGAACCAGATCGGCCACTATGTTGAACGCCAGGGTCCCCAAGTCCACTCAAACCAACATATTGGACAAGTACACTTGCCTGAAGGGATCTTTGGCCAAACAACACACACCCAGACAGAGACAAATCAATGGGAAGACCTGATGGCAAGTCCTACACCCATCAGGCCGATGGGTGTAGGACTCCCGGATGTTTTGGAAGCACTGGGATTGCTAGACACATGGAGAGCGTATCACCTTGATACCATACAACACACTTTCAACTCGGGCACTCATAACATCCAGTCGAGAATTGACTATTTATTGACCCCACCAGACCAGCTTGCACACATTCGGGATGTCAGACACATGGCAAGGTGGATATCTGACCACTCCCTATTATGGGCCCAATTCGTTATCGGTGAACACAGGGTAGGAAGGGTCGCACCAATCAACTTCTGGTATTTCCGAAACCCAGGAATACGTAAAGCATTACATGCCTCAATAGAGAAATATTTCCAAGACAATGAAGGATCGGTGCGTTCCAACCAAACATTGTGGGAAGCGTTTAAAATAGTGGTAAGAGGACAGGCACTTTCTCACATAGCAGGGGCTAAGAAAGAAAAAGCAAAAGAAGGGGTAGCACTGGAGGAGGAGATCCTCCGCCTGGAGGAAGAAATTGCAGGGAATCCCACCTCAGACTGCACCCATATCCTGCAACTGAAACGAGATAACTACAAGGCCTTAGTGACAAATAAAGCCAAGGAAATGGGGAGAGCAACTCAGGGTAGAATCTTTGACCAAGAGTACAAATCAGGGAAACTAATCGCATGGTTAGACAAAAAAGAACTAGCTATCAGACTGGTGCTTGAGTTGACTGACAGGGAGAGATGCACAATCACAGGCCCCAAGAGATTGCCAACACATTCGCAACCCACTTCGCGGAGATATACTCATCGCATACACCATATACGAGACAAGACTCCCACAGTCTCTTACAAGACATTATGTTACGAAACTCTCGGCCGTGGAGCTAGAATATCTGGAGGGTGCTCTTACAACAGATGAGATAGCACAGGCAATTAGAGGCCTAAACTCTGGGAAAGCTTCAGGTCCCAATGGCTTGCCAATCGAACTCTACAAACCTAGGCCCAATATACTTGCTACACACTTGCGAGCCATGTTCGAAGAGAGCAAAGAAAAGGAATTGCCACGGGACCAAAGAATGGCGACTTTAGTGATGATCCATACGGAGGGTAAGACCCGGATTGAGTGTACATCATATAGACCAATCTCTCTGCTGAACGCAGAACCGAAAATTTCGACTAAGTTATAAGCCACACGTTTGGTCAAAGAAATGAGCAATTTGGTACATCCGGACCAGTCAGGCTTTATGCCCCAGCGCAACACAGCTCTGAACTTGCCCAGAGTACACAGGGTTTTGGGGAGTCCTATTTGAGGATAGGTTATCCTGGGTCCTGCAACAAAAGCTAAAAAGAAGGCAGTCATACTTGCTTCCTCATCTCATTTAGGGTTTGCACAGCGTTTGGGGGCTAGACCGATAGAGGCTATTCTAAAGGTTTATAAAGCAAAGTGTTTGGCCATTGCGGCCTATGGATCCTCTATCTGGGGCTATAAAGAACAGACAGGGATACAGATAGCTGAAAATAAATTCCTACTGAGTCTTTTGTCTGTACCACAATCTACCCCATCGTATGCTATACACCAGGAGTTAGGGCTAGGCTTTGTTACTGATATTTTGAATACAGCTCCGTTGCTTTGCTGGCTCAAAACTTGGCTGAACCCTGATTTAACTCTGAACTATGTGATTTTACGGGACTGTGCTAAATTAGATAAGTCCTCAAAAATCAAATGGCTGTTGTATGTTAAAAGTATGTTTTCTACATAGGACGGCCAGAACTTTATGAGGAACCTGATAAGATCAGGAAGGAGGATGTGTTGTGGCTAAAACTGAATTTTAACAAAATTCTGATGATGGGGCGAGAAGAACAGGAGCTATGTAAACCTATAGTCAGGGCCCATTACTTGTTAAAAACATCAAATAACTTGGAACCTTATTAATCAATTGTTAACAAGCCTTACCATCGTTGGCTCCTAACTAGGCTCCGTTTTAATCTGATTCATTTCACATTGGGGAATTATCAAAAATTGTGTAATCCTGTTGATGTTGAACCCTGCCAATGTGATAATTTCTCAACACAGGACACTTTGCATTTTATGATGTTCTGTGACTTTATTCCAATATTCGCATGAGATTTCTGGTTCCTATTTTGAGAGGAAGGGGTTTTACTTAGGTCAGACCGGCGTTAGTCTTTCTACAGTCTTTGTGTAACCCCGGGGATATTTTTAACATTGCATCTTTCCTGGTAGCGGCGGTGAGGTTAAAGAATAAGAGAAACTTGAAGATGTTTTCTTCCTAAGTAAGATTGTAAGGTTTATTGCATTTTTATTAGGACAAGGGGTACGATACGGCAATAGTGCTTTTATTTAAATGAATTGAAATATTGTCTGTGCATTTTTAATCATCATTATCAATTATAATTATGTTTGTGGTTTGTTTTTGTACTTTTATGATTTTAATTAATCGAATAAAGTAGATTGACTGACTGACTGTGGAGAGCAGCCACCATTCAAGAAGCTGCGATACTTGTGTCATTAGATGCCACGATGGAATTTGACATGCTTGAATGGCCTTACCTCTTAGCGGTCCTTGACAAAATGGTATTTGGGTCTGATTTATCCAATGGGTACAACACCTCTACTTGAAACCCCTAGCCCAAGTGGTAGAGAACAACAAGAAATCAGGAATCTGCATCCTGAGTAAGGGCACTGGTCAGAGATGCCCTCTTTCCCCTCTTCTATTTGCTCTAGCCCTAGAGCCCCTGGCATCCTGGATAAGGAAGGACCCGGTAATACGAGGATTAAAGTGAGCAGACTCATGGGAAGACCGTATCTCCTTATATGCTGACAATGTCCTCCTCTATTTAGTCTCCCCAAAGAAATCCAACTTGCTGTACTGGACATTTTTGCAATATTTGGCAGATATTCCGGTTATTTGATCAACTGGAAATAAATCCATATATGCGTCCTCAAGGGACGCTCTCCGGACCTTTACCTGGGCCTGTCCAGTGCAAATCATCACAGAGGGCTTCAAATACCTCTGTATTTATGTCTCCACAGACACCACAAGAAAATTCAACCTTAATCTCCTCCCACCTCTACAGAGACTAAAGAGGGACACGGAGCAATGGAGGACACTTCCGCTCTCATTGCTGGGTGGAGTGTCCTTATTTAAAATGATGTCCTTGCCCCGGTTTCTTTATGTGTTACAGAACTCCTCGGAATTAGTCCCAGAAAGTTATTTTAAGGAGATTGAAAGTTTGCAAAGGAGCCTTCTTTGGAGTGGAAAGCCTCGTATAACGCTTTCCAAGCTCAACCTCACCTGGTACGATGGCGGTATTGGTCTCCCTGACCTTAAACAATATGACTGAGCTGCATATCAAGCTGCCATTAACCATGGCACATACAGGCGAGCGGGCGACCCGGGCAACGCAATGGACAGATGGCTACTCCCAGGAGGGAACTATAACAGGACACTCTACACAAAAGCAGGGAAACGATATCTGACAGGACCAGCTAAACACTTGGTTCAGGTATGGCAAGCAGCCACCAAAAGCTTGGGATGGGAACGTAGGATAATACTAGCCACCCCACTGTGGGACTCCGACTTGCTGGGCAACCTGTGGAAATCGAGAGGTATATCCAAGATAGGTGACCTTTGGGTTAAGGGGGAAGTTAGATCATTTTACTCCTTACAAGAGGACCACAAATTGACCAACACTGAACACTTCAGATATATGCAGGTGCGACATGCACTACAGACATGCCTCCAGAAGGGTGATGCCCCTCGGGAATCCTCGCCTCTCGGGACAGACGTTTGGATGGGTACCAACAAAAGCTATCTCCCTCACAAATAAAAAGCTAGTAAACAATTCCGGTGAACCTCTCCAACAGTTAAAAGAAAAATGGGAAAGGGACGGTGTTATTATTGATGACGAAGATTTGGCAATAGCCGTTACCTCCCCATGAGAAGTAGCGATATCGGCTAGGCTGAGACTGGTACAACTCAAAATACTGCACCGCATCTACATAACAGGGACATGCCTAGTACGAATGGGGAGGGCGGTGGACGGCACATGCAGGAGGAACTGTGGAAGGGAGGGAACATTCCTGCATATACTTTGGGAGTGTCCACACATACAGAGATACTGAGAAATTTACACGAGGTAGTGGGTGAGATACTTGAACAGGGATTTACGACGTTACAACACATGCTTTTACCACACAAGCCTTTACAACGCGGTTTTTACAATGCATGCCTTTACAATGCATAGTGCTTTGGGGCGCTGGATAGTGAATAGTTTAATTTACTATTCCAACTCCAGTCCCCGTGGATAGTAGGGAAGGTGTTGGATAGTAAATTAAACCTATTCCCTATCCTAGAGCGCCCCCCAGCGCAATGCGTTGTAATGGTTTGCGTTGTAAAAGTTGTGTCGTAATGGTAGTGCGTTGTAAAAGTTTCATTGTAAAGGTTGTTTACCCTTGAACAGACTATCGCCTTGGAGGTCAAACGATGTCTCCTTAATGTATGGGAACTTACATATTTAAACAACAAAAGAATAACGTGGGTCACACTGACACTAATGGTGGCGAAACGCAATATTGCCCAAATGTGGGGAGCAACTCAAGCCCCGACTGTGTCAGCCTGGAAGAGGGATATGGACTGGTGCATGTTCAGGGAAAAAACTGTATATGGAGCAAGGGGAAGCCCAAAATAATGGTCTCGCATATGGAATGATTGAAATGTATATAGAGGTGAAATCTGTACCCCACCGACACCACCAGCTCAAGATGATCCAGTATTGTCCTGAAAACAAGTAACTAAAAAGATGTAACATCTCATATGTATTTGAAACAAGTGATATTGCGCCAAGGAAACTTAGTACAACATGAGCATGCACCTTGTAATGTTGATTTTATTGTTTGATAAAAAAATTATTTAAAAAAAATGTCTAACCCCTGTCTGTATGTTGATGGGAACCTTGTGCCACCAAGAAGCGCTTCAAATTTTAAAAACAGACTCCAGGCAATTAATGGTCTGTGCAGTGGTGACATTTCTAGGGAAAATGTTGATAATTAGACGGCATATCCTAGAGAAGACATAAAGCACGCTCCTCAGAATTCCTAAGTGGTAATTTTTTTTATCTTGTAATTAACACCTTATTACCCTTTCTATCTCCCTTTCAATATGTCCTTAGTTTCTTTAGCTAGACGGAGCAATTCGCTGTCAAATTGTCCGCTAAGCTGTGAATAAACTATTGCCATGTCTGCTGTATTGTACTTGTGCACAATTTTTATTTGCACTTTTTTTCTGTAACCCCATGTGGGTCTTATTTCAATATTATCCAGACTGTTTTAATTGTTCCTTTCTTTTATTCTGTAAACTACCGTTTTAATATTTATACCAAGATGATGCTTTTAACATGGCAGTTAAACTTGCTTAAACATTGTACTATTCCTGCACTGATACTAGTGAGTTTTTTTTATTTTTGCATTTGCACTTTTATGGTCGCAACAACCAAATAAAGTATTTGAATGAATGAAAGTTTAAGGACTTTTCCCAGTGGACCCTGAAGAAACCCAGTGGAAGACAGAAGGTTGGAGAGCCACCCCACCCCTGGATACCCTAGTACCCACATTACCTACACCAGGGAAGCCGGGTGCATAGTTGTAAAGTGGTGTCGGAAACCACAGTCGAACCCAATGGAGGACTTCAGGAAAATGCTGCTCCTGGAGAAGGAGAAAGTGTCCGGTGGAATCCAAAGGTGGATTCAAGTTGAAGAGTTCCTGCAAGCAGAGGTGACAGAGTATATGTCACTCAAGAGTGACCTGGAGACCTGATAAACGAATGCCCATTGATTTCGGGAGTTGCAGAAGAGTTAACAGTGACCTTGACTCTGCAGCTATGAGGACCAGGCAATGCTGAGGTAGACCAGAAGCCATTCATGAGCTGTCCCACTTCAAATGTCGAGAAATGAGGAGTCGGTGTCCATCGGGAGCATCAACTAGCCTTGGCAACTGCAAAAAACGTAGAAGTGGATGAAGGTGCAATGCCTGGTTCAGCAAGGTCCAGGGGACTCACCACAAGCAAGGTAGTCAGGGCAGGCCCAAGAAATCAGGGCAGCCTAAAAGAAACAAAGGTGACCCTCAACAGGACCCACAGGCCAGAGGCACTGGATTCACAAGAGGACATCGAGCAGCTCACCAAAGGATGCAGGCCACAGTGCAAGCTATTTGGTGTGGATGAAGATTCTGGTCACTGTAGATGCTTGAGGTTGTGGCTACTTGGGGCCTGAAGATCTTGGTGGAAGGAAGCTAACAATCCTTTTCAATGGCAAGTTCACACGATGCAGAGGGGTTCGGTCCTTGCGGCTACTAAGAGGGATACTGGCCTCAAACTTGATGACAGGTCAGGGAAGGCCTCGAGAGATGGGGGAACTCACCACCTGTGTAGCTGAGCTCAGGATCAGCACACCAGTCAGCTTAGTTGCAATTCCTGCAGATGCAGGGAAGTGACTCCTTCACTCCAAGGGAGATTCCTTCAGGTGTCTTGGATACCCACAAGCCTTAAAAGGTTCCTGCATGGTGCACAGGCACAGACAATGCATCAGACTGGAAGGGAGATGAAGTCGAGCCCAAACGAAGTCCAGTGAAGTCCAGAGTGCCCAGACGGTAGAAGTTGAAGTGGTGAATTGAATTGTGTCCCACGATGAATCTTGGGACCAACACCCAGGTAAGCCCATAAGTACCTTGAGGAAAGGGTTGGAAGGATTCAGGGGACCCTCCCAGGGGAGTGTTTGGACAGGGGGGAGGATACTGCCATTTCCTTTGTCCAGTTTTGTGCCAGAGTGCGTGTCAACGGCGCCCAGCCCTGGTATGAACTGGAATATGCAAGTAGGCACCAAATGTGCCCCTCATGCAGACTGAGTGGCACTGACAAGTGCACCCACCCGGCCCCAATACACTAAATCCTGTCTGGGAGGTGGTCACACCTTCCTGTGACAGGATACCTATTGTTCCTCCTTCCCCTGCTCGAGCTTGGCTCAGCAGCAGAAGGACTGAATTGTGTCTCTGGTAGGCAGCAGCCTTGTTGTGCTGTCCACTAGGTCAAGAAGACCGATACCAGGAGCACTGAGACTTTAATGGAGGGCTCTTCCGGTGCTTGGAATGATACCTCCCACACTGTTTACGGTGTAGGGGTATAATTCCAACATGTTTGATACCAAACATGATAGGATTCGTCGCAGCTGATTTTGAGATGATCATGGCATAATTACTTGGTGCCCCTCAATATGGTATATGGCTGCTTCACTTACAACCTGGGAGAATGGACTCCATAGGCTGTAGGGGTGTCCTGCTCATGCAGGGGCACCCTCACACTTAGAACCAAGAACCCTGCTTTCAGGATTGCAAAGGCCTGTTATTGGAGTGACTCATTCGTTTTAAGTGCAGTGACCCTAGATTTAGGAAACCTACATCTTTCGTAAGTGGTGCTAGCACCAGCTTGCACAGGCTGCAATGGTAGGCCTGTAGTTAGTTTGAATGGTCTCCCATGGGTGGCATAATACATGCTTCATCCTCTGGGGTACCGCTGGGGTACCTATGCCCTGAGTACCTTAGTACCATGTACAAGGGTCTACTAAGTGTACCTCAGAATCCAATTAGGGATGTACCTAAGTACTGTACATAACAATTTATGGGAGAAAGCAGAGATACTGGGGTCTGTATTATCAGGATCCCAGTCAGACTCGTAAAAGATAGCTTAGCACCAGGCAAAAAGTGAGGGTAACCATAAAAGCAGATCCTACTTTCCTATATTTAGTATCACTATATTCTGAGTGAATTAGAGAATGCCATGAGTGATGCTACATGGGACTATTGTACATACTGGGTTCTAACAATAGAAAAGGACGATTATGTTAGCATCTTGTCCATACTGCATTTTAAAATCTCTCTTTGCACCCCTGTGATTAAGGGATTTGTGTTGTTCCTAAGCATCTTTAAAACTGGCATTGCAATTACGATCTTGAGCCTAAAAAAAAGAATATATATGAATTTATTTGATCACATGTTTTTTTACATGTTTTTATTATTTTTATCAATTTATGGTCTTTTATATTCCTGTACACTTTTATGACACTGGTTGCTGACATAAAGTAATACAACAGCAACATGCCACAGCTGCTCCTTTCTAATCAATAATTAAATCTCAAAAGTGTATTAAGGAATTCCCAATGTTAACCTATGAGAGGAGTAGACCTCATAGTAGTGAAAAATGAATCTAGGTGATTTTCACTACCAGGACATGCAAAACTTGAAAATACATGTACTGTCTTTTAAGTATACAACAGCCTGCCCTATTGGTTAGCTAGGGCCTAACTTAGTGGTGACTGATGTGTAATAAAAGGGGAGTTAAAGGTTTGGCAAAGGGTTTTAAATACCACATTGAAGTGGCACTGAACTGCACACACAGGCCCTGCAGTGGCAAGCCTGAGACAGGTTTAAAAGGCTATTTGTGTGTGTGGGACAATCAGTACTGAAGGTCCACTAGTAGCATTTGATCTACAGACCCTGGGTATGTGGTATACCACTTTACATGGTACTTACAAATAAATTAAATATGCCAAACAGGTGTAACTTAATTACATCATGTTTAGAGGAGAGAGCACATGCATTTCAGCACTGGTTAGCAGTGGTAGCATGCTCACAGTTCTAAAGTAAAAAAAACAAGGTCAGACAAATAGGTGGAGGAGAAAGGCAAAAGGTTTGTGGTGACCCTTTAGAGAGGGCCATTTTCCAACTGGCATTGATACTCCTTGCCAAATTATTATTTCTATTTTCTATCTGAGATTGCCAGGACCCCCTACAGATTACCCCTAAATAGTTAAAGTTAGTCAAATGTTTAACAGGGATGGCAATGAGCTTGAAAACAGATCTCTGGCAAATCTGGTAACCACAGGACAGTACAAAGTATTCAAAGGTGATGATCTTCAAGTCAAGCCCCTCCATAAACAATGTCAAGCCATCCAACATATGCTGCAATCCTAAAGGTATACAGCCCATGATGACAGCATCATCCGCCTTCAATAGAGCTAGTATTGGGCACTTTCCAGTCTGGGTCCATATCCCCACACCTTAAAACTAGCTCCCCCTCTAAATGGTTGTTAAAGTGGGAGAATAGAAAAGGTGGCAACTGGGCTGTGCATTATTGTAGAGTTACTTACGGCCTGTTGGAATTAATCAAAATTGAATCATTGCATTCACAATGATAGTGTCAAAGAAGTCAGTAACTACTTGCAGAAATCAGAGCCGATAGTGCCTTTCAAAATTTTGCTGCCAGGTACTAGGTTTTTGTAATAGTGGGCTGGTGGGGTAGTGAGGTTATAGGACAGGTGAAAGCTTGATCGCCCACATGGAAAATGTGTCCTTAAGCTGCCAAACAAGGTTTGAGGAGGGCCACGTACTGAAGGTAATGTCTCTCCCACTTTGGGCTGGATTTTCCCTGAACTCAATAGACTCCAGGTGTTTAGAGTTGATATATCTGGTGCTTGCAGCTGCCTCACGCAGTTTCAGAATTGTGCTGCTGTTCAGAATGTCGTGTTTACCTCTGGAAAGGGAGTGCAAGATTAACTCTAGCTTGTTTTTTTGGAATGTTGGGAGTACATGGCATCTTCTGAGTTGCCACTTCTAGTGTCTATATGTTGCTTGGCCGATTGATCTGCTGAGCTACTGAGATCCTTATGGAAGAAAGAGGATGGGTGGAGCGACAATGGACCTTTGATGGTCTGCGCAAGGATAATCTGTGCAAAGATGATAAAGCTCAGAGGCAGAGTCGGGGAGGACAGGCTGATGAGCGGGTTCAAGCGAAGCTGATGGGTCAGTTACCAGTTCCGCAGTTAAACAAGGCGGAGGAGGCATGGAGTTGTCACTCCATGTGACAGGCATAATAGGTCAGGCAGTAGCAGTGGCAGAGTTCGCAGGATGTATGTTGCTTCCCAGTTGATAATTCAGATGCATCAAAGTTTGATGCTTACCGCCATGACACTGCCCTCTTTGTGATCTATCTTTTGTACTGGATTGCAATTAAACAATGAGTAGGTTGTTGTTTTAGTTTTACTAGAAGGCTTTTTTCTGGAGGCTGATGAGTGACTGGATAGCCAGCTGGAGTATCATTGCTAGGGGCAGACTGCATGGTGGAGGTGGTGCAGAGAAGCAAATGACCCAGCTTGTACATGAACGACCTCAGAGGGTCCAAGTGCCTCGACAAAATTACCACCGAAACATCCACATACAAAGCAGCCCCCAATCTCTGTCATCAACAATTATGAAACACAAAGAAAAAGGCTGTAACTCTCAGTCTCGATGTCAGCTCCAACAACAGCAAAGAACTCTTCACCATCCTCAAGGAGTTCTCTATTCCCGCAGCTGCCAACAACTACATCATTCCATCCCAAGAACTCTGCAACAACTTCATAAACAAAAGATTGCCAAGACCTACAAAACATTTGACAGATAGCATACTGATACGAACTCCCCTGACCTGCCGGACACAACCTTCATCGCCAAACAGCAGCTAAGCAACTGGAACCCCCTCTCGAATGAAGAAACCACTACCCTGCTAAAAACCATATACTCTGGAGCCCCTTCAGATCCATACCCCCCACTTCATGTACAACCTGGGAAGAACTATCATCTTCCCCATACCCACCACTATCATCAAAACCTCCGTAACCACCGCCATCTTCTTGTCTTGCTGGAAAAATGCAGAACTCAAAGCCTTATTGAAAGAACCAACAGCAGACCAAAATACCCTCAGCAGCTACAGACCCATCTTGCTACTACCTTTTCCACCTAAAGTTATGAGAAAGCCATCAATGCCCAACTGGCATCCCACCTAGAACCTCATCAGCTCCTAGACAGCTCTCAATCAGGCTTTTGCAGCCATCATAGTGCAGAGACAGCCCTCTTTGCAACCACCGATGACATTAGAAGCACCTTCTTCCAAGGCGAAACGGCCGCACTCATGCTCCTCAACCTCTCCGTATCTTTTAATATGGTCTCCCACCAGTCACTCATTAAAGGCTTCAGCATGTGGGTATTTGTTTACCAGCCCATAAGTGAATGTCCTCATACTCATGGACAGAACTCAATGAGTTAAACTTCCCCCTTACACCTCAGAACCCAAGAAACTAATCTGCTGAGTTCCTAAAGGATCTTTGCTTAGCCCAACACCTGTCAACATCTATATGACGCCTCTCGCGGACATCGTCAGAGCCCACGGCATCAACATAGAATCATACACCAATGACACACAGCTTATTATCTCCCTTACTGACTCAGCCAGCACTGCCAAAGCAAACTACGCCACCTGCATGAGCAATGTCACTGACTGGATAACAAACAACTTCCTCCTGCTCTACACAGACAAAACCGAAGTCCTTATCTTCAGCAACAAACACTCCCCCTGTGACACCCCTTGGCGGAAGTCTTAACATGCCCCCTCACCCACTCCTGCGGACCATGCCAAGAGCCCAGGATCATCCTGGACACCAATTTCTCCATGAGCAGACAGATCAACACTGTCTCTTCGTCATCCCTCCCAAACCTGCGAATGCTACACAAGATTTTCAAGTGGATCCCAGTGAACACCGGACGAACCTCACAAGTAGAATTGATTATGGAAATGCCTTCAACATTAGAATCCCAGCCCATGTCCTACACCAACTCTAAACCACCGAGAATAACAGCCCCCAAACTCATGCTGAACATCTGTCGGCATTGAGAGCAGCGCAAGAATACGCAAGCGCCACTAACCTTACTCTGATGGCCAGCAGAGACGATAGACGATAGTCCTTCCAACTCCGCACCACACAAACCCCTACAATGGAATATACCCACTGTTCGAGGCTGTACGGATAGGGGCCGGGAGGTAGATTGGCGTCGGGGAATGGTACTTCTGGTATCGTCTGGTCGTTACACCATGAGGTTACTGGTACTGGGACACTGCAGGTAGAGGAGGGGACAGAGAGCAAGAGATTAATACCGCAAAGGTAACTATGTGAACCTTGAATCCCCCCCTTGGATTCCACACTCACCAGTTTATCCACCCCATGTATCCAAGAAGGAATCCAAGCATACGCACAGCACACTAGTGAAAAGGTTGCCAGAAGTACGGAGAAGTTAACTTCACTTCTCTACCTACCACAGTAGTAGGCAACAATTTAGATCTGGAGGACTACTAGTACCAAGCGTTTAAGCGCCACGCTTGTAAGAACCACAATTCTCCTTGTGGAACGGTGTAGCCCAAGTATCAGGTAGAGTCAGCAACCACTGACAGAGAACACAGAACTTCCCCGAAATATAAACAGGAAATGGCGGCAGCCTTAGTACCGCTTCAAACAGTAGAAGTATACAAAAGAACAGGAGGCGAGCCCGCACTCCTCAGGGATACTTGCACGACAGAATATGGCTTGTAACAAGGACTCTCCTGGATTCTTGACCACGCTGGCTCTTCATCGGCGTTGATTGCTCCAACATCGACTGACCACGCTGGCTCTTCGTCGGCGTAGTGCAGATCAGAGGACTGACCACGCAGGCTTTTCCTCGGTGTCGTGCAGAACAGGACAAATGACCACGCAGGCTTTTCCTCGGCGTCGTCCTCAAGAATACCACTCGATAAGAGAATGCTCAACTGTTATGAGCAAATACGGAACACGATTGACAAGCCCCGTTGTGGTCCGGAGGTGGAGCTTATATAAGGTCCTCCCATTGAGCCAACCCCCAGTGCCGGATGGCCTTCTGGGACTTGTAGTATTTCCGCAAGGAACTGTCAATACAGAATCTTTTACATTTGGCCGTGTCGATGGTAGCGATCGCTACAGAACCCCCTCTCGTGGACCGCCGTCCCGGCGGACGTCCTGGCTTCCCGGGAAACCGCTCATGGAATTGTTCAACCAAATCGGGACAATGGAGATGGTCCACGGGCTCCCAGGTCCTGTCTTCGGGGCCAAACCCTTTCCAGTCCACCAGGTATTGGATCCTGCCTCGGACCAAGCAAGAGTCCAGAATGGACAGTACCTCATATTCCTCGTGTCCTTCGATTTCCACAGGACGAGGACGATCAGGCAACCTCACGCTTGGAGGACAAGGACGTAGGAGCGATACATGAAATACAGGATGAATCGCCCATGACACAGGCAACGAGAGTTTCATGGCTACAGCATTTATTACCTCACAAATGCCATAGGGACCAACATATTTAGGCTTCAAGCGTAAGACCCTTAATATGGAGATTACGAGTAGAAAGCCAAACCTTGTCCCCAACCTTATAATCAGGTTCAGGGGTGCGTCTCTTATCAGCGAAGTGCTTCTGGGCTGCTTGGGCTTTTTCCAAATTTTTCCGAGCCTCGATCAGAATAGCCCGAAGATGAGCATGATGTTCATGGATGGCAGGAACCAAGGATTCAGCCGGCCATTCAAAGGGAAGCATGTTCGGATGGAATCCATAAAGGCAAAAGAACTGAGAACAACCCAAGGTGGTATGTACAGCGTTATTGTAGGCGAACTCCGCCAACCACAAAAGGATGGTCCAATCAGTGGCGTTCTGTAACGTAAAACATTGCAGGTATTGTTCAAGCGTCTGATTCAGACGTTCCGTTTTACCATCCGTTTGTGGGTGGTAACTTGATGAGAGATGAGCATCTATCTGCAGAATGGTAAATAGAGACTTCCAAAAAGGAGAGGTGAATTGTGTTCCCCGATCCGTAATTAACACGCTCGGCAATCCGTGTGGACGGACTATGTGTTGCAGGAAGACTTTGGCTAATTCACTGGAGGAAGGCAGACCAGGCAAAGAGATAAAGTGTCCCATTTTTGTAAGATGGTCAACTACCACCAGAACGACCGTTTGTTTCTCACAAGGGGGCATTTCCACGATAAAGTCCATGGACAGGGTGTGCCTCGGCTTGGGTGGAATCGGTAATGGCTGCAATAGTCCCGGTGGTTTGATATGACTGGCTTTTCCCTGGGCACAGATCGCACAGTTCTTTACATATTCTTTAGCATCAGTTCTGACACCAGGCCACCAAAAGGATCGTTCCACGTTAGCGGTGTCTTGTGAATGCCCATGTGTCCTAGAACAGAATCATATGCCCATTCCAGGACTTTGCGTTGCAACGCAGAGGAGGGGACATACAAGGCATGGAAATGATAGGCTAGTTGATCCTTTTCGCATCGATTGTCGGGCTCTTCTCGTACCCAAGCAGTTATATCCTGGTCAGTTAGGGCGACTCTAACGTCGTCTAGAAAATCTTCAGAGGTGATTAAGGCGATTGAATTTTCCGGATATTCGATCCCTTTAAGAATGAAAGGGGGTTCTGTGGAGACTCCCGCTTCTTCCTCACCCAACCTGGAGAGCGCATCTGCTTTTCCGTTACGGGTCCCAGGTCTATATTTGATCACAAAATCAAAGTCTGAGAAGAAGAGGGTCCACCTCAGTTGTTGAGGAATCAAAGCCTTTGCTGTCTTTAAGAATAACAGATTGCAATGGTCTGTGATGATTTCGACAGTATGTAACGCCCCTAGGAGGTAGTGCCTCCATTCTTCACACGCTCTTTTGATAGCTCTTTGTCAGTGATGGTATAGTTAACCTCACACGGGGTGAGCTTCTTAGAGTAGTATGCCACAGGGTGGCGCTGACCCGTGGTAGGGTGGCGTTGGGACAGGACCCCACCCAGAGCAAACTGAGATGCGTCAGTTTCCAACACAAAGGGCATCTTAGGGTCCGGATGTCGAAGAATGGGAGCTTGTGTAAACCTCTCTTTTAGAAGTTGAAATGAGGTTTCGGCAGCCTCTCCCCATTTGAAAGGGACATTTTTCCTCAAAAGGGAAGTGATGGGATGAATGACTTTGGAGAAATCCTGAATGAAACGCTGATAGTAATTGGCAAAACCGAGAAAGCTCTGCACAGATTTGACGTTTCGTGGCGTTTTCCAGGTTAGGATGGCCTTAACCTTACTCATGTCCATTAGAAACCCTTGAGCATCAATAACATAACCCAAGAAGGCAACTTGCTGAACATGAAAAAGGCACTTTTCCAGTTTGGCATACAGGGAGTTTTGTTGTAGCCATTCTAACACAATTCTTACATGGGTGATGTGGTCTAACAGAGTTGCAGAATAGATTAAAATATCATCTATGTAGACCACACAAAATGACTCCAAACACCCCCTTAACACCTCGTCCATAAAGAACTGGAAGGCGGCTGGGACGTTGCATAGGCCAAAGGGCATCACTCGATATTCATAGAGACCAATCTTAGTTCTGAACGCAGTCTTCCATTCATCCCCTTTCATTACGCTTACAAGATGGTAGGCCCCGCGGAGATCAAGTTTTGTAAAATAGCGAGCTCCTTTCAACTGATCCATCAACACCGGAATTAGGGGCAGAGGATAACGGTTCTTGATGGTCACCTTGTTAATGGCTCGATAGTCAATACACGGTCGCAGCTCCTCACAATCCTTCTTAGGTATAAAGAACATGGGTGACGAGGCAGGGGAGGTGGAGTGTCTTATGAACCCAGACGCCAAATTGTCCTCTATATAGGTCTTTAGATACTGCGTCTCTTTTTCTGTCAGGGCATACACCCTGCTGCAAGGGATATCTGCACCCGGAATGAGGTCGATCCTACAATTGTAGGTGCGATGAGGAGGCAATTGGGTAGCCTTTTGCTTATCGAACAAGGCGTGAAAAGCACTGTATTCATCAGGTAATGCGGTGGCACAACAAAAGGACTCAACGGTACATTCGCTTGCTAAGAAAGTAGCGGGTGAGGGAACAAGGGGGAAGTCATGGTTTATCCCTTCCTGACAATGTTCCTTGCAATACTCGGACGTCATACATACTGTACGGGACGCCCAGCTCACCGAAGGATTATGCAGTGTTAACCAGGGCATACCTAGAATGAGACGGAACTGAGGGGTATCGATAAGGTCGAACTGGATGTACTCACAGTGATCTTTACCGAATCTCATTAACAAGGCCAGCGTATGGTATGTGACAGGGCCTGAAGTCAGTACTGTACCATCCACTGTTTTAACGGTTTCAGGTATAGATTTCTTTTCACAGGGGATAAACATGCGGAAGGCATAGTTCTGGTCTATATAGTTTCCAGTTGCACCTGAGTCTAACAAGGCATCGAGTCTTAAAGAGTTCTGATTGGTTACCCATAAGGTAACACTAACGTTCATATGGACGACTGCAGGGTGTAGAGTATTGGCGACATAAGGGGAGACCGTATCATGAGGTCGTCTCAAATCAGAGGTCTCTATCTGATCCGAGACCGTCAGTTTTCCGCCGGCTCACTGGAACTAAGAGCAGCCTGCCCTCTGGGAAGGGGATTTTTCCCTGGAACGTAATTCCTAGCTCTGCAGTCGTTGATGAAGTGCCCACCTTCAGCTTCGTGTGTCGGGTTGTGCACCGCCTAAATGTTAACTCCAATTTCAACTGTGCACTTGGGTATCACTCCCCTCCTGGAGTGTGTGTCAAATAACTTCTAGCTGCACACTTATTGCCTCATAAGTGTATCACCCTAGGCACCAGTATTTATTTGCTGGAATCTCCAGCGTGGTTTTACTTCAACAGTTCAATCTATACGCTTTTTTCAAAAAGATTACTCCATGTACTTCTTAAGTTCAAAATCCAGAGGTTACTTTATTCACTTTTCATTCATTTCAAAATTCAAGACTATCCGTGTTCCAATGCATTTCGGTGTTTGACCACACCTTCATCAGGGAACGTCTACAATTTAAATAAACAAAACATTTTCTCAGTGCATGTATCAAAACAAACAACATTTCTATGCGCAGTAAAGTCGAGTTTTACCTATAGATTAAGTTGGCTTCCTTATGTGAAATGTAACCATTATCCGTAAGTGTATCGAGTACTCTGTAAGTTTGTTAACACTCGGGGTTTGCTACTAAGTTACGCGCTAGTTGCATATTACTGTGGGCGCTACCCCTACACATCCGTGAATAATGGTTAACTCTATGGAGGTAATCCCCGCCAATTCTCACCTTGTTCGAAAAGTGAAATCAACTCATTCTGCTCCCGCGGAGTCGTCCCACTCCGTTCGAAGTTCGAGAAGTCTACTCTCACTACGCGCTGGTTCGCGCATGCGCTGTATGTAGGTAAAACTTTTTTTCTATGTTCTAACTTTATTGTTCACTACGCGGTCACTACCGGGCTGTTGCTACTAGATCAATTATCGGCTCGTGCGGGCCCATCAGTATAACTTCATGCAATTGTAATATGCCTTTCACAGAACGCTGGTTTGCAATACTCAACAAGTGCAGCTTAGATTTGATACTATTGATCATAGAGGAACTGGCGAAAATATTGGAGGAACTTAAAACAGAAATAGAAACAACAACAGAAGAATTAAAGAAAGGAGTCACAGAAGAAGAACTTAAGAAAATACTAGAGGACATAAATACCCAATTAGCCCATCACACACAAGAAGTGAATAAACGCAAATCAGGAAGTACAAAAGGGACACCCTTGATTATAAGCTTCAAGAGGTATACACGTGGGCTGAGGTCTATGCGAAAAGGCGCCAGAACAAGCAATATACATCACAGACCGACACTTCATCTTCGGATAGCGAAAGATCAACTTCAAGAATGCAGAAACCACAAAGCCAACAAAAAACCACACCTTCAGAGAAAACAACGCCAACAGAGGGAACTTCTACAGCGGATCCTTTTTTAGCCTCAGGCCCCGAAGAAGTAGAAGACCCAGGAGGGGATGCAACAAAAACAAAAGAGAAAGCCCCACCACAAACGAGGACAGTGACCTCAAAAAAGGACAAAAAGAAAAACCATTGAAGGACACCGACAATTTAGTAAAAAACATCTCAGATCAACACCTGAGCGAATACCAAATTAACACCTTACATCGTGGATTATCATTTGTACCCAGCGCACGCACCAACCAGTTGGAACTTGAAGTTAGCCTTTTTAAACTGACACGGAAAATGAGACTCCAACATTTTTTTGAGAACATCGTAACTGACAAACCCCCAAGTAAGGACAATGAATTGAAAGGATTAAAAACTACTAGTTCATATATGCCACCAGTTTCTCATAAAAATATCGATCTATTTGAAAACCTATGCAAGCAAGAAATTAGTAAAATTAACACCAACAAAAGAAGCAAATATCAAAACATGACCAAGAAAGAGTTCGTAGCCATTGAGAGTATGGCAAGAAATGAAAACATAGTCTGCCAAAAAGCAGATAAGGGAGGTGCCATGGTGATACTCAACACAGACTTCTATGAAAGAGCTGTTATGACACATCTGAGTGATATAAACACATACATGGAAATAGAAAGAGACCCCACAGAAGAAATACGAAGAACCCTTCAAACAATATTGAAAAAAGCTATGGAAAGAGGAACCATCAGTGAGAAAACCAAAATCTAACTCAAGAGAATCCAAAAAGCCTGTCTATGTACATGGTACCGAAGGTACATAAAGACCAACACAACTCACCATGTAGGCCCATAGTGTCGACAAAGATGAGTATTCATGAACCAGTTGGAAAATACATTGATAAACATTTACAACCGTTGGTCACTAAAAACTTATCTCACATCAAGGATACCACCGATTTTCTGTTAAGATTACAACAGGTGAAATTGGAAGACAACACTATCATGGCGACAGTTGATGTAAAAACCCTGTATACTGCCATCCCACACAAAGAAGGCCTGGAAGCTATTGAGAAAGCCTTATTGAATAGCTCTTACCCAGAAGACCTGCAAATCTTTTTGATGGAACTAATGCAGTTTACATTGTTGAACAGCTACTTCACCTATAACAACCGTTGGTTCATCCAACTGAATGGAACTTCGATGGGCAATTGCGCCGCGCCGGCGCATGCCAATGTGTTCATGGGATCTTTTGAAGAAGAACATATCAACAATAACCAAGAATGGGCCACTCATCTACTCACCTACGTGAGATTCATAGACGATATCTTCCTAGTGTGGAAGGGGACGCAAGCATCTCTAGAACAACAACTAGAAATTTTGGATAACAGGAATGACAGAATAAAATTCACCTGGAACATCAACGAAACCACAATACAATTCTTGGACGTAGAAATCACCAAAAAGGATAACACTTTCATAACAAACCTCTATCGGAAACCAACAGATAGAAACAATTTGTTACAGTATAAGAGTCATCACCCACAGTCACTCAAAACTCACCTTCCCTACTCGGAATTCCTCAGGGTCATGAGATTGGTTTCGGAAGCTGATGACCGTCAAGAGCAACTGAACATAATGGGCAACAGATTCTTATCACGGGGATACCCGGAGGATATCATCAAAAAATCTAAAGAGAGAGCTCAAAAGAAAACCAGAACTGAATTACTGACGTATAAACAAACTGAGAAAAAACCACGAATAACCTGCGTCAGCAAATTTTCAAACGTGAGTGCTCAATTCAAAAGAATAATTCACAAAAACTGGCAGATAGTAAAACTAGAAACAGACTTCAAAGGCATATTCGATGAGGAACCACTCTTTGCTCATACTAGGGGCAAAAAATTGGAGAACTGCTAAAAACACCGACACAAAAAGCAAGTCAACGGACCTTTAAAGGAACAGAACCGTGTCTAAATTGTGGAAACTGCCACAACATTATGAAGGGTGCAAGCATCAATCACCTGATGAAAGGACATAAAATACCCCTAAGAGTGAACGCCACATGCGATACAACCAACATTGTGTATTTACTAAAATGCCCATGTGGCAGCGTTTACGTAGGCCACACGGAAAGAAAGCTTAAAGTTCGGCTCAACGAGCACAAGAGTAATATAAGAACACAATCATCGAAATCAACAGTGGCCACGCACTTTGTTGAAAAACATCACAACATCAACCAACTAAGAGCATGTGTATTGGAAATAGTCCCTAAAAAAGAGGGAACAATGAACAAGAAAAATCTCTTAAAAAGAGAAAACTATTGGATTTATTACCTCTGCAGTTTGAAGCCCAATGGAATGAATGACAGGACTGAATTTACTTGTTACTTGTGATTAATTTTTGTACCATTTATGTTATACCGTATAATCTGAACCTAATGTTGCTCCATTGGCATATTACAATTGCATAAAGTTATACTGATGGGCCCGCACGAGCCGGTAATTGATCTAGTAGCAACAGCCCGGTAGTGACCGCGTAGTGAACAATAAAGTTAGAACATAGAAAAAAAGTTTTACCTACATACAGCACATGCGCGAACCAGGGCGTAGTGAGAGTAGACTACTCGAACTTCGAACGGAGTGGGACGACTCCACGGGAGCAGAATGAGTTGATTTCACTTTTCGAACAAGGTGAGAATTGGCGGGGATTACCTCCATAGAGTTAACCGTTATTCACGGATGTGTAGGGGTAGCGCCCACAGTAATATGCAACTAGCGCGTAACTTAGTAGCAAACCCCGAGTGTTAACAAACTTACAGAGTACTCGATACACTTACGGATAATGGTTACATTTCACATAAGGAAGCCAACTTAATCTATAGGTAAAACTCGACTTTACTGCGAGTAGAAATGTTGTTTGTTTTTATACATGCACTGACAAAATGTTTTGTTTATTTAAATTGTAGACGTTCCCTGATGAAGGTGTGGTCAAACACCGAAATGCATTGGAACACGGATAGTCTTGAATTTTGAAATGAATGAAAAGTGAATAAAGTAACCTCTGGATTTTGAACTTAAGAAGTACATGGAGTAATCTTTTTGAAAAAAGCGTATAGATTGAACTGTTGAAGTAAAACCACGCTGGAGATTCCAGCAAATAAATACTGGTGCCTAGGGTGATACACTTATGAGGCAATAAGTGTGCAGCTAGAAGTGAAGTGCCCACCTTTGCCACAATATAGGCAGAGTTTGAGCCTCCGTCTCCTGTCCCTTTCTTCCCTGGTGAGAGGACCACGTATTCCCCCGATTTGCATGGGTTCTGGTCCTTCTGGTGCCTTTACTTTTTCTTCACCCCCCTGCCGAGGTTTAACCAGGGGGTAAGAGTATCTATTATCCCCCCTGTTTCTATCCCCTTTCCGTTCCAGCAACCGGTGATCCAGTTGGACTGTCAAATCTATTAATTCCTCACATGAAGAAGGCAATTGCACCACCTGTGCTAATACGTCCTTCAGTTCTCCCCGGAGTCCTTGATAAAACAAGGAGATCCGTTTCTGAGCCGGCCAATCCGTTTCCACGATAAGGCGGTTAAATGTGGTGATGTAGGACAACAGATCTTGGGACCCTTGTCTTAAGGTCATTAATTCATGATCTAGGGACAACATGTGGGACTTTCGATCAAACAATTTACGGAGTTCTAGACAAAAAGTGGAAAAATTATGCAAAACAGGGTCTTTCCTTTCCAGTAAAGGAATAGTCCAGCTGGACGCATTCCCTCCCATATAGGACATCATGAAAGCTGTTTTGGAAGCTTCATCCTGAAAGACCATAGGTTTACATAGGAAATGTAGACGGCATTGATTCAAAAATATCTCAAATTTTCGCGGGTCTCCATAAAATCTTTCGGGGGGAGCTAGGGGTATTTCATGATTTTGGATTATATGGACAGTGGGAGTGGTCTCGGTAGAAGTGGATGGGGCTGCTAACGAACCCCCTGTTTGGAAAGAAGGAGGCGGATGCAAGGTGGCCGGCCTAATCAATGGTTTACCCACCGACTCCTTCTGGGCAAGGTCTGACACGTCTTTGCGTAGATCAGAGACCTCTTTATATAAAGCTTGGTTCTCAGCACCGGAGTTTTGAACCTCTTGTTGAAGTCCTGTAAAGCTCTCCAACAAGGAAGTGAGAATAGCATTAGTATCCATCGTCTAGGCTGGGCTGTACTCTTGGGCTTGTCAATCTGTCGGGATTGAGAGCAGCGCAAGAATACGCAAGCGCCACTAACCTTACTCTGATGGCCAGCAGAGACGATAGACGATAGTCCTTCCAACTCCGCACCACACAAACCCCAACAATGGAATATACCCACTGTTCGAGCCTGTACGAATAGGGGCCGGGAGGTAGATTGGCGTCGGGGGAATGGTACTTCTGGTATCGTCTGGTCGTTACACCATGAGGTTACTGGTACTGGGACACTGCAGGTAGAGGAGGGGACAGAGAGCAAGAGATTAATACCGCAAAGGTAACTATGTGAACTTTGAATCCCCCCCTTGGATTCCACACTCACCAGTTTATCCACCCCATGTATCCAAGAAGGAATCCAAGCATACGCACAGCACACTAGTGAAAAGGTTGCCAGAAGTACGGAGAAGTTAACTTCACTTCTCTACCTACCACAGTAGCAGGCAACAATTTAGATCTGGAGGACTACTAGTACCAAGCGTTTAAGCGCCACGCTTGTAAGAACCACAATTCTCCTTGTGGAACGGTGTAGCCCAAGTATCAGGTAGAGTCAGCAACCACTGACAGAGAACACAGAACTTCCCCGAAATATAAACAGGAAATGGCGGCAGCCTTAGTACCGCTTCAAACAGTAGAAGTATACAAAAGAACAGGAGTCGAGGCCGCACTCCTCAGGGATACTTGCACGACAGAATATGGCTTGTAACAAGGACTCTCCTGGATTCTTGACCACGCTGGCTCTTCATCGGCGTTGATTGCTCCAACGTCGACTGACCACGCTGGCTCTTTGTCGGCGTAGTGCAGATCAGAGGACTGACCACGCAGGCTTTTCCTCTGCGTCGTGCAGAACAGGACAAATGACCACGCAGGCTTTTCCTCGGCGTCGTCCTCAAGAATACCACTCGATAAGAGAATGCTCAACTGCTATGAGCAAATACGGAACACGATTGACAAGCCCCGTTGTGTTCCGGAGGTGGAGCTTATATAAGGTTCTCCCATTGAGCCAACCCCCAGCGCCGGATGGCCTTCTGGGACTTGTAGTATTTCCGCAAGGAACTGTCAATACGGAATCTTTTACATTTGGCCGTGTCGATGGTAGCGATCGCTACAACATCCCATGAAAAAACCACATCTCTCCACACCTCAAAAATCTTCACTGGCTGTCAGTCTAGGAAAGATGTAAGTTCCAGCTACTCACCCTCGCCTGCAAAGCTCACCACAACACTAGTCCCGCTTAACTCAACCACCCCCTCAATTTCTAGCAAGGCACCAGATCCCTTCGATCTGTGTCGCTTGCAAGATCACATCCCACTCACATCAAGAAGACCAGATGCCGTGGACGCTACCTCTCTCTCCTTGCAGCTAAGATCTGGAATGAACTCCCAAAACACCTCAGAAAGATCCCCTCCCTCATTGACTTCCGAAGGAACCAAGACATGGGTCTTCCAGACAAAACTTTCATGATCTCCTCTTCCCCCCTCAAGCCTGCCATACTGAGCACCTGGATACCCTCACTGGAGATTAGCCTCTCTGCACAAATTCACAGAAAATAAAATAACATGTGCGGCAGTCCTTCCTCTTTCTGTCTACCGGGATGCCTAAAGTGGATGTGTATCTCAATTGCTAGCAAAACCCTTACAATGTATCGATTTCTATATTGCCTTCTTTTATTATTGCACATTAGTTGAACAGATACCGATACTTCATTGTATTAATTTGAATGTATAAGAATACAAACATATAATATTGAAATATTTACATAGTTGTAATAATGATAGTTGATATTCTTCAGTCGATATTCTTAAAGATCAATTTTTATTAGCTCCTTTTTCTGGCATGCAACCCATATAGCTTTTTCATTTTAGGTCATGCCTCATGGGAGATTCATTTTAATTTTTTGTTTCATTTGCCTATCGAAAATTCTAAGTCTAGAAGACAAAAAAATGTTTTCAGTACGATTTTGAATTAAAATGTATGTGTCAATATTTATATGCCGCAAATTTAGCCGGGGTGACCGAGCGCTGTGCATTAATGTCTGGGGATGGCTTTACATTTTATCACACTTCACACATATATTTGTATTCATGTAATATTTCACAGATTTCCAAGTTTTAGATGTAGGGGGATTAAGAGATACGGAAAAAATCACACAAGTGTTGAAGCAAAGATTAGAGCCAAGGCACCCACGTTGGAAAAAGGCAGATCAACCACTAGAACCCATCACTTCACTAATATGAATAAAAATGGAACTAATAGAATTGAGTTGCAAATATGTGCTTAGAGGCCCATTCAAATATGCATTTTCGAGTACTTAAAACAAAACCTGTGTAGTATTCTTTTACATACGCTTAGGTGGATTTGTGAATTGGCCCCAGAACATCTAAAATGGGAAATGAGGGATTATTCAGGGAATATTCATAGACAGTTTGTGTAAATAGAAAAAAAAGTTGTTCTCTTGGAACATGTATGAATTGAGAGTACAACATTTCAGAGAACTTAAAAATGTATTTCTGTAGTACTACTTCCCATACTCATAAAGGTTTTTGTGATTAGGCCCCTTAATGGCTAACTTTTCCTGTTAGCAGATATGATGGAATGTGAGCTTTTGCCATTAACCTCTGAAGGATTGGAGGCTGACTCAGCTCTTCAAGTATTTAAACTTGTGGCTAGAAGTCCTTTGCAGCTGGCTCTCAGCCCACTCACACTATCTTATCGGAAATAGGCTTTGTGCTAAGAGAGTATGGTTTGCCAGTTTGGCAGCAGAATGTGTGCAAGCTTTCCAGATGTATGCAGTCACTTTTTCAAAACTGCTTATGTGAAAGGTGGAGAGTCACACAAAAATGCAATTTGAGGTCAGAAGGCTTTCAGCAATAATGAAGACTTTTTGCTAAATGTAGTCACCGGCAGAAATAAGGTCAACCACTGTGAACGGGGGTGTGGCTATAAATAGTAGGTGCAGTGGTACGGGGGTCAATGGGTGTTAGGGCCTCATAGTACATTGGTAGCTGTTTTTTAATATAAAACCAAAGGAAGGGTCCCAATGTTTTTTGCTTGCATTAGGTACCAGGGCACACTTGCTATGCTAGTGTCAGTGAAAACATCCTATCATGTGTAAGTAGAGTCAGAAATGTTATGTATAGTTGTCAGCCAATCACTGGCCTTTATTAAGCAGATGTCCTGCTGTTTTTTTAAGTTTCATGATATGCAAAGGAAAATAGCACAGAGAAATAATATATATTTTTTAATTGAGCCATAGGGAACATTTAATTACCCTATCAATCGTCCAATGTCCTGTTAGCAATACATAAAAAAAAATCACAAAGCCCATGTACCATGGAAACAGTCTTTGAAAATAGCAATCAATATAGAGGTTTTAACACCAAGAAAACAACATACAAATATACATATATACAAATAAATACATCACAAACATTTGTAGACCAACACCTAAATGCAACGAATCTAAGTTGCCACTACCCAAATATTTCTATCGTAATTAGTGTTCACACACTTAATCTGAGTGATACACTATGAGGTAGTCTTCTATGCACATGAGGATTAATATCTCTCCACCCATCTATCAAGTGTGCTTAGTAACTAGAAACACAATTTTCATATTTGGACAGACTCCTCTTCCCAAAACTGTCGACGCAGATGTGTTTCGGCCCCCAATTTATTCTGGGCCTCCTCAGGACAAGGGTAAGGGAACCAACGTGCCAAACACCAAGGATGTTTTTATTGGTTGTATTCCGGGTCTACAGGGTCCTTCCTTGGATGCTTGAGCGTCCTTTGAAGGGAGAAACAGAATGATTTTTCGCCCAAGATTTTGTCCCCAAAAGTGAAGTACCTGCCAAGAGAGATAAATGCCCAACAGATTAGAATTTAGTCCTCTACGTTTGTAAGAGATTTTTTAACCTCATGCTTGGGCTTAATCCCTCTTCCAGTCCAATGAGGGACCCGCCATGCTAATGTGGCGGGGGTAAAAGGCGGTCCGGCGGGGTGTTTTGGCAGGGGGATCTCCAGCGCCGGTCAGGCTGTGGCGATCCGCCCACCATGCTAACGGGCCCCTTAGTCTCACTGTGCCCAACAAAAATAAAAAGTGTCCGTCTGTAACGCAACTGGTGCTCATGTAAAGCGTTTTGATATCTTCGGGTCTAAACCCTAAAAAAAAAAAATAGAGGCATTACAGGAGAAGTATCTGTGTGGATCAGTGGAAACAGCAATAGGTTTTAATGCAAAGTCCCTCTACTAAAATAGCCAGACCGGGCTTTACGTAAGAAACTACTGTTTCTTGAAGCAGGAGTTAGCAAAAGGAAAGGTTTTAATTTCTCCAAAACAATCACACACATTGCATGTGTGCTAAAGTGCACAGAACTCATTCAGTGAGTGTGATCCTTCTGAAATGTGTTGCGTCATAGGAATTTGTTCTGGAAGGGTATGCTTCCAGTACAAATTCAATGCAGAGAGCAGACTCACTTCTGCACCATGGAGTGTGGATGTGCATCGCACAAGGCACCTAATTAGAGCAGCAGTACAGGGGATGTCAGTAGAAGCATGCCTATCCCTGAGTGTTAGCTACATATATACCAGAGTCAGGGCTGTATGCTGGCCCCACTTTTATTTATCTTATGTGTTAAAAACCTAACTCCATCTTTGGTTAGAGCTTTATTTGATGTACCTGCTGACATTCTTGTACGCAGACCATGCTGTGCTATTTTGCTCGTACACCTAATGCTTTTGGCTCACTAGTTAATTCTTTGTAGAACTCATGACCAGTTTAGATGTGACAACTACATCTATCAAGTCCCACATCATGGTTTGTTGCCCCAAAAGTCAGAGAGTTCCTTCAATGGCGCATGAATCTAGATGTTTTACAGCTGTTAAGCAATTTTTCTATTTAGTCATTTGCTTCGATTTCTCCGGTCGATGGTCCTCCCATATATTTAACACTAGGCTTAAGTTCTCTAGATCTTTAGACTCACTATTAAGAATATGGAGCCCTCCATCGTTTTTCCTGATGTTGTAACTTACAAATAAAGGAATACGGTTTCCAAAGAAAATCTTATCCATCCTGTCAACTTCCTCTTTTTATATAGCACATGAGGAACTGGGCTTTTGGTATTTAGAAGATTGGATTAAATCGGCTTCCTTAGCACTGTGACTTTCAATATGGATCAACCCAGAGGACAGAGGATGCAACTTGGACGAACCTGGAGGCTACTCTCAATCATAAAATCATCAAGTACTGTTTAAGTCTTGACAAGGTCCTAAAGATGGCCGCCGGACAAGAGCTCTAGGGAAGAGCTCTGGGGTTAGGGATCTCCAAAACGGAATAAATCCCTGTTTAACCCTGGGGGCGACCCAGAATCCCCAAACCTACATTGCAAGAACAGAGCAGTGGGCATAATAGCGTAATGAAGCAAAATAGCAGGAGCATAACAAAGTAAAATAGTGGGAGACAACATACGTGGCCAGTAGTCAACAAGGCTGACCCTGCTTACCGGACGCCACGGACGACGGACCTCAGAGGACGAGTCCTGCAGATTGGACTCTCGGAAGAGGAGCGGCAGACATTGGGAGCCATTCCGACGCCAACCTGAGCCGCTCGGTGCTGGTAGGGAGGAGGCTTCCCACGACGCTGGATTCCAGAGGTATGTGAGTCTGCGCCTCCGAGGACTGCGGGCACGGTCTGACCGCGGCACAGAGAGGGAGCGGAGCAATACTCAGCGGACGACGGGCGAAGTACGATCTGCCCCCGCCAGATCGCGCGCCCCCCCCACCCCCTTAAATACATTCGTGGAAATAACGCGGGGGAACTAGGAGGAGAGTGAGAAAGCGGCACGCCTGACTCTAAAATGGCGGCCGCTTAAGACATTCTCTCACTCGATCCTCTAGTTACTGCATATAATTCACTGGCAAAAGACACAGCCTTGATGGAGCCTTGATGGAACAGCGAAGGGGGTCTGACATTAGGGCAAATGCGAGGAACAACCATCATAGAATATCGACACATCGCCAGCTAAGATCAACAACATAGGGGCATAGACATTGAAAAGGGACTGTGTACCCATCGCCACCAACACAGGAGCATTGAAACTGAAAGTGGTCTGTGTACCTATCGCAAATAAAACATCAACATGTGCTACATATTTAATAGAACATGTGATAGATCAATCCATCTTTGAAAGGGGGCTGGATATATTACTAAATGAAAGTGGACTTACTATTGAAGCGGAAACTTAGATATTGCCCTCCCCCCTCCCCCTCCCCCCCAGAACAACAATAGATTATGAAAAGACGGACATCTTGGAATGGCTAGTCCCACACAAGACTTCTCTTAACTCTTTAAGGGATAGTGAAATTAATTCCTACGACATGGTAACGGAACTAGAAAGGTACAATTGGAGTTCAGCAGAGGAACTGCACCCTCCACGAAATTGTGAAATTTTGGTACGTGATCCATCTGCCAATACTGGGACTAATAAGGAGATTACCATTGTTCACTGACAAGGGAACAACTCTGATCAAATCTAAATAGTCTGACAACAGCAACTGAATATGGATGTAAGAGGCCGAATGACGATAGGCCCTAAAACACAGAGTATAAAATATCCTTCTACTCTATCCAAAAATGCGGCCAAAAAGTTCAAACATAACACATTGAGAAAAAACCCGGACACATTGTTCGCCGACCCATACTTTGATATGGTCAAAGGCACCATAATGAATGACTTGATTTTTCACACAAATAAAACAGCGAAATGGCGCAATGCACTCACAGAAATGCTGGTCATAATAGATATGAAAAACATCCCTCATGGCACAAAAATAATGACTTCCCCATCAAGAAGTTGCAATGCTGAACTATGCATCACGTTATATAAAACGGGAATAGTGCTGATACAAGCAGCCAATAGGGACCTTGAGGAATTTGAGAAGACTTTCCTAATTGTAAAAGAAACTCTGGAGAGACCAAGACACCAAACACCCATGACCCAGCATGAAATCATGCGGGACAACAGTGTCAATTCAACTGGGGACATCAACCAACCAGGGGGCCACAACTCTCAAACCCCCAGCCGTGGAGATATAACGGAAACTGAGAAGGTAACCTTAGAGATTAGGACCGAAAGAACAGGGAGGTCTTCCAATCCGGCTAATGAAGAGCATAGCCTGACCCACAAGGAAGAACCGATGCAAGTAACCAACAGAGAACTTGAGAGCTTTGAGCTAACTCTCCAAAACTTAGAGGATGACTCAGAAGGACCAAACCTTCAACAAAACGTGACACTACCAGATATCACACGTGATAACATCGACTCCAACACTAGAGACACCAATCTAACAGATGGCCAGAACAACCAAACCGATAACACGGAAGATTTAACCGTAAATGCGATGGCAACACCAGAGACTGAGAGAGAAAGGATAACGATGGCCACCAACCTTGGAAACAAAGTGAAGAATAAGGTCCCAAGGATAGAGCCGGTGCCGCGAACGCACAACTCCACTGCGCTGGAAGAATGTATCCCAGCTCCAAGCGAATCCCTCTATGAAGCCAACGAAATGAACAAAGTAGATGATATCGACCCCTCCTTTCCTTCCGCGAATACAAGACCGGAATCCCACAGATCCATATCCACAAAAACACCCCTTACCAAGAAAAGATTTGTGGGAATGAGATCAGATCAGTTGCAGAGAAGAGCAAACTACAATGCTTATCCAGCCAGGTCTACGTCACACAAGAACTCATCCCGAACACAGAAAGAAATCAAGGAGCTCCAAAAACTTGTAGGTAATCTAGCGCAAAACTCGATGAAAGTCTCACAGACAATTGGAAAAATCTGGGAGATGACGATAAGCACGCACACCAAGGTTTCACACATCCAGAATCTGGTACTTAGACACAACAGACCTAACAGGACAAAGCCCTTGTCGATTGAAGAAACTCGAGCCTTACTCAGGTCCTATGAGCAACCTGCCCGCAGTAAGGAGGGGAATATCAAAACAGTACCTATTGACTCTAATTGAACGACCAGAAAGAATGACAGGAAAGCAATCCACCAAAATCTTCAACATATTCAGCTTATTGCATCTGAAACGGATAATGGAAAACTCGTTAAATCACAGAAACCCTTGAACTGTCTTCTACTTAATTGTCGTTCGGCAACTAAACATGCAGCAGACATAGCCGCCCTCATCATCAATAAGGAAATGGACCTGGCCATCCTCACGAAAACATGGCTCAATGAATCATCATCTCCTACCATGGATCTCTTAGTACCACCACAATATAACATCGTCAGGCTAGACAGACCAAGGAATGTGGGAGGAGGCATAGCTTGCATTCACCGGTCGGAGATCGAGGTCTGACAGTTCCAATCTGACCCCTTAGAATCCTGTGAATACCTTGGTATTAATGTGAGAACACCAAAGAATCAAAGCTGCAAACTGCATACATTCTACCACCCACCAGGAGAGAACGCTAAGTTCACAGAACAACTGATGGAGATCATAACGACCAACTCTAACTCGGACGCCAATAACATATTCCTAGGTGACTTTACCCTCCATTGGAATGACGGCAGTGATAAATTGGTCAACGCGCTTAAAGACTTCCTCAATGAGCTAAAACTTGTACAAGCCTGCAACCAACCCACTCACTCACAAGGAGCGACCTTAGACTGGATTATCTCAAAAAAGGATGAGACCTCTATGCTTGCTATAGACCCATGTGACTGGTCTGACCATCACATCATAACATTCACGATACCTACATTGACAAAGGGCAGGTCCGTGCAACCACGCAAGCTCGAGAAACTGATCCGAGACACAAAGGAGGCTAACACTGAACTACTGGTTAAAAGGTGTGAGAGAGACTTGAAGCCACCCAACAATAAGCAAAATGTCAATGAGCTGACCGATCATTACATAACCTCAATTGGTAATATCGTCAATGACACCATGCCCCTAAAAACGAAAAAAGTATCAGAGAAACCAAGAAATCCTTGGTTTAATGAATCATTGAATGAGGACCGGCGCAAACTGAGAATGGCCGAAAGGAGGTGGAGACAACATCCCTCCTCCCCGGAGCTGAAAGCGCTCAGAAAAACAAGAAAAGAATACAACAAAAAAATAATCAACTCCAAAAAAGAATTTTTCAGAGATGAATTGGACAGTGCCATAAACAGACCACGAAAACTCTTCGAGATTTTAAAACAACAGTCAAATAAACTAGCCAAAACAGTTTTAGAGAATACAAAAACTCCCATAAGCTGCGAGGAATTCTCCTCATTTTTCACCGAAAAATCTAAATTGCTTGAAGATGACCTCACAATTGCAGCAACTAACCTTAAGGCACTACCTCAATCCAGTAATGAGTCCAATTTCTCACCAGAGTGCCTCCAAACTAAAAATAAGGCAAAATGGGACACATTTGAACTATACGACCAGGAAAAAATCGCCAGAACGCTGGCGGCACTTAGACCGAACAACCACTTTCAAGACCCATTACCAGGAAAGTGTGTAAGAGAAATCAGCCACACGCTAGTTCCGATCTGGACTGAGATAATAAACGCCTCACTTGCACAAGGAACCCTCCCTGACTGTCTAAAAACAGGGCAGGTGATGCCCATCCTTAAAAAACCGACAGCTGTTGCCACAGACCCGAACAACTATCGACCAGTGACCAACATCCCTCTACTGGCTAAACTCATTGAGAAATGAGTGCAGGGCCAACTAAGTCAACACATCGCTAAATTCTCGCTACTGGATGATTGCCAATCAGGTTTCAGAACAGGGCACAGTACCGAAACTGCGATCCTGCACATTGTCGATGACGCCCTACAAGCCCTAGACCGAAATCAATCTTGCCTACTGATCCTCCTAGACCTATCATCAGCATTTGATACGGTAAAACACGAAGTGCTTATGACCAGACTACAAAACAGGATGGGTTTGTCTGGAAACGTGCTGAAATGGTTTAATTCTTTCCTACAGAACAGGACTCAGAGATTCCTGGTTAACCAAGCAATCTCTTCCCCGAGCCCCAACGCAATAGGGGTCCCACAAGGCTCTACGCTATCCCCAGATCTATTCAACTTATATGTAGAACCTCTCACGGAGATCCTTCTAAAATCACAGGTATCCTATCACATGTATGCGGACGACACGCAATTATACATAAAGATCGCCTCCCTTGAGGACATCGACCTAATGAACAAGACACTAAAGAGTGCTTTGCGATGGCTAACAATGAACCATCTGAAACTAAACGCCCAGAAAACCGAATTCCTGCTAATCTCACCGACAAGGAGCCAATCTGAAGTTATAGAGTGGACTAAACTGGTGACTGCGCTAAACTGCACCCCGACCCTAGTTAACTCAGCCAAATCACTAGGAATTACACTAGATAAGAACCTCGACATGAAAAACCATATTAACGCAATGGCCAAGAGCGCCCGCTTCCACCTGAACTATCTAAGAAAACTGAAACCCTTTATCACTGAGACAGATCTAAAACTGGCTATACAATCACTAGTCATCTCGAGGATCGAATATGGCTGCACCACATTGGCGGGCCTGCCAAAAACATACACAGCACCACTAAAAGCCTGCCTCAACGCAGCGGCGAGACTCATTACGGGAACGAAGAAATTCGATCACATATCTCCTCACCTGAAAGCACTACACTGGCTACCTTATGAAGCCAGAATTCAAATGAAGATGGCCTGTATCACGCACAAAGCGGTTCACTACAACACACCTAGATACCTAGCCAAGAAACTTAAGATCTCAGGAGGTAACAGAACAACGAGAAGCGCAAAAGATTTGCTATTACGACCAGCCTTTTTCCACAAGAAAAAGACCTACAACAGAGCATTCTCCGGAGCTGCCCCCAGAATCTGGAACTCACTCCCTCCAAACATCAGGAAGATTCAAAATACAGTAACATTCAAACGAGAATTGAAGAGCCACTTGATGAGTAAATACCCTACTTAGAGTAACCTAAGGATCACCGGGATGATCAATGACGCTAACTGAGTGCTGCCCTCTCCATGGAAAACTGGAAGATCATCATCGAACAATGAACTGATACCGTGCGCAAGCCGAGGCTTGACACATCACTGCTACCTCGTATATATGTGTGAATTTGAACTATATCTCACAGTCATACTATATAACTTCTATCTCACCTGATTTATTTATCCATATATGTGGAACTTTAACTATATGTCACAACCACTATATATAACTTCTACCTCACTTGATTTATTTATACTTATTATCCTTGATATGCACTGAATCGCCTTATAACCCTACCTCAACGAGCATGGTTTGTTACCATGACACAAGCCAAGCCTTGCTCTCCATATAATGACAATTGCACAATCATTATGAATATATATATTTAATCGCGTCCATACAGTATATTGCCTTCTACCTCATTATTCTCTTGTTGTTATTATTGCTTTTATTATCTTTATATGTAATTCCGTCCTGTTAAGCGCTCTGATACCCACGGCACGGGTCTTGTCCGCGCTATACAAAACACTATAAATAAATAAATAAATAAAAGGCTTTTAATATCCCCTAGTAGGCCTTTGTCACGAGAACCCTAAAAGCTTAGACCATCCCTTCCTCTTTGATAACCCTTTTCTAATCTGCACCCACAATAAGAAACTTGTGAAGGCCCAATTTTTTGAGAATGGCTACCATATCATGGAAAATCAGAACTGAAGTATTTTGTCGTGAAGGAGTTTCTTCCTATAAGAACATATAGAGGCATGGCATTGTATCAGAGTTTGGCATGGCATTAGGCAGATGGGAGAAGTTGCTTCTATTCAGGTTTTGGCCTTGGATGAATTTCTACCTCCTTTGTTTTTCTTTTGGGTTTCAACATGTCTTGCTATCACAGACTTGTCTGAGTGTTGGGTAGTCTACTCAATACCATCTACTGTTTTTTTTTATTTATATTGTTTTGCAAAAATGTTTTTATTTCCTTATCTAATTTTTCTTTGCAATGCAGAGCAGCCCGCCAGCATCTGCAATTACTTCGCAGAGAAGAGGTCTGTTTTAGAGTTAGTTCATTTTTTAGGTCAGCAGTCTTCTGTAGGAAAAGCATGCTTTGGTGACTGTAATAATGATGATACAGGTGATAATTAGGTTCAAGTAAGAGGTCTTTATTAAACAACCTCATCCAGCATCTCACAGGAATACCTGCCACACTTAGAACATTCACAAGGTTCCCCTAAGGAACATTCCCCTGACTTGGTTCTATGTCAGAACATTCCTCATAGAACCAAGACACATCATCACACTCCTTCCCCTTTACATTTCACAAGTTTAAACTGTAAAAAATGATAAAATGAAAAGACAATAACAAAGTGGAAACAAACACCGGAATATGGATTATTGCAGGCAAGTGAACAATTAAATTAATAAAACGAATTTCGTAGCGTGCCCTGCATCGCATTTTGCTTTCTACTTTAGACAGGACTTCCGTCATAAAGGTTTTTGGGACAACTTTTGTCCATTTTAGTCTCCTGCCCTGGTCTTTTGGTATCACCTCACGCCTCACTCCGGTGATCTTTGTTACTTTAAAATTTAGGTGGGCCCGCAGGACCAACTCTAATATCACGGGGTTATGATCACTGAAAGCAGAGGTCCCCACCTTATATATTAGCACTCTGGTCAAAACTAGACCTGACATAAATATGTAATATATAACTTTAAAAGTAGGAGCCCTTGGGCCTCCTAGGGTGCACCCAGATTCGAAAAGATTCATGGTGGCCAGAAGGTTCTGCAGGGCCTCCCCTTGCTCAGTGTGTTCAAAATGCGTGTGAACCAAACATGGGGGTCCTTCAAAATTATCAAAAACACATGCTTGACCGCATGGGTGTATGTTAAAGTCACCCATGAGAATGACCTCAGAGTTCGGATATTTAGCTCTATATGAAACTAAAAAATCCTCTAAGCAAGTAAAAAATTGATTTAAAAAATCACACTCAAATGAATTATAAAAATTAACAAATAACAATTTGGCTGTTTGTGGCAGTGATAACTCCACTGCCAAGCAGTTACGACAACCCGCATCAGCAGAAGCGGCCGCTCCACGCTCCCAGCCTCCGGATTTGGTATCGTTATTGCAGAGTTCTCACCTGATTAAGCCTGCACAGTTCTTGAAGTTTTAGAAGCGCCTAGCTTGTGTGTAGCGCTAGCAGAGTTCTCACCTGATTAAGCCTGCACAGCTTTTGAAGTTTTAGAAGCGCCTAGCTTGTGTGTAGCGCTAGCAGAGTTCTCACCTGATTAAGCCTGCACAGCTTTTGAAGTTTTAGAAGCGCCTAGCTTGTGTGTAGCGCTAGACTGCCCCGACCTCCCAGCATTTGTTTAGAATTCCGCCGAGGCCATTAACATATTGAAGCCCCCAAAGTGCGCTTGTGTGACAGCAGCTCCTGCACCGTGCTGCCTGAATAGATAAGATTGCCTGCTATTGCACTGTGTATTAGCGCCGCCGCCTCTGACATCCATTGTGCCCCAGTGTTGTTGCAAGTTTGCCTGTTTTGCTGCTGCCATTTTGTTTATTGTTGCCCTGCCTCCTTCCCCTGATCTCCACCCCGCCTCCCTGCTGACCCTCCCTCGCCCCTCCCCTCCACTATCCGCATATGATAGATGAACTCTAGCGCAGCGGTCTCGCGCAGCGGTCTCGCCGAAGGTGCGCCAAAGGTAAGCCCGTCTACGCCCGTCTGCGCCTGGACCGCGCCCAACGCCATACCCCCTGCTCCTCGTAATGCCCACCCCTCCCGCATTACTTACGATGCCACCACCCTCCTAGCCCTTAACCCCGGCCGATCCCCCAACTGCGTCCATGCCGCTCCTGGACACACCCATGGACCTTTCTCTTGCAACTCCTGCAAGTTCGACGGCTCCAAGAACAACTCCTCATCTACGAACACACAACAGATATCCGACCCCAACCACCTTCAATGCATCCTGCTCAACACCCGCTCGGTCCACTGACACGCCATCGACCTCTGGAATCTACTAGACACCATCTCTCCGGACGTCGCCTTCCTAACTGAAACATGGATGAACGCCACATCAGCCCCAGACATCACCATTGCCATCCCGGAAGGCTATAAGATCATTCGCAAGGACCGTACCGGCCAAACAGGAGGAGGCATCACTATCGTCCATAAGAAATCCATCCGCATCTCAACCAGCTCAGACGTCGATCTCGCCAACACCGAACACCTTCACTTCCAGATCCACATCGACCCCAAGACCACACTCAGAGGCACCCTCCTTTACAGGCCACCAGGACCCCGCGTACAATTTAGTGAAGACATCACGGACTTCATCACTCCACACGCGCTCCCCTCCGAGGATTACATCCTTTTGGGAGACCTCAACTTTCACCTTGAAAAAAAACAACGACCGCAACACCACCACCCTTTTGGACAACCTCGCCAACCTCGGACTTAAACAACTTGTCACTACCCCCACCCACATCGCAGGTCACACACTCGACCCTATCTTCACCTCCAGCAAACATGTCTCCTTCAGCCACACCACAGCTCTCCTTTGGACTGACCACAGCTGCGTTCACTTTACCTGCAACAAGTCCACATCCAACAACAACCCCCAACCCACTCTGCAAAGAAACTGGAACAAAATCACCATCGACCAGATCTCCTCATCGCTTCTTCAAAACCCCCCCGCCCACTCCTCAAACCCCGACCAAGCAGCCACCAACCTCACCCAATGGCTATCCAACAGCGCCGACATCCTAGCACCACTGAAAAAACGACAAATCCAACTAGGCAACAAGAAGGCCTCCTGGTTCAATGATGATCTTAAGAAATCCAAGAAACTCTGTCGCTCCCTTGAGAAAGCCTGGAAAAAAGACCCAAACACCAGCACCAAGGACGCCTTCAAAAACGCCACCCGCACACACCACCAACTGATCCGGTACGCCAAGAAAGCCGCTTTCAAGAACCGACTAGATAGCAACGCCCACAACAGCAAGGAATTATTCAACATCGTCAAAGAATTTACCACCCCCTCAGCCAACTCCAACGACATCACCCCCTCTCAAGCCCTCTGCGACTCCCTAGCCTCATTCTTCCACAACAAAATTGCAGACATCCACAACAGCTTCGACAACCGACCCGAAGACCAACCCACCCAACCCTCTGCAGGACCCCCACCCCCCTTGAACATCCTCAATGACTGGAACCCAATCTCGACTGAGGACACCATCCGTCTGATGAACTCTATCCACTCAGGATCCCCCACAGACCCATGCCCTCACCACATCTTTAACAAAGCAGACTCCATTATAGCACCGCACCTCCGAGACATCATCAACTGCTCCCTCAACTCCGCAACCTTCCCGGAAAGCTGGAAACATGCCGAACTCAGCGCCCTCCTGAAGAAACCCACAGCTGACCCCACCAAACTCAAAAACTACCGCCCTATCTCACTCCTTCCATTCCCGGCCAAAGTCATTGAGAAAGCGGTCAACAACCAGCTCGCCGCCTTCCTCGAAACCAACAAATCCCTCGACTCCTCACAATCCGGCTTCCGAGCCAAGCACAGCACTGAAACTGCCCTCATCGCAGCAACAGATGACATTCGAACTCTACTGGACAATGGAGACACAGTCGCCCTCATCCTCCTCGACCTCTCCGCAGCCTTCGACACGGTCTGTCATAGCACCCTTTTACAGCACCTCAGAAACGTCGGAATCCAAGGAAAAGCACTGGAATGGATCACCTCGTTCCTCACCGGAAGAACCCAGAGAGTCAGCCTTCCACCATTCAAGTCAGAGGCCACTGAAGTCATCTGCGGCGTACCACAAGGATCTTCATTCAGCCCCACCCTCTTCAACGTATACATGAGCCCCCTCGCGGTCATCGCACGCCAACACAACCTCAACATCATCTCCTACGCCGATGACACTCAACTTATCCTATCACTCACCAGAGACCCTAACACTGCCAAAACCAACCTGCATGAAGGAATGAAAGAAGTAGCCGAATGGATGAAGCACAGCCGTCTGAAACTGAACTCAGACAAAACAGAAGTCCTCATCCTAGGCACCTCCCCCTCCGCCTGGGATGACTCTTGGTGGCCAGAGACCCTTGGAAAAGCACCCATCCCGACGGACCACGCACGGAACCTGGGCGTCATCCTGGACTCCTCACTCTCCATGAACAGACAAGTCAACGCCGTTTCTTCATCTTGCTTCAACATTCTTCGCATGCTCAAGAAAACATTTCGCTGGATCCCTACCGAAACTAGAAAAACGGTCACCCACGCACTGGTCACGAGCCGCCTGGACTACGGAAACACCCTCTACGCCGGTACCACCGCAAAACTCCAGAAAAAACTCCAACGCATCCAGAACGCTTCAGCCAGGCTCATATTAGACATCCCGCGTAAAGAACACATCTCTGATCACCTGAAAAACCTCCACTGGCTCCCCGTCAATAAGAGGATTACTTTCCGCCTCCTAACCCACGCACACAAAGCACTCTACGAAATCGGACCCAAATGCCTCAACACACGACTGTCCTTCTACACCCCCTCCCGCCAGCTACGATCCTCCAACCAAGCCCTTGCCACTGTACCTCGCATCAACAAAACCACCATGGGAGGTAGATCCTTCTCCGACCTGGCAGCTAAAACCTGGAACTCACTTCCCACTCACCTTCGCCTTACTCAGAACCACCTAGCATTCAGAAAGCAACTTAAAACATGGATATTCGACAAGTAATTCCCCTCCCTTCTTCAAGCGCCTTGAGACCCTCTGGGTATGTAGCGCGCTATATAAATCTATTGACTTGACTTGACTTGACTTAGTGATCCACCCAATTTCAGGGAAAACAATAATGCTAAACCTCCCTTAGCTCTGCCTACCGGACCCTGTTTAGCAGGAATGCAAAAGTGCGAGTACCCGTCTACATTAAAATTATTTTGTATGTCCCAAGTTTCTTGAAATGCCATTATGTCAAATGACTTTATCTCCCCCAACCAGATCATATCCCTGCATTCACTTCTCAATCCAGCTATATTCCAGCTCATAATTCTGCAAGTTTGTACTTGCGACTCAGTATTTACATGTGTTCTAACTGATGTATCTATGCTCTTAACTTCGTCACCCTCATTATGAACTATTTTACTAGCCCTCCGATCGCAATCGTGTGCTTGCTGTCAATCACAATCTTCCAGGCCAGATAGCCCATCGAACCTATTAGATAGCATTATGTTCCCTGGAGCACACCATTGCTTTAGCCCCCCATTTGGCAGTTTTTCCCCACACCAAGAATGTGCTGTCACATAGAAATAGGACAGGGGTAGTGAATGGATTGCAGATACTGAATCCCTTTTGGGCCAGTCACAGATATATTTGACAGCCCTCCTGTTCCTAAAGTTGATAACTATGCAGTTGCCCATCACAGACTTTGGCTTTTTCCCCACCCAACCCACTCTTCTGGCAAAGAGGATTTCAGCACATACGTGGGATGGCAATGGACGATTGTTGTTGAGACAGAAAATACACTTATTCTTTAACTCCATGTACGTTTCCCCCATGCCCTGGCTTAGTGGAGGAACCCCCGCCAAAACCACCACATACGGGGATGACTCTGGAGGGAGTTCTATGGTCGGTAGACTATCAACACTTTGGGCAGGGGGTTTTTGTGCAAAACATGCTGGTGGGTTACAGACTCACTGGTCTCTCTTTGCTGTGTCCTATCCTTTTCTATGGATCGATCTGCCTTTATCGAGCTAATGGGGGCAGGTACAGGGCAATGTGCATGGGGACCTGTCAGGTTACCACTGTCACTCTCTTTACACACTACATTAGAGCCAGCGTCTACTACAGTTTCAATTGGCCCTGGGTCACCTGTTTGCTTGCTAGTTGGCCCAGTGGCTCGCTTTCCCTCCCTAGCCTGTGATGAGGCAAATGATAGTTCGAGGCACACAAGTCTAGTTTCAATTGAGGCCAATCTGTCACATAGTGGGATACATGCCTTTTTAAGGAGCGTTCCAGCTTTGCCTAGAATGATGGTCCCATCTCACTTAGTGCTTTATCTCCGTCACATGGTTGAAGGATATCTCCCTCGTTGACTAGTTGTGTGCCTACAGAGGTATGAGGTGGACTTTTGATCAGGGGGTTATTAGGCAAGGTTACTTTCCCAGTTTTTGACTTCTTCCCAGATGTATGTGCTTGTGCACCAATGCGTTTCAGTTTAGTTGTCAAACCCTGCAATTGTTGGGACAGCCCCGCCTTGGCATTACTAGCTGACCGGGTCTTAATATTGGGTGAATGCATAGTCCCTGGCAAGGTACAGGAATTTTTGACCAATCTCTTGTCTGTCTAAGTGGTGGGGCAGACTGGCTGGCATATCAAGGGCCCAGCCGACTCTGAAGACCGGCTCCTCTCTCCCTCCCTTGGAGATAATATCGGGTCATGGGTGTTAATTTGTTGTAGTTCTGGAGACCGGGCTTCAGCTAAACCGCCCATTGAAGAACTTTTGTCGAAGGCAATGTCCAGGGATAGTCTTTTTTCTGTTAGTTCAATATCCCGGGCTAGAGCTGTGGACACTCTTACAAGAAAGTTGTCCAAAGTGCCCATTAGTGATCCTCCCATAGATTTTCTGGTAAATGGGGAGGCAGACATGTTATCAAAGGAGATTTAACAGATAGCTAATACAATCACAAATGGGTATAAGCAGTCACTCACTAACCTTAATTGTAAATGGTAGGTGTTAGAGGGGGGTCTGCCCCGTCCTTGACCGGACTAGAACGGGCTAAAACTGGCCCACCCGGCTCGTCCTGCGAAGCGGGGCGCTGCACTTGTTAAATGCGCCTCCAGGCGCTAGTGCGACGTCGGTAGAGCGCGCCGCCGCTGAGGCTGCTGGGAATTGTAGTCCCGTGGCGGCGGTGCTGCTGGTGGCGTCCGGTGACTCCTGGCGGTAGGGGCGATAAGGTAGGGCTGCTGCTGCTGCTAGAAGGCTCTAGAATGGTGCCAGCATTGATGCTGGACTGCCTGAAGTGCACCAGCACGACGAGAGAGAAGAAGCGCGCCACATCTAGATGTGGTGCATTTGGTTTCTCTCCCTTTTAATCAACTGCTAGTTGTCTTGCTGCGTTGTGTTTCATGAAAGGTTAGTGAATCCAGGCAACAATACATAGCACCAAGATGCAGCTGAAGCAAAAGAGAAATTTCTCTGAGCTGGAGGTGAGTTATTGATGTCAATTTCAGGAAAGTAGGTGCTGTAAACAGGCTCAGACTGGAACCTTGGTAAAGGTGGCACTGAGGCAGGTGTTCACTGATCGGATCATTGCAGAATGTCTCCAGATGCACAATCACCCTGTCTTCTGGGTGAATATTCCCAATATTACATCCGCTGCTGGGCAACTGGCACCAGCACCAAAACCGCCACCCAATGCTTATTTCCAGGTTTTTACACTACATGTCCAGATTGTGAATTCGAACACCTAAACTGGAGGTGTTCAATGTAGGCTCAGAAGAGTCAGATCCCTGCCATTTATTTAGCAAAGCCAATCACAATGTAAAAAAATATCAATTAAATGTATTACGTGTACATTTATCTTGTGTGCCTATGGCGAAATAATATGGCATGACGCTGCCACGTTTCATCTACAATGGACAGCATGGCTTGATGGTGATCTTGCTCCTCCTTAACTAAATATGTCGCCCACCCTTACCTCAACACATGTCATGCATTTATTCCTGATTCCGCCTCCCTAGTGCCATTCCCAGCATCGCCCTTGAACCGTGGGCGATGGAAAGTAGCCACGAGATAGGATAGTTCCCGTCATCCTTCACGGGCATGTGGGCTCTACTGGGAAACATGACTGGCCCTGCTTCACCAGCTGTTTTTGTGATTTTTTTCTTTAGGTAAATGTTTTCACATTGTATGTGTATTTGTACGTCTGCCCAAAAGTTACAATTTAGTACAGATGTTATTTAGCAATAGCAAAGGTTTTGTTATAAAAACGGTTTACAGTGTTCATTTTCAATTACATGCATTAAAGGTTTTTGTTATTCAATTATTGTAATATGATGTTGAATACTACTACTACTGAATAGTACTTCGTTATGAATCTTAAAAATAAATATGGTTAGAATACCACCTTGCTTTTCATTTTTTGTAATGTAAGTCGTTGAGTAATGCGATGTACATAATGCAAGTCTTAATGCAGGCAAAACCCTCCTGCCTTATGTTTTCACAGAAAGAAAAGAACAAAGTGAAAGGCAGGACGGATAATGACCTTACTCTGCAGAGCAAGGTCGGAAGGAAAACAGAGGTCAAGCCATTGAAGAATACCTTCAAAGGTTCAAAGCTTCAAGTCAGGATTGAACCCCAATAATAGTCATAGAAGTCTGTGATGTCCTTAGTCATTTCTATTTCTTTTTTCTGTATAATGAAAACATAAAGGGGCCGATTCACAGATCTAATCTGGGACAACATTCTAAACGTACTACTTTTGGTATTCACAGAAGGCATTTAGTAGTAGTAAAGTTAGGATTTTGTCTTAAGTTAGTATTTTGTCTTAAGTTAGGGTTTTGTCTTAAGTTAAACTTAAGTTTGTCTTAAGTTTTGATCTTTAAATAAAATCCTAATTTAAGACAACATCCTAATTTAAGATAAAATCCTAACTTTACTACTACTAAATACCTTCTTTGAATATCAAAAGTAGTAAATTTAGGATTTTTTCTCAGATTAGTTCTTTGAACCAGCCCCATAGAAATTAATCAGTGTTTTTTTAGGTGTTCCATGGTTGTTGCTGCTGCAGTAAGGTGGCAAAACTGTTACTAGTGCTAGTACTATAAATGAGTCAAGAGAAAATCATATTCCAGAAGGTGAAAGTATCAAAAACATCACTCATAAAACAAGATATGCCTCTGATTTTTAGGGTGACAATCTGTTTGTTTTTACACCAGATCAAAAGGTGCTGAGGTTGCATCAGCTGAATAGGGAAAGATAACTAGCATTGCTGAAAACTTAGAAGGTCAGATTACACCATCAGAGCTACAGTATAATGCGACTAAATGATTACTGTTTGCTTTACACTTTTTATGCAGCTAATTCTAGGAACAACAGATTTTCCAGCTGTACTTTCACCACCACCATTTTGAAAGTCACTGGAATATTTTTAGAACATTTTGTTATCCCATCTGTAAAAGTTTTCTTAACTTTATGGAAACAGTGGGAGAGTTGAGAACATCACAATCTGTTTTTTTTGCTTTTACTTCTTTTCCAAATATTGCTGATGACACAAACTGCACCCACAACTGAGTCAATCCCTTAAGAACGTGAGCAAATATTATGTAATTGTCAACAGTTTAACACGTTGAACTTTGAAATGACTTATACAAATGTCATCATAGATCACTACAGTGGCAATTTTTCAGGATCTGGCCATGATGCTTTCATCTTTGGGTGCAACACTATTTCTCTTCAAATCAAATCAAATCAAATACTGCTTTATTCGATTTTGTATCTTAAAAACCATAAAAGCACAGTACAGAATAACAAGCACATTTACATTTATATTGCACATCATTATACATGTTGTACCAAATACGTTAATTTAATAAAAAACAACTCATAATATTTATACAAAAATCTTTAACACAGTCAGCAGATACAAAAAGACAAATTGATACATAGTGTTTCTATGTCTAATAATAGCTTTTAAAAAGGACAACGTGGCCATCATTATCAATTCATTCTCTAACATTTGAAGCCTCAAAAATGCTATTCTGCATTGTATAAGTCCCCACTTCTTTAAAAAAGGTATTAAAAACCTTCTCCTAGGTAAATCATAGAATTTACAGAAAACATGCAGTGTAACGTGGATTGGATGGAAATATCATCACACAGGCAAGGTAACAAATTTCTAGACCATGAATTTACTTCTGGGAAGGTGACCATTCTAAAAAGGGACCCACCACGAAAACGTGTTAAGAGCATGCAGGAGTAGCAACTCTGAACCTGTGACAAATAGGGTTGGATACCCTGACATTGCAACATCAAATGATTCTCCATAACTGATTTCTTTTCTTTTTCAGAAAGCCAATACTTGTTCTCTAAATAATTCAAACAAGTTACTTTCAGGTTTTTTCTCGATAGCCTTTCTAAGCAGCTAGATGAATCAAAATATTCAGGATGTCCAATATCATACGATAATTTTTCTCTTGATTTTACCCCTTTGCTTTAAAACTGCAGATGGCTATTTTCTAAGCGTGGAGTACCATGTTTGCGCTGTTAACCATTATGTATTCAAGACTTTAATTAAAGTGTAATTGCGACACAATTGCTTGGAATGGAACATCAGTATACAATGCTTCAGTCTTTCCTATCATCATGAGCATCAAATATAATAATGAGTACTCATATCAACACTCCATTCCCAGCCAACAGCAGAAAAGAAATACAATACAAACCACTTACCACCTAGGCACACAACAGAAATAATCTATGCTACACTCAATGACTAAAGTCTTAATCATCGGAGTAGGCACGCACTTTGTAATTGACTCTTAAGCAAAAGATCAGGAATCTGTGGATATTTTCGATTCTGACTTTGACTTCTACCCTGAAATCAATCTAGTCATCAGGAGTACAAGCTTTTGAGTAGCTCTCTTATTGAAAATCTGTCACCACCTGTAGAAAATCAATAAGAAAGAGATAAAGTGACCACTAGCGAGGGCGCACCTAGACTTTTGCAATGTAGCCTATATTGTTTTCTCCAAAAAAATCATAGCTAGTCTTCAAAGGAGGGAAAGCAGGCAACCTGAATGTGTTTATGTGGAAAGTCACCCTGTGTGGCATGTGCACCCCCATCTGTTTGCTGACTGGTACCGGTGGTAGCTTCCCCTGACTATTCCTGGGTTCTGCCTAACCAGGCCCAGGGACAATGCTATGTATATAACACAGTGAAAACAGACACAAACACGAGGGTACACTATATATTAGGATACACTTATAATTTGTATGACCTACCCCATAAGTCCTTAGTACATAATCGAGCAAGGGGATTAAATCTCACTTTCAAGTATATAATAGGTCATGGCAGTTTAAAGGCCAGCAGCCCTTTCTGAACGTGCATGTGTGCACTGCTGAGAGCCTGTGGTCATTGTGAAAGCGTCCCTGTGTTGCAGCACTGCTTTTAAATGTAAATTGCGCCCACACTCGATTTTGGTGGTAGGGGGCACTTAAAAAGTGTTAAGCTACAATATTTTGCCATTTTAGTTACCCCTAGGGTCTCCCCTATGTGTCCCAGGGGTGGGGTTGGGGGTAATGTCATTATAAGGAGGACCGTTATGAAAGATGTTTATATGCCCTGGGATAGAGAAATTGCACATTTCACTTTCCCCATTGCATTAAAGTGAGCCCAAAATTGACTTTGGTACCCTGTGGAGTGAGGGTTTCCTTTGTTGTTGCATATTCACGACCACTAAAGTGTTCCCTAAGTGTACTTGGGGAGGGTGGGGTCATACAACTGTAAGCAGGGCCCTTATAAAAGATGTTTTATAGCCCTGGTGATAGAGAAATTGTACATTTCAGTTTACCCATTGTAGAGACCTAGCTCCATAGGATAACATGACAATAGTTTATGGATGCATAACTGTCACTAGGAAAAAAATAAAACATCATTTAAGGACTTAGGAGAATCAAATAAAATATCAGTTAAGAACTTAGAAGAATGGAAGTAAAAAATCTCAAAGACGTTCGTGCCAGTAAGCCAAAATTCAACTTTTCTGCCATCTTCCCTGTTTAGTCAGATTTAACAGGTTTAGCCAGGCAGCTTTGATGAAGTGATAAGTGGCTCACCCAGGGAGAGGCTATCTGGTACTGAGAGCTCTGCTACATAGGAATGCCAGAGCAGGGAGAGGGGTTATAAAGCTTCAAAGGAGGATAGTACAGGCAGAGATTGCCAGGCCCAACTACCCCATCTTCTCTGACCCAGCCACATGGCAGGCTTAAGGCTGGACTTTGCAGATGGAAGGGGAGGAGAGCAATGGAAATGAGCCATACTGGAGGTTGGTTTCACTAGTTCTTGCTCCTCTGCTGAGATTTCAGATATACTGAATTTTGTAGCAACAGTGCCTTCTGGGAGAAGATTATGCCACACTTTGGAAGAAGTGGTCATGCTCTTGGGTGTTGCCTTTCACCCGATTGGACAGGAGTGCTCTCATGATTGACCCCAGAGACCACTGAATAAATATGAGAGAGGAGCAGAGCCTCTCAGATCTGCTGCTTGAAACTAAGACAAGAAGAAGGCTTGCCAAGGTGGAAACTTGATTTGCACCACCAGGCCCTGCATTCTGAATGACTGTGCATGCTGCATTATCTGGAACCTCACCCTTTTGGATGTTCCTTGTTTCAAAAGGAATGAAGAGTGGACTCCCTGCAAGTTATAGAATCCCCTGCCTGAAGTGCGTACAGTTGATTTGTAAGGGTTTTGTCAATGTGCATTGTGTTCTCAAACTTTCAAGGAACGTCTTGGAGATTCCAGACCCTTGGATTGTGTTTTGGACACTTTGGACCCTCAAAAGGAACTTCAGTAAGAAGTCCCTGAAGGTTGGAGACATTTGGAGAAACTTTGGAAAAAAGCTCAATAAGGAGAACCCTCAACCGCAAGAGCCACCGGCCTCTTTCAACTGCGAGCCAGCCTGACTTGCTGGTTCTTCCAGCTGAAAAGCTCCATAGGTCTGGCTTCCAGAGTTTGACCGAGAGCTCCCTGGAAAGCAAACCGGCAAACCTTCACAATATCCAGACCAGTGAAGAGCATTGAGGGACCTCGACAGAAAAATCCCCAGAAAAGTTTCAAAGTCTGAAGGTGAAATCTCAATCGAGGCCTACCATGAGGGGTATCCGAGCAGGACTCCATCACGGTTGACCTGAAACTTTGATTTTGTCCTGGTCATGCGAGACCAGATGTCCCAAGGTGGCGCTATAGGTTTCTAAGTACTATTAGTGCGAAATCTTTAATAATTCACATTTCCGGGTCCCTACATTTGATTTTTGCAATTTTGGTGTCATGTTAAAGATAACAATATTTACTATGTTTATAAATTGGTGTTGGACTTTTATTGTGAATGTGTCCTAATTATTCACTGAATTTATGTTTTTAAATGCTTTACAAACCTATCTCTTAAGTTAAACCTGCCTGCTTGCAGCCAAGCTTCCAAGGGTTGAGCAAGGGAATAATTTATTGAGACCTATACTTAACCCTAGACTGTGCTGGTGACCTTATTGCTGGTGGTAGATGCATATTTAGCACTACTAATAACCCACTTTCCAACAGTCTATAGTTATAAAGAGATGTCCCATCTCAAGCAAACTTTGAAATCTGCTAAATTGAAAAGGCGATAAACTGAGTTGAAAAGTGGTATCAGAGAAAAAGATGCATATAATGAATACCCTGAACACGGTTCTGATAGAGTTCCACCACATCATCATGTGTGCACTCACCTTGAATGTGAGACTTTGCTACCTTGAACCATGGGACCACTGTAGACATTGATGATGTTTGCATGGATGCATCTGTTACATATAGGGTACATTTGCTAGTGTGATGGAAAAAAGTGGGTCCTATCACTAAAAACACATTCAATATTCTTTGTGGTTTTGGACAAATTGGTGTTTAAGAGATAATTTTACTCAAACGTGTATATCCTACACATTGATTAGTGGGAGTATTTCAGTGAGGAGGTACAAATTGCCATCCCTGCCCGCACCTCTTCAACCATTCACTTCAAGACTCCTACCACTCTCCATTAGAATACAACTTTGAGGACCTCGGAGTAAACAGATGGGATTGGACTTATTGATGGGGCATGTCCTGTGGTTGATGGTTCCTCTAGAGACCCTGCAAAGCCATCTTCCCTTGTCAAGGCTGGGGGAGATTCAATGGAGTCCAGGAGTTGTTGGAAGGTATCATCATCCAGGAGGGGGGCAGGATAGCATCACCAACAGGTTGGTCATCAAGGACAGGCTGCTGCACAGGAGGTGTTGTTTGTCCCTCTGCAATGATATTGAAATTTATCAATAATGATCCATGAAAGATGTAGGCATAAATGATTTAGGTGAGAATCTGACGGTTGTTTTGATTCACTTTCAAGTTAACAGAGATATGCTGAACATATGTTACTATGAGTAAATGAGGCCATGTTACAATATTTTTTGCCTTTCACATGGCACTACATCCACATTGTTCACACAATCACTGTTAAACAAGGGTACCTATTTGTGTAATGATACACAATACAATGCAGCTAGCCAACTTGCTGATGGGCCCTTCCTTTAAAGCTGAGTGCAGGTGAGGGCCCCATTTCACTTATTTATTAGTTATTTTTGTGTGTGGCCTCAGTGATGTTACATTTACTTATTTACACCAGTGCTGAGAACATTGCACCATGTCACCAGGGTGCCTACATTCCCTCTAGACATCGGTTAGCCCACATCATTGACCAAGTATTGTAATTTGTCATCTATTACATCTATTACATAATCCTGCACTGTGCATTTCACACAGTACAACACTCTAATTTGGCTTGCTGTGGTGTTTTGCATGCAATTTGTGCAATATTGTGGGCTAGGTGTCTTATTTGATACACATCCACACAATTCTACACAGCAAGCAAACTTGCTATATTGCAAGAATGGGTAAGGGCATGTCTTTAGCATATATTACTTATATGTGTTGAATCAAACCAATATTTTCCTAGCGCGCACATCTCCAGAGTCCTGAACAGCATAAACTGAAAATCATCTCTGAACAGGAAAACCACGTCACACTTTCAAATATGCAACAGTTCATGCACAGTCCTTTTCCTCAGAACCCAAGATGCTTATATTCAGAGATGTTCAAATCTCTTCACTCAGCTCTACTCAGATGTGCTTCTAGATGACTCGTGTGTCAGTCATCATTCAGAACCAGGGACTCAACTTCATCTCACACATTGATGACACCCAGATCATGCAATGACTCTCAGGAGACACCAACACCACAAACATGTGTTACATTACATAATTTACCCACATAACTAACTGCATGTGAAAGTCATGGCTCATACTGTACCTCACAAGATAGTAGTCAGGATATTCTGTAACATGTACCTTCCTGGTTCTGAGTCCTTTATGGCTATAGTAACTTTACAAAGGCAGTTTATGAATAGGAATGAGCTTACCCTTTTGTGGATTGGTGAATGCCCTTCCTTAAACCCCTCCTTAACGCTTCCTGAACCCCCTTTAATTCTCCATAAAAAATGTATTTATCATTTTATAGCCATTTCCGCTTCGCATGTCGGAATAGCTGAAACACATTTGAACATATTTGCCCCTGGCTGAAGCCACAAGTGGATGTTTTGTGGGACTTGACCCCCAAGGATGGTATCAACAAGGACAGGGTTGCAGAGATGGGGTTCTCTGATCAGGATGTATGACTATTCGATAAAATACCTATGGTTTTTAAGCATGCATTTGTGTTTTGTTGCTTTATTGATTATTGTTATCACTTTACTCACAGGCTACAAAGTTAAAATGAACTGTTGTATCCATTATTCACAAACATAATGGAAAAAGCCCATCAGCACAGACTAGATATACTTTATATAGACATCTAATTCTAATTCATAAGTCAGAGACATTAGCTGTTAAGACCCAGTTGTTTCAATTATATTTTGTGTGCTATAGGCTCAATGTTTTGTGCATGTTGTTAAAAAAGAAAGGTGCAATTTAAAGATCCTTTCACCAAAAGGTTTGGGGACTTGGGAATACTCTCACAAGGAAAGTTCTAAAATGAATGCAAATAATTTCATTTAAAAGCATGATACTCCCATAACACCAGTCACAAACTGTTATGCTACCTCGCCCATTCAACAACACCCCACCCCCCCTTTTCTTGCCTTTCTTTTTCCTCTGTCATTGCCTTTATCTCCCACACCCTCTCTCTCTACCACATAAACACACAAACACACACACACACCACTCTTCTGTCCCTCTCTTCTGTTGCCACTATGAACCCCTGATTAACATTGTACCTAGCTCTCTTTTGTTGTTCTACTCTTTTGCTAACACACTGACCATTCTCCTTGTTTCAATGCTCTTCCATTTTCCTGCTCATCTTGATCTATTCTCACTCACCCATTTCTCCACTTTTGGTATTTCTCTCTCATATTCTTTCTGTCTTTCTCACAAATCTCTTCTTAACCCTCACATCTTTCTTCCCCTCCCATCTATTAATATACTTTGAGGCTGAATTAGAATTTGGCAGAGGGTGGCTCCATCGCACACATGACATATACCCTGCCTGGCTTCTTATAAATACTACAGGCTATAATGTATTTGTAAAAAGGTGGTCAGTATAGCTGTCATGTTTGTGATAGAGTAATGTGACCACTAAACTCTAAACCAGACTCAAACCCATCTTCTCTATATAGGAATATGTGACGTTTTTCCGCAAATAATTAATCCGCATACCATCACTCCGCAATTATTACACCGCAAATACAATCACCCCGCAAATTATCACAACGCAAACTTTTACAACGACTATGCCTTTACCACGCATGCCACTACAACGCAAAGGCATGCATGTTAAAGGTATACTCATTGCAAAAGTTTTAAAGGTAAGTGAGATTACCCTACCCTATTCTACACTACCCTACACCCTAATGTAGAACCCCTGCACAGTACACCCTCGACACACAGTCCTTTTCCTACATTTACACTACCCAGCACGACCCCCCAACACTACCATAAACCACTTTTCTAACCCTACACAAACACTGCAACACTACCTTAATACACTACCCGCGCATGACCCTACACTATACAAACACAACATCACTAACCTATACTACACAAACACTACAACACTACCCTAAACCCTAAAACAGTACCCCCAGCATGACCCTACACTACACAAACACTGCAACACTACCCTAAACCCTAAAACACTACCCCAGCATGACCCTACACTGTACAAACACTACAACACTACCCTACACCCTAAAACACTACCCCCAGCATGACCCTACACTACACAAACACTGCAACACTACCCTAAACCCTAAAACACTACCCCCAGCATGACCCTACACTACACAAACACTACAACACTACCCTAAACCGTAAAACACCTCCCCCAGCATGACCCTACACTACACAAACACTACAACACTACCCTAAACCCTAAAACACTACCCCCGCATGACCCTACACTACACAAACACCACAACACTACCCTAAACCCTAAAACACTACCCCCAGCATGACCCTACCCAACACAAACACTGCAACACTTACCTAAACCCTAAAACACTACCCCCAGCATGACCCTTCACTACACAAACACTACAACACTACCCTAAACCCTATACCACTACCCCCAGCACGACCCTACACTACACAACCACCACAACACTACACTACACTACAAAATCAATACCCCAGCACGACCCCCCACCCCTAAAAAATTAACCCAAATACCCTTACCTCTCTTGCGTTGTAGTTCCACTCTCCTCCTGGTTCCATCTTCATGAATTCTATTTTTTATTTCACAACGCGAGTGCATTTACCATACATGCCTTTACAACGTAATTCGTTGTAAAGGCACGCATGGTAAATGCACACGCGTTGTGAAAAAATGCGGAGTGATGGTATGCGGGGTCAAAGACCTCGCGGAGTAATGGTATGTGGACTCAAAGTCCGCGGAAAAAAAGATTCGGAATATACGTGGATTACCCTATATAGACCTTATATTCCAGGCTTCTGCAACTGAGAAATGTGTGAGCTAGTGGCAGCTCTCCACCTTGGTGTAAGTTGCTCTCCTCTGTGCAGCCTAGCTACACAATTGAAAAGTGACTATTGGAAAAAAATGTGTGTATTTTCTAAACTCATAAGCTGAATTTTGAACAAAAATGTATGAATTTCCAGTTTAATTTTCAAACTAACAATTCCAGCTATTTAGTTGGGGACCAATAAACATATTATTTCATATATATCCTTCAGGGTGAATGAGCACTTTACAATTACACATTATGTTATATTTAAGACTGATGTATGAGTGATATGTAATGCAGTATTGTGGAAACGTATTATTCCCTTCATGTACTGCACCTCTGGCTAATATGTATTACCCATGCAAATGCATTCCAAATTGATAAAGCCTTTCTTAGATTACTGCTGGAATCCCTGATTAAAGCACTAATGATATCACTGCTGATAATCTTGCCTGGGGTAGCCACTAATATAACCTTGTCTGATGTGTTCACTATTACACCACTGATAATTCAGAACTATATTCATTCAACTTATTCTTATTGCAATAAAGGATGGAGGCCCCTTTTCTAGTCCTTTCATGTTACCACTCCCATCGTTCGATATTCTCCTTTATCATCAAGCTCTTCTATTTATCAATCTTTTTTTTTTTATCAAAACCTTTATTGTCGGTATGCACAGTACACAGCGTCTGCCTACAACCCGATCAGGCCGGCCGCTATGACAATGAACATTAGGATAATAGGTATACAGGCAGTATAGGTAGTACGGAGAATAGCAACTAATCAGTGTACAGGCACATGAAACAGAAAAAATCAAAGGATAAAATAGGTTTCATTTTATGATTTTGGTGAAAAACATTTAACGAAACAAACCACACAAGCACATGGCAAAGAACGATTCCAGGGGCTCAAGAGGAGAGGGCAAAGGAACCAACCACTAAAGAATATTGTGACATATGTCCAGGGACGGGGGAGTGGTAAACAGAATGACGCAAAATATTACTATAGACAAACATCTGGAACGTCAACTACGGGGACAATGGGACATCCGTAGTGTACTCAAATGGAGGAGTGCAGATATCTCCACGATATGCGTTCCACTGGGACCAAATCCTGCCCCATTTCTTAGGACGGCCCGAGCTACATAGACCGTCTTCTCCCGGAACATGCACCAGTCCATGTTCTCCTTCCAAGCTGTTATACCAGGCGGTCTATGGGAACCCCAGAGTTGAGCAATATCCCTCTTGGCAACCATGTTACCAAGAGTGACCCAGAAAGTCTGAGCAGCCGTACAGTCCGTGGGCTCCCAAACGTTGAGCAGGCAACGTCGGGCCTCAGGCAAGAGAGATACCCCGGTGACCCGTTCCATGATGGCATGCACTCTGGACCAAAAAGCGGATACCACAGGACATTCCCAAATTATATGTAGAAAGGTACCACTCATGCCACAACCACGCTTACACAGCCCGTCAATCGAGTAACCCATCCACACCAGTCGCGTACCGGTCATGTATACTCGGCGGAGGATCTTCAGTTGTACAAAACGAAGGCGAGCTGGAAGGGCCACCTCCTTGGGGGAGGCGACAGCCATCTGCCAATCCTCGTCGTCTAATTCCAGGCCGTCCGCGGTCCACGAAGCCCTGAGCCGCACAAGGAGGTCAGCCCTGTTATTAATAAGCTTTTTGTAGATCAGAGAGATCGTGCTGTCAGGCACGTGGCCATCCAGAATCCGGTCCTTGAGCGGCGACGACTGGGGAATCTCTGTCCCCGAAGGGAAAACCGAGATCAAAGCTTGCCGTACCTGAAGGTACCGGAAGTACTCATTGTCACCAAGATCATACTCCACCTTAAGGGCGTCAAAGGACTTAACCGTACCCTTGGACCAAAGATCCTCCACCTTGCTGATACCAATCGTATCCCATTTATCGAAACCTTTCGTTCTCCACAAGCTACCCAACCTATCAGAGTCATACAATGGCGTCAGTCGTGTCATCCTATCGCCCCAGCCCATAGCAACATTCGCGTCTCTTCACACACGGACAGCACATTTCGTGGGTCCAGTCAGAAAGCGGAATGGCTCATTGGAATACAGTGCCCTGTTGAAATTCCCGCCCGGCAAGAGGAGCTTGTCCATCGCAAAAGCAGGAGCAGGGCCTGGGGAATACGTTACATGGTTAACCGCGCTCAACTGGGAGGCCCAGTAGTAGCGCCTGATGTCCGGGAGGGCTTATGCCACCATCGTACCACGGCAAAGTGAGTTTGGGTAAGAGATACGTGCCCGCCCATCCCAGATCAGTTGTCTCTGGAGGCTCTCAAACTCGCGGAACTATCCAGAGGGTATCGGATCGAAAAAGTTTTGCAGTGCGTACAAGAATCTAGGGAGGGACATCATCTTAAAAAGAGCCGCACGCCCCAATGGAGATAGGGGCAAGCGGCGCCACCGCTGGACGTCCAATTTAAGTCGGCGAAGGGGAGCATACAAGTTGCGATCATAATGGAAAGAGAAGTCCAAGGAGACATGAATTTCCAGGTACTTGAAACCAGTCTCAACCACCTGGATCGGGAATCTACGAGGTAGTGGAGGAAGCTCCCCCGCTATGACATAAATACATGATTTAGTCCAGTTGATGACGAGACCTGAATTCTTCCCGAAAGAGGTGAGGACATCGAAGAGCACATTGAGTGACTTCTGGGGTGAAGTGAAGTAAAGGAGAATGTCATTGGCGTATAGCGAGACACGATCTTCAAGATCAGGGGCCCACCGAATGTCCCTGATCGAGGGCTCCCACCGGAGCCACTCCGCCAACGGCTCCAGTGCTAGGGCAAAAAGGAGGGGGGGGGCGGACATCCCTGTCGGGTGCCACGCCCGAGCGGGAACGAACCAGACCCTCTGCCATTGACCACCACCTGGGCCAGTGGTTGTTCGTAAAGGAGTTTTACCCAGGCAATAAAATTAGGGCCGAAGCCGAACTTTGAGAGAGCAGCCCAAAGATAAGACCACTCGATGGTTTCAAAAGCCATAGTAGCATCGAGTGAAGCCAAGATGGCGGGTTCGGTCAGCGTCACAGCTCTCGCGAGAACTCCATGAAGCCTCACAGCTCTCGCGAGAACTCCATGAGCGCAGTATTTCGATGAGGGATAAAACCGGACTGATCCGGATGGATCAGGTCGCATATTACCGTTAGCAAATGTTTAGCAAGTAGTTTGGCCTGGATCTTGGGCTCAGCGTTGAGCAAAGAAATGGGCCGATAGGTGGTACACTGGTCCCGGGGTTTACCGTCCTTGTGGACGACAACAATAGTGGCCAAACGCTGATCAAGGGGGAGGAGGCCAGTTTCAAAGGCCTCCATGAACATATTTCGCAAGTACCTTGCCATCTTGTCAGGGCGCAACTTGTAGAGCTCGATGGGAAGACCGTTTGGCCCCATAGCCTTACCCGTACGAAGGGATCGAATAGCAGCAGCGACCTCATCTACCGTTATAGGCGCATCCAAAATGGACCTATCCTCATCCGAAATACAGGGTAGCGCGATATCGCGCAAAAGCCAACGGGAATCAGACTCATCTCTATCACTCACCGATCAGTAAACCGTACGAAAATGATCCACAAAGCAATCCACAATCTCACCTGGGTCAGACACACACTCACCAGTCAACCGTTGAATCACTGGCACCACACGACTTATTTTCTCAGATTTATCCAACCACGCCAGAAGCTTGCTCGCCTTATCACCCACATCATAAAGTCTGCCCAGTTGGTTCCTGTTCATAATTTTAGCAGCGTCGGTCACCAGGGCTCTATAATCAGCCTGCTTTAGCGCCAAGGAGTGTAGGACTGCAGGGGTATCATTACCATCCAATTCACTTTCAAGCGAAGTGATTTCATCTTCGAGGCGCACTAAGTCCTCCTGCTTGGCCTTCTTGTTGGCAGCGATCAATGACAATGCAGAACCCCGTGGTACAGTTTTAAAAGCCTCCCATAAGGAAACAGAAGAAAAGACAGACCCCACATTTTCATTGAAATAACAATCAATAACCTTGAGAAGCCCTGAGCGCATCTTGGGATTCCTTAAGTGCCAAGGATGAATTGGGGCAACCCTGCTCTCACTATACAAACCCACCGAGACCCCAAGCAACAAGGGTGAATGATCAGAAATGCCCCTGGGAAGATGGCCGACCTCACGCACGGAAGGAGTGTGGGCAGAAAGCATCAAAAAATAGTCGATCCTAGAGAGACTACCGTGTGCTCCAGAATGGAACGTGTATTGCATGTGCATAGGGTGAAGCACATCCACCAATCCAAAGGTCTCAAGCAACTCAGAAAGCCATAACTGAGACGTCGGCAGGACTCTGGGGGGTAATCGGTCACAATCACCAGAGACCACCGAATTAAAATCCCCACCCAATACAAGGAAACCATCTGTAAGCCCTAGGAGAGTCCGTCCCAGATCGGCGTAGGTGGTAGCTTGAAGCCCCGGGGGAATATAAACACTAACAACTGTGAGCACCTTCCCCTCCCACCGCCCAGAGACAGCAGCATACCGACCCCTATCATCAAGTGCAACTTCGTGTATTTCGAAGGCCAAGGAGAATTTGACCACTATGCCAACCCCTGTAGAGCCAGATGTAAATCCAGCATGAGCTACCAATCTACAGCCGCGTCTATCCAGGGCCCTACACGCATTTCCTATCAGATGGGTCTCCTGTAACAGGACTAGGTCAGGGGAATGACGTCTGAGAAACTGGAGTACAACACCACGTTTTATCTTGTCACCCAGACCATTAACGTTCCAAGACAACAATT